>NW_015542495.1:2123828-2159392 GCF_001515605.1 Sinocyclocheilus anshuiensis
AGTTGCTTCAAACAATGGTATAAACATCATTCAATGTAAATTGTGATAATCGTAATTAATAATCGCAATTACAATTGCAAGGGAATAATCGACAATTATGATTTTTGTCATAATCGTGCAGCCCTAATTTACAGTCAAACCAAAAATTATTCAGACACCAGATATAATTTTTTATATATTTTTTTACTAGTGGGTGCAGGACACTATAGTTAATTTATGTAAGTGTGGATAGCAAAATAAAGTAAATTGTGAGGTATTATATCCAAAAATTCTTCATACAGGGGACTACCAGTAAAACTGATGAAAATTTGGGACCAAAAATTATTCAGACACTTTGACTTGACCATGTTTTGCTTAAGTGTTTTTCTTTAATTGCTAATGTGACCCTTTTTACACCACATACTAAGCATTGCTTAGTAATTGGTCGACCTAAATTGGTATTATCTAATTGTTGTGTACTAAAATTTAACAGCTGACAGCTATTCAACCTAATTCATTACATACCTTTCTATCAAAGTAATCTGACATTATCAAGATGAATTTGTTCTGACACAGTTTAACTCCGAGTTCTTGTCATATTTTATTACCATTTTCTAAACTATAGCGAATAAACCGTGATAATGTGAAAAATACTAAAATTTAACAGCTGACAGCTATTCAACCTAATTCATTACATACCTTTCTATCAAAGTAATCTGACATTATCAAGATTAATTTGTTCTGACACAGTTTAACTCCGAGTTCTTGTCATATTTTATTACCATTTTCTAAACTATAGCGAATAAACTGTGATAATATAAGAAATGTTGAAGGTGTCTGAATAAATTTTGGTTTGACTCTAAAAGAAAACTGCACATCAATACAGACCACTCTTCATAAACGCAAAACAGTACTAAAGGATTCAGCCAGTTCATTCAATGCTAGATTCATTTCAACAATGATTATGTTACTTAAATTCTTTTTAAATTATTAATTGAAAGAGTTGATTGGTCATTTCTGAATCAGAGTGTTTTTGCATGCAGCATCTACATATATCTATACAGATAGAGAGCAAAAGCTGTTTCCTCACAAGTTTGTTTGAGGAGAGATCCAGGTGTTTGGCGCAGTAGTGGTCTAGCAGGGGTAGTGCTGGTGCCAGGAGTCTCATCCTGTGCCAGTGGGACTGAACACACAGCAAAGGAAAAAAAAAACCTCCTACATGTTTATAACATAGTTTCAGCACAGATATATTGTACTTACACTGCAAGATGAGAACAAAAACCTGACCTCAACTGAGCTGGATATCAACACTATTGTCTTCTGTAGAGCTGCTGTTTTTTTTTTTTAATAATTGCTAACCTTTGCAATGTTTACTGAACTGAATAAGCATTGAACTAAATAATGTCATTATTATGTTGAGATGTTTTATAGCTAACATTGAAGTTCTTTCAAAATGGATGTATTCTGTACCATTAAATAATGCTATTTTTCTGTTTATCACTGTGAAGCTGTTTTGAAACTATCTGCATTGTAACGTGCAAGATAAATAAATGTAATGACTTGACTATGGCTTATGATTTTGGTAAGGATACATGCACCTTTTTTGTGTGAACTCTTTCTGCGGGCAGCACGGGTCACCTCAGTGTCCCGAACCAATGGACTCAACCAGGTCTGATTCCTGCACAAAATACAGACACCAGAACTACATTTTCAAGATTATATCATTAGGCTATTATCCATATTTATGCCACATGCTCACAAATACATTTGAACACAGATTCTTCTGTCTTCAGACTAACAACTGTATATTCACAAAGACTTACACTCACACACAAAAACCTAAACGAAAGTGGCCTGTCAAATATATTCATATAACAAATACAGCTATTAACTAACGTTACGTTAGCTATGAACTGTCAAAACGCAGCTAAAGAATAACGTTATTAGTCTTTTTAAACAATATAAAAGTTCTTTCAATGCTGTATTTACGTAAAATAACTCTAAAATTACATATTGTTTAGCATTTAATAATGAATAAAAAGCTATATTCTATTTTCTTTCGTGTTATTATATCGAGTGTCAACTGCCATGTGCAGACGTTCTTACGATAACGTAAATTAGAGCAAATCACGAATCAAATAAAGTAGCCAAAATAATCAGATAGCATTCATACAACAATAACACTGTAATAATACGTAATATTTACCAGTCCATTTTGTCCGTAAATTCACAACTGCTAGCCAATGATGCTAGCACACGGGATTTTGCGCCTTCACTTCTTCTTCTAATAACGTTTTATGGCGGATGGCAAACCAACTTCTGGTGCATTTACCGCCATTGCGCCTTCACTGCTGAGGCTCGTTCTTCTTCTGAGCTGCGCCTATCATTACTTCACACTGCCCCCTTCTGGCGCGGATGAACGAGTGAGTACAAAATGACCACCGTCTGTCAGGTACCGCCACCTACTGGCTATAGAAGGAATCACATGCATCGCAATGTGCCTTTTTTTTAATTGTCACATAATTTATTGAAATGTATATTGCAATTTTAGGATAACATTTAATCTTGTCCTGATTATATTACATTAATATCTTTTCAAAAATATTTCCAGCCTAATCCAATTCAACTAGTATCTGTTACATTAGTGGCACATGACATGACAAATGTATGATGGGATTATTTTTTAAATTATAAATAAATTGAAATGTCACGCCTTATGAGTGGTATTCGGCGGCTATTTAACAGATTCTCCGTACAAATGTCACGTAGTTATGAATGTCTATACTAATGTCAATTAATTATTTCTCATATTAGTAGCCTACTATATAAGAATGGCAGGGGTTAGTTGTCACACCTGCTCATAATTCAGTGCATATTTCTTGGGGTATGGGTTTATTTTTGAAAGCCAATTTCTATAGCCACATACAGGGCCGTTTCTAGCCAATTTGACGCCCTAGGCGAAATCCCTATTCCAAATGCAAACTTTGCATGCAACAATCAGGCAGCACTTGACAGCACTCTGATCTAGTTAATAAATAATGAAGGCACAGCTGTGACAGAGAAGGAGAAAGTGGAAATGATCATAAAAACATTTGTCAAAATCCATAGTTCGGATAATGTCAATGAAGAAGGGAGGAAAGGACGAGAGGGAACAGTTTTAAGATATAGAGAATTAATTATGGAAGATGAAGAGGTAGATGATATACTTAATTTGCCATTAACAATAGAATTAAATAGTGCATTAAGAAGTACTAGGTTATCAGCGCCGGGTAAAGATCAGATATGCTATATGTTAAAAAATTTAAGTGAATCATCAAAAAGTATTATTTTAGAGTTATATATAATAAGGTATGTGAAAAGGGACAATTACCTAGTTGCTGGAAAGAAGCTGTAGTAGTTCCAGTACGTTGTAAGAAATTATAGTCTGCCTCGACCAAACTTCCACTCTAAATAAACTATTCTCCTTTCTCTACAAAGAGCTTAATTATCATAGAGATAATTCTTTCCAATCTCAATAATATGTAAATAGTATCTCCTGAACGTTACTTCGTCAATCGTCACCTATAGCGTGGGAGCGGCAGTAGGCCATCAAGAACCATCTGCTGACCAAAAGGGTACTTGAATATAATTGCTAGGGATTCTAGATAATCCTATCACCTGAACATTTGGTTGTTTCCACCTGAAAGACTATCAAAGACGTGGGAACGGAAGGCTATCACTTTCATTGTTATCCGCAATTTACATTTAAGTCGAAACTTCATTTACATGTCTAGCAGGAAGATGAACGTAATAGAATATAAAATGTTTGAGCGTAGGATGCTCGGGGTTCATTCTGACTGCTGAATCCAAAGTGCTGCCTGTACTTTGTCACTGCTATGCTGCAATAAACATCTTCATCGAGATCTTCATTGTCCTCATCATTTTTCTTACATTGGCGAGCCACCCAGTGCAGGAGTTTCCAAAAAGCAGGAAAAAAGGTAAGAAAAAAGGTTTCTTTCTTTTTGCTGGATTTGTCAGGGAAACCCCTTCGTTTAAAAAAAATCTAGAAAATAAATTGTAAGGGTAGAAGATAAGTTTATTCAGTATTAGCAGGAGTTCTTAAGCCTATTTCGTATAATTCTGTTTAAAATTCTAACGGAACTGAATTAACCCGACGTAGTGTGGTGGCAGAGCTGTATTGGAATCGTTGTTTCTAAAGTAACTGAAGCAAAGTGCTTAAGTTTAAAGTTTCTAAAGTAACTGAAACTTGTTGTTGGTCTCTTATAATTCTGTAAGATTCTAAAGTAATTGAATCAACCCGACGCAGTGTGGTGGCAGAGTTGTATTAGATCTGTTGTGTCTGAAGTTGTAAAGTTTCTAACGTAATTGAAACTGACTGTGAAGATGTTATAATTCTGATTGAATTCTAAAGTAACTGAATTGATCCGACGTAGTGTGATCACAGAATTATTTCATGATAGTTGTGTTATAGTATAGTGAGTCCGACCATTGTTATATTTTTTTAAACAGTTGCAGAAGTTGAAGCTGTATGACAATGGAAAAGAGGCAAAACGAGAAAAGAAAATTCAAACGGAAGGCAATCACTTTCATTGTTATCCGCAATTTACATTTAAGACGAAACTTCATTTACATGCGGGAAGATGAAGCGGGAAGAATAGAGTATAAAATGTTTGAGCTTAGGATGTTCGTGGTTCATTCTGACTCCGCTGAATCCGAAGTGCTGCCTGTACTTTGTCACTACTATTCTGTAATAAAAGTTATTCTTCATCAAGATCTTCGACGTCTTCACTTTTGCCCGAGGAACTGTGGCTAGAAAAAGGCTGTTTGAGAAAATATAACAAAAAAAAAAGACCGTAGTAGACCGACGTAGGCTACTGTGGTTTTGTCCGATGTACTGTGACAAACATTGTTATATTTTTTTAAACAGTTGCAGAAGTTGAAGCTGTATGACAATGGAAAAGAGGCAAAACGAGAAAAGAAAATTCAAACGGAAGGCAATCACTTTCATTGTTATCCGCAATTTACATTTAAGACGAAACTTTTACATGCGGGAAGATGAAGTGGGAAGAATAGAGTATAAAATGTTTGAGCTTAGGATGTTCGTGGTTCATTCTGACTCCGTTGAACCCAAAGTGCTGCCTGTACTTTGTCACTACTATGCTGTAATAAAAGTTATTCTTCATCGAGATCTTCGACGTCTTCACTTTTTCTTACAACGTAAAGCTGGGAAAGAAGGTAAAAGTCCAAGTGATTACAGGCTAATTTCTCTTACGTCGCACTTATGTAAGGTAATGGAAAAAATTATAAATCAGAGACTAACATATTTTATGGAAACTAAAGGGAATACTTGTAATTATCAAAGTGGATTTAGAAAAGGTAGATGTACTATGGACCCTACAGTATGTTTGGAACATGAAATACGAAGAGCTCAGGCTAATAGAGAAAGTGTAGTGGCAGTATTTTTTGACATCGAGAAAGCTTATGATATGATGTGGAAAGAAGGGTTAATAACTAAATTGAGAAAAGCAGGAGTTAAAGGAAAAATGATAAGATGGATTAAAGGTTTTCTATTTGGAAGATCTATTCAAGTAAAGATTGGGAAAGAATTTTCAGAGATAATAAAGGTAGAAAATGGAACACCACAAGGGAGTATAATTAGTCCTGTATTATTTTCTATTATGGTTAATGATGTGTTTTTAAGTGTTGAAAAAGGAATAGGAATTTCTCTTTATGCAGATGATGGTGCAATCTGGAAACGAGGGAAGAATTTAGAGTTTGTTGTAAGGAAAGTACAAGAAGCAATAACAGAAGTAGAAAGGTGGTCATATAAGTGGGGTTTTAGATTCTCTGTTGAAAAAACAAAAAATGCATTCTTTTCAAAATGTAGGATTAGTAAAGAGGTAAAATTGAAATTATATGGTCAAGATATAGAAAGAGTATCATGTTTTACATTTTTGGGTATATGGTTTGATGAAACACTCACATTTAAAATACACATAAAAAAAAAGTTGATAAATGTAAAAGGGTAATGAATGTTATGAGATGTTTAGTGGGGAAAGAATGGGGGGCTGAGAGGATGGCTCTAAGAAGTATATATACAGGATTGATACGATCTGTATTTGATTATGGGAGTATAGTGTATCAATCTGCTGCTAATAGTGTGTTAAAAGAGGTGGACAAAATCCAGTACAAGGCATTAAGATTATGTACAGGGGCGATGAGATCTACACCAGCTGCAGCCTTGCAGATTGAAATGGGAGAAATGCCTTTAGATCTTAGAAGAATTGAACTGTCACTAAGATATTGGGTCAATATATTAGGACATAGGTAAGAACACCCAGCTAGGGTAGTTCTAAAACCTTTCTGGGAAAAAGGGCCTATGCCTAGAAACGGCCCTGGCCACATACCTTAAAGACTTTGCACTGTTATTTTCCCTGATCAAAGATACTGTTCCCCCCTCACAATTCTGGCAATTTTTTTTTCTCAGAATTGTGAGATAGGCCTAAGTCAGATTTTTGAGATATAAACTCGCAATTCTGAATTTTTTTCCCAGAATTGCGGCATACAAACTTTTGCAATTGTGAGATAAAAAGTCGCAATTCTGACTTTTTTCTCGCAATTGTGAGTTTGTATCCCGCAATTCTGACTTTTTTCTCAACATTGTGAGATATAAACTCCCACACTCTTAAAAATAAAGGTGTTTCACGATGTCATAGAAGAACCTTATAAAGAACCTTTGACATCTGAAGAACCTTTCTGTTTGACAAAAGGTTCTTTGTGGCGAAAGAAGGTTCTTCAGATTACAAAAAGGTAAGAAAGAGATGGTTCTTTAAAGAACCTTTGACTGAATGGTTCTTTGTGGAACCAAAAATGGTTCTTCTATAGCATTGCTGTGAAGAACCTTCTAAGCACCTTTATTTTTAAGAGTGCAATTGCGGATTATAAAGTCCAATTTTGAGGGTGAAAAAGACCGATATGTTCTCAGAATTGTGAGATCTCAGAATTGTGAATTTATATCTCACAATTCTGACTTAATCTGCAATTGCGTCTTATAAAGTCAGAATTACGAGATAAACCCGCAATTCTGAGAAAAAAGTCACAATTCTGAGATATAAACTCACAATTGCGAGTTATAAATCGGAATTGCAAGATATAAACTCGCAATTCTGACTTTTTTTTGCTCAGAATTGCAAGTTTAGGCCTATATCTTGCAATTCCGACTTTATAACTCGCAATTGTGAGTTTCTATCTCAGAATTGAGAAAAAAGTCAGTATTGCGAGATCTATATTTTAAATAAATCATCTATGTGCTTTTGAAATGTCATTTCTTAAAGAACCCGATTCTTTAAGAAATTCATGTAGTGTTTTGCACCGTGACCAAAGTTCAGTTTGTGAAGTTTTTTTTGTGTTTCTTTGAATAAACGTGTAATTATGTCACTGCTACCCAGCATAAACTTCAGTATCTCCTTTCAAATAAAGACCCTTTAACCACTGGTTGCACGATCACACGGTTAATCGTGCAGGAGGAAACCGGTGTAGACCGGCAATTAAGTAAAACACTCACAAAACACTTGCATTTTACACCATGTCAAGGTTTTATTTGACAGTATTTCAGTAAATATCATACAGTAAACAAGAGCTTTGCAAAAGTAAGTATATATCCATTGAGTTGCATTTCATAAAAATAGCTCACTTACAGTTTTTGTGACTAGGTCATAGTACATAGTGTCATATTTATAGTTTTTAGCTGTATACAGGATGAACCACGCTGTTCTTTCAGTTCTACACAGTGATACAGAGCCCCTTTTGGGCATTGCGTTGCCTCCATGGCTTTACCGATAAATCATCTCATTTTAAATCATGTTATTTATCAGGTTGAATCATTTAGGTAACATCTCTTTAGCATTTGGCAAACTCAAGACAAAATCAACGGAAAAGCAGTGTGAAAGCACTGACACTATTCTCTCTTTAAACAAACTCATTACTCTACAAAATGACAAAGAAAAAGAAACCCTAAGGCCAGAAACACAGCCTAAACAAGTACATGAATGCAAATGCTGCTAACTACGCAAGTTAATCACCTTTCTTCTTGTTGTTGCGTTGCAAAATGTGTCAGAATGCAATTCATAACGTAACACATTGCATTCTTAATGTGGTATTAGCATAATTTAGCATCAGTTTTCTTTTTAAGGGCCAACTTTTGTAATGTAGCTAAAGTTTGACGTTTCTACGTTTTGAAGAGTCACTAATACATTTTCAGAAAGAGAAAGACAAATGGGTTAATTGTCACTAGTAGCGATGTATAAAGTACAGCTAACACAGAAGACACTTTCAAACCGAGCAGACTAACTTGAACCTGTCGCGAAATCTGTGGCGAAATTTTTCACCCTTTCGCAAAATCCGGATTGCGTAGATTTCTATTGAAATAAGTGAATTTCACCCACAACAATTAGCCAAACAACAGTTTGAATGCACCTTTACAACACATTGTTCAATAGTAAAACATTTGAAGGTAACTCTGTCGCCCCCTTGAGTACGGAGGTTTGTTAGCGTTATAGTAGCGAAAAATAGATGCTAAGGATGTACAATGAAACCGCACACTTACGATGCGCTAAAATTTGTTTCTGCATTCGTGTACTTGCATAGAGTATGTTTTTTTCTGGTCTTAAGGTGCCTTGTTCCTTATTCATAAAATTAATTTTGTACTTAAACCAAATTTCTAGCGATATCATAGCGTTTGTAGTGATCCAATTCATTCATATGCACACACAATCTTTGCTGGTACAGAAAATGCATTTGCTTTGACAATGTCATTGTCTGTCTGTGATTTCGAAGGATGTACCGCTCGGAATTTAATAGCCACAGAGGCACACTCATTTTTGGATTGCTTCAATTAATTTGTCTTTATCAGGGAAATGTTAGCACTATCTTGTAATGACTAGATCATTGTCGGCTCTCCTTGTCATCTACAACAGTTGTCAAAGAGCGTCAGTGGAACCCGTCATCGCTTTATTTCTGTGGGAGATGAATATAATAGAGACGATATTATGACAATGGATAGAACGGATGAGGTCTTGTCTGGGGTCCTTTTCACAGGAACTTGAATTGACATGTATATATTAATTAAAGTGAACAAAATTATAAAAGTTGTGAATAATTGTACAACATTTTTGACAGTATTGCAGGAAGAATACACAATGAAGCACCACTGGGGTCTTGACATGTTTGTTGTTGTTTTTTTAAGTGAAGTGTGTAATTTCTGTGCCATTATCAGTTATAAAATCATGAACAATTAAGACACTCCCTCAAAATCATGCAATTGGTTGAGACCATATCGTTTTGTCAGCCCAGAACTACAGTTGGATGCCACTAGTTGCACAGAAATGACCTATTTCACCTTCAAGTGAAATGCTGTATTTATTACTGACAGTGACATTAATGGCAACTGAACTCATAAAAAGTGAATTATGAAAGAAAACACAGGATAATAATGTAATCTGAGGTCCAGATGTTAACGAAAAGTTTGTTCCATTACACCTTAACATTCCAGTTGGTTACATTAACTGGTTACATCAATGTTCCCCATCCATTCAATTCAATGGAGCAAAGAATCAAGCTAGAGTGATTAAGTCCTGTTCACGCCAAGAACGATAAATATAACGATAACTAAGTTAGCATCCATGTCAATGCACAATAACATTATGTTCATTGTAAGCGACCAATGCAGTTATGTCATCTGCTGCTTTAAATGCTAATTCAATTTTAAAGTGGTGGATTCTGATTCTGGCTGTCAGTGATTTTATCATTCATCAGCTGGAAAAAAAATTGTTCTGAAAGTGATTCTCTGTGTCATCGTTATACTGTATCATTACCCTACTCTCATAGAATTAGAATGATTATTACAACTTTATAGTTATCATTATCATCCTTGGTGTGAATGGGCCTTTAGCCACCTTGCCGTTCCTTATGAAAATTAACCATGGTTTTATTATAATAAAAGTGTAGTAACCATGTTTTTTTGGTGTATAGATTACCATTTGTATAACCAGCTTTACTACAAATACCATGGTTAAACTATGGCTAGTGTAGCAAAACCATGGTTAATTTGTGGTTACCATGGTTTAACTAGTAACCAGGTTTTTTTTTTTTTGGTTAATTTTTGTAAGGGGTGTGGCACACAGATGTTTAACATGACACTTAAAGTTCAAACTATTTCAACTTTGACCTCATTTACTTTGGCCTTTTCAAAGCATAACCAAATAAATGTCAAAGAAATTCCATAAGCTGAGACCTTTTAATTGGTTCTTTGTGTTTTCAGTTAGCCTTTGATTAGCAAGCTAACATCTTAGCATACTAGCTAGTAGAGGCTGATAGACTGTGTCTATGTAGATACATCAAAATACAGCACAAGATGGATAATGACATTCTGAGGAAAAAAAACATTGCATGACAATAGCATACATTACCTCTTTCATGTACTTTCAGAATTTGCTATTAGCAAGCTTGTTAAAATCACCCTTTTGTGAAGGGTGCAACAAGCACAACGTTTTCACAACAAGCATGGCGCTTGTGTGGAGAGGAGTGTTGAAGCCCTGACATGAACCATGTGAACTAGAGACTTACCAACACACAACCTTTTATATGGGGAATATGCTAATAAACATAGTTTCATAGCAGGATTTTTAGAATTAACTTTCCAGCATATACTCTTTCCAGTACTGCATTTTATATGTACACGTCTACTTAAAGACAAAGTGCTCAACAAACATTTGAACTCCTGTCAAAGATATCATTAATAAATATCTGCACTTCTTTTAGAAGACTCTCACCTCTATTTCTATGTACGAAAATAGCTTTGAATTTTATATTGATATATCTATACTGTGGACATAAACTGGTCTCTCTAGACACCAATCAGCATTCAGAGACACGGATGTAACGGCATACTTATTCAGATCTGGCATTACTTTTGCACAGTTTCTACGGAACAAGTAGTCCAATGAATTTATAGCAGCCTAAGTTTTTCTTTGTCTTGATGTCATTGCCTAGGATTTAGAGCTCAAATAAAGCATCAAGTGGTCAGCATAAGGCAGGGGTGTCCACTCCTGCTCCTGGAGGGCCAATGTACTGCAGAGTTGATCTCCAACCTGCCCCAACACACTTGCCTGGATGTTTCTAGTAATCCCGAAGACCTTGATTAGCTGGTTCAGGTGTATATAATTAGTATTGGAGCTAAGCTCTACAGGACAGTGGCCCTCCAGGAGCAAGATTGGACACCCCTGGCATAAGGCACTCTGCCCTAATCAAACCATTTCATCGAAACCATCTTGGACTCAAATTGCTTTGTTCATGTACTCACGTAAAGGGAGAATAGATTGAGAGTCAAGAGAAGGTCAAAGCCCATTGGCCCATTCAGAAATTGGGTACTCACACTGACAGCAATTTGCAGCAACTGGTAGTCATAAATCATCAATGAGAGTTTGCGATTTTAAGAGACAACTTGAGGCTGCAGCAACTACCAATGTCAGTGTAGACAGTGAAGCCCATGTGATCCGTTTCCTGTTACAGTTCTGTATTGAAGTTGAGTAGGAACACCTATGAGCAACCACTCAAGTTTATATCAATGTCAGTGGGAACGAACCTTAAAGTGGTGTAGGAATGAATTCTAGATTACACTCATCTAACTTACACTGTGTATGATATCAGTACTCCAGTATGGGCTCACAATGGTGTGTAAAGACCATATTTACAATATGTCTCACATACATGTAGTCATATAATATATCTATATCTATATTAATTTTACCGACCCTTATACAGACATCTGCAGGTCAGTCTTTAAGGCAGAGTTCATAGTCGAGTGTCCACTCATATAGGATCTTTTTAATCATATTCATTCTTCAAATACACAAAAACTGTATGTCAGGCAACTCCTTCAGTATTCTTCATTTTTTTAATGAAAGTGTATAAAAATTGCTGTAGCCACCAGAGGTGGTTCAGACTCAGTAAGTGGTTCTCTATGCATGTACATATCTGAGCCTTGAGTGCTTTTCCCCAACAGTTCAAACAAGTCTGAGAATCTTTTTGCACGCTACATGCATCACTCATTCTACCGTGGTTCCATTTTTGGAGTGAATGCTTCCAGTTCTTAAGGTGGTGGGTGTCATATCTGTTAAAATAACTTAGAATAAAATATAAATAAAAAATGCTCTGTCTAGAAATGCATGGAAAGTTATTTAGTGAGGATTGTGGGAGGGTGGTACCTAGTCAAGGTTAAAACCGATCTCTTTCAAGTAGAGCAAGCCTGTGTAAAGCAATCAAGAAGAGCCCGTCCAGTCCCAAAACAAGGCGGATCATAGCCAAAGGTTGGTCCAAAATTTGGCCAAAAGAAGTCAAAGCCAAAAGTAAGGTCTAAACTTGGGCCTGAGATTGTGATAAGATGTTATCTGCTGATGGTGGAGGTGGCAGAGCGCAGGGTACTGGGTAGCTTGTCTGAACCAGGGATCTTCCAGGGCCCTGGGGATACTGTGGCCTTCCTGCCTGATGCACTGCTGCTGGTCTTGGAGTTGTGGCTGGGACGACTCTCTTGGCTCATTTGCCCTTTCTCTGGTTCCTTTGGTTGGGCTTTGAATGGCACCAGAGCTCCTTGTTGGTTGTTGCTACCATCCAGGCATCCATTTCCCCCATTCATGTTGGTGTCATTTGGAGAAGTTTTGGGCGAGTCTCGCTTTCGAGACGGTGTATTGCTCCACTCCCTCCTGCACTCCTTGGACTTCGCCTGGCTGCCTTTGTGGGATTTGGGCTCTCCCGCAAATTCATCAAGGTATTGTTGCTGACTCTTCCCTCCAATAGAGTGACGGTTGGTCCTGCTGCCCTCCCTCTGCTTGGTCCCACCCCCAACTCCACCTGCCAGGGCTGACCTCTTCCCCACACTGGCCTGCTCCAGAGCCCTACTCTCTGGGTCTCTAGGACCCTGGGAACAGTCTAGACCTGCTGCTTCCAAGGACGATGTATGAGGTGGGTCAGTGGGTGGGTTCACATGAGAAGAAGCTGATGGATTAGATAAGCTGTCGAGGGGTGGTGCTACTTCCGACAGACTTGGGGAGGCTGTAGTGTGAGCATCCCAGGGGGCGGGACTATCTGCTGGGGAAACATGGAACAGTTACATCCAAACATTTAAACCAAAACAGAAAGAAGAACAATTGAAAACACACTAGAGGAAGATTAGTGGAACCAAAGCTAACACTAGCAAAGAATTACTATCTAAAGAACATGAACCACACACTCCCCAAACCAGTTCAGCGCAAACCCTACCCTGCAAGCTAATTTCATCTGTCAACTCAATCACGCAGTCACCTCTCAAGAAAAATTCAGACTTCATGGATTCAGTTCAAATGGTAATGGATTCAGTGACAAACAGTAATGCTATCTATCAAAATACCAATTCTTAAATGAGGGTAGGCTTACAGTAGGTTGGGGTTAGGGGTTAGTAATTCTTTCAATGTTGTGTAGGCAATCAGCAGTGTGAGTTACATGACCAATTAAATCTTTAGAATCGGTTGAGTGGTGGGATTTGCGCTGAACTTGTTTGGGGAAACAAAAAAAAAAAAATTCACACAAACCATGACAAAAAATATACAAAGTACCATGATATTAGGGCCTTTCGCACCGCTTTAGTTCCAGAACTAAATGGACAGTACGCTTGCGGTGCGAAAGGCCCTATTACCATGGCTTTTTTCTACAATGTACCATGCAAATAGTATGGGATCTGTATTATGATAATTACACAAAGTATGTTCAGAGTATGTTGGAGTACCTTGTAACTACACAGTACCATGGTCCATTACCAACTGTGCATCATGGAAATGCCATAGTACTTTTCTTGTAAGGACACAAAGCACTATATGATATTGTTTGCATACATACCAAAACAACCTCCATTTCTGGCAGGAAATGGGATAGTTTTCAGCCAGTATGCTAGTTTCATGTGTGTCTACTGGATGTAGAATAATCAGGTTCTCCCATGGGCTTCTTATGCTATCCGCCCAACCTCCACTCACACACATGCACACACAGACATCACTTCACACCAAGATTCTTTTATTGGAGTGACATCTCCACACTTCCTTTCCTTAGACTCCCAATACACAATAGCATATTTTACCAACACACTCACAACCCAAACTGAAAGAGGGTCACCAACCTTAATATTCTCATTATACATCCCTAATCCTACCTGTCTCCTCGTATATCACAGGATGCACTGAGGACTGCTCAGCTTTCTGCCAACCTACAAAGCACTTATGCACCCAGGCGGCCATTTTAATGTGTGCTAACAAGCGAACTGGCTGGGAATTCATTTCAACACAAAAAAAACAAACACAACAGCATCTCTTTATTATTAAGCTTCAAATACAGGGAAATATGGCAAGTGTAAACAATTATGTATCATTGTGTCTCTGCGCTAGCGGTTTCTTTCTCTACTGGGGTAAATTTCTCTTGGTTATATGGCCCAAGTGTAGCAAAAATCACTGGCCAAGCTCATAAAGGGTTATTCACTGTGAAACAGAAGACAGGTATGGAATATAAAACCATAGAGGCTGACACAACCATCCCATGATGACTGCATTTCAGCTAGGTTTCTGTGGTGCCACTGAGATCTCAGTGGGATACTAAATGTGTGAGAAGAGATGGCCAAGTGTGAGCGGAATTCAAAGGCAAGGGCGCATAGAGTTGTTTCAATGGCTGTTAGGAGCTCGTAGGAGTTAAGTTTTCATCACAATGGAGAGTCAGTTACAAGAATGCTAAGAGTGTATGTGCGTCTAGGGGTAGATCTGCTGTTTCTCTTTCAGTGTGTGAATTTTACTAGACATATGCTTTCACTGTATGACTTGAATAGGAGTATACATAGACAATATATTGAATATTCAGAATATATACAATATTATTAGCTGGTGATATAAAATCGCAATGATTTTAATGCACTTTTTATTAGACCATTAAAGACTACAGCGGTAGGCCAGTTTTGCTTGCAACTTGAATGTGAGAGCGCTAATGCAGAGATAATTGAATAGGATCTCTGATTTAAACTTAATTAAAATGGCAATAAACTTGGGAAATTTGATTAATTTATGTGAATAAGTTTGCTTGTTTGCTTCAAAGAATCAGCTCAATGATTAATTTGAGTAATTGCTCAAAATGTACACTGAAATAACCCTTTTCTCACAACTGTGACTGTGGTGAATGAATGAAGATTATTGTGCTTGTGTTATAGGTACTCTGTGCGTATAATGTCCGAATACCAAAACTAAGACTAATAATATTATATTATGAAAAGACAGGTTACAGTACATGTGAGTTACATTCACTAACACGGATTCAGATACAAAATACACAATGTTTAAAACTACTGTATATATGCTATAATGTATAAATATATTTTATATACATATAAATTAAATAAACAAAATAAAAGAAATAATATATATATATATATAAAAAAAAAACATCCAAACCACAGCACTCCAAGAAAGAATGATGACTGGTGTGTTAGAATGCATGCACTCTGTTACAAACCGTGTCTTTAGGATGGCCCATTAGGAAGAAATAGGGGGAGCCATGGTTGTCACTTTTCATGCACATGGAGAGACTGGAAGGTACCATTCCTATAAGAGGTGAAGTAACAACCTAGACCAATCATTAGGGTTAGAACAGTAGCCACAGGCTAAGACAGAATTAAGATCAGTGCTGAGATAGTATTCAGTGAGGAAAATTGAGAACGGAAGTGAGAATTATTTACTGACAGCCATAAAATTGATGAAAGAGAAGAAGACTAGCTATATCTGCATTAATACAAAGAGCATGCTGTCACAGTCATGTTAAAGAAGTGTTGTGTTAGCAGGAAAATTTTAGAGTTATTAAATATTAGTGTACAAGAGAATGGTTTTTCTCAATCGCTTGGCTCAATTCTTGAATGAGATTTTTTTTCTCTCAAAACAGTAAGTTCAGGTCATTGAACAGTGTTGCTTTTACAACATTTGAATTTCTTATTAATTTTATGCAAGTTGTACATGTTTTGGCATGTGCCCAAAAGAGTACGTACAGTCTATAATTTGCAGAATAATCAAATGCACATGACTTGCTGATCAAAACTTATTAGTTAATTCTCAGTGAACTTGTCGTGTTCTTCACAACTAAAACATTCCTTTATTGCCTGTTGTAGAAAGTGTTAACAGCAGTATGAACCGATGAACTGAGGACTTGTAAAGTAATCAGCTAACCTAGCTAGCTGTTTTTATTGTTGGCATTTTATTATTTTTTAATATTAGAATGTTAGTGAGAAAAAGAAAAATGAAAAACTTTAAGATATCAATCTGCATATGTGATGGACATTGGTTATGACCATCTTTGCTATCTTCTTAGAAGGCATCTTGAGTAAAACAGTTCCATATTTAAAGAAACATACAAAAGGCCTAATCCGGAAGTGACGCTGTCACGACTGCCTACCGTGGCGGAGTGCAGAGCAAGGATTGGAGGGAGATGAGGAGTACATCAATCTAGAGAATTTTAATGACATCAAGGAACCAAGCACCATATAACATTCAACGGGGAGGGGGGGTGGGCGCTCTGGAGGCCTCTAGGAACAGGGTTAACGGACAGAAGGCCTCCAGGGCAGCGCCCGCTCCGGGACCCATGGCTTATCTGGCAGACTCGGAGGCCATGGCGGAGCTGGCAGCCCAGGAGGCCACGGTGGAGCAGGTAGTTCAGGAGGCCATCCTTTTCTCTTCATCCTCCTCCTTGTGTTACGGGGGAACTGGGCAGCCGGCGGGCTTGTTGTTTTGGTGACTGGCGGGCTTGCGTCAATGGCGGCCGACGGGTTTGAGAGAGCCGCGGCTGGCGGGCTTGACTTCGCAGCGGCCGGCGGGCTTGACAACGGCACGGCTGGCAGGCCTATCTACGGAGCGGCCGGCGGACTTGAATTCTGAGTTGCTGGCGGGCTTGTCTTTGGAGTGGCCGGCGGGCTAGAGTGAGCCGTCTTGACTTCCGAGTGGCCGGCGCTCCTGGGCTGAGGACCACGGTGGAGCTTCAGAGGACAGTGGGGAATTTGGGGTTGGGCAGGCGGTAGGAGCCGTTGGAGAGGTATGTGGAGGTTCTCGGCGTGGGGTGAGCTGGGGAGACGCGGCGCGTTCCAGTGGGAGTTGGATGACGAGGCTTGGGAAATTTCTTTACTTCTTCAACTTCGAAATCAGAACCATTTAAGAACAGCACAAGATTAATCAGCTCGATCAGGGGAAAATCAAACGTCGGAAGATCGCAGCGGATTATCTCGTCATCCAACCCCAGCAGGAAGCACGCACCTAGAGTGGCGTCGTGCCAGCTCACGCGGTTAGAGAGCTCGAGAAAATCCTCCACATATCGCTCCAACCTCAGACCGCCCTCGAGAAAACCCTCCACATATCGCTCCAACCTCAGACCGCCTGAGTCTGGATTCAGTCACGACTGCCTACTGTGGCGGAGTGCGGAGCAAGGAACGGAGGGAGACAAGGAGTACATCAATCTAGAGAATTTTAATGACATCAAGGAACCAAGGAAAACTCACATAGCACAGGTTGACATGAACAATACCGGACGCTTAACTAAAAACAGGGAACACTATTTAAACACATGACAAGACGAGGGGATGACGAGACACACATGGGATCAATGGACATAAATGGGGAACACCTGGAATTAAATCAACATAATCAGGAAAGGAACAGGAAACTAACCAAATATGGGCAAGGAGGGCACATGGGGAGCAAAACACACACAAAACACGGAACAAAGTCTGACACACGCAACCTGTTTAGCAGAATACAGAAGTTTGAGCATAACCTTTATTTTACTTACTCTTGAAATCTGTATCTAAAAAGCTCAATATGACACACTAAATTATATTTTTGTATAGTATAAGCGTCTGTGTCCAAAAAAAAAAAAACTTTCCAAGGGTTGATCAATCTTTAATTTCGGTGCCATTAGCCAATTTAATGACACAATAACTAGGTTGTGAAGCATGCATTAAATTTTTGGTTGAGTTACTACATTTTGTGTTGTGATTTCCCATAAACCAAACATTCGTAATAGTTACAGTTTAGAGAATTTTAAAGGGGTCATGAACTGAGAAACCAAAATTCCCTTGATTTTTTGACATATAAGATGTCATTGTACTAAAAACACATCCTGTACATTTCAGAACTCAAAACCTTGTCGTTAGTCTAAAAACAGTTTATATTGAAGCCAGTCTGCCAAAATGACAGCTTGTGGAATGTTCTACTCTATGATGTAATAGTGTGGATAAGCACAACCTCCGCAGAAGAAGATCAACGTCTGCTTTTACATCACTGCCTGTTTAGCCCCACCCACCGATTCGTGCATGTAGTGTTTACTAGAGAGGCGAACACACAGGTCTACGCAGAAACCAAACAATAAAGATGGCTGTGAAGACAACAAGATGCTGTGCAGTGCCAAGTTGTGGAAAAACAGTGTTTGCGTTGCCATCCTTCTGATCCTAACGTTAGGAAAGTGTGGATGAACTTTATTTTTAATTAAATGAAGATCCAGACCGCGTCAGTAAGAACTTGGTCCTTTGTTCATTTCATTTTACCACGGATTCGTTTACAAACAAGGCACAATTCGACACAGGATTTTCAAAAAGATTGAATCTAAAAGACGATGCTGTGTTGACTATATTGGATCTGACAGTAATGTGGCAACACACACGTGTGAGTAACTGTTTTTATTATGTGATCACTATTGCTTTGTCTCTTCTTACAGATCGTCTGATATGTATTGACTTATTTATTCGTTTTTGACCTAAATCACAGCAGCGTTTATCTATGAGGAATGTACGCTGTCAAACATACGCAACTACGCCAATCATAGCAGTGGGTGTTTACTTCAGAGTCGACAATCTGCCATGTCTATTCAAACAGAGTGTTCTGATGAGGGGGGTTAACAGGACAGAAAATAGCTTTTTACTTCGAAATTATGTTTTATGATGCAAAAATCTTGATAACATTATTAGTGGACCTCAGATAACAGTACAAAATAAAAAACAAAGGCAGTTCACGACCCTTTTAAGACTGTTTCAAAAAATGAGCTAAAGCAATTGAGAAAAAGTGTAACTGGTGGTGACTTTTTTCTAAAATGATCTACTAGAAATTCCCATTGAGAGCAGAATATTAATATCAAATAAAACCTGTCAACTGCACATATTGTCCTCCTGGTGTGAATAAGTTATTTCACAACATATTTCTTAATGTATGCTGTGATCTCCTGCCAATCTGCTCTATTATACATTTCTTTATACATTACCCAATAAAACATCACCTCCTCCAAAGATCTGTCTTGTAATGAGACAAACTGTAGGTTACTCCACCTCTTGAGACCCTGTAAACCAAGTGAGCTAATACTGTAGACATTTGTGAGCAGTAAGGTACGTGTTCAAACAGCCTGTGCAGACCTACCATATTCAGGGACCTGCCCTGTGCCTCTCTTGAGCAGCAGGCGAACTCTACGGCCACCCGATTTGATGAGCTCAATGGCCCGAGCATGGGTCATATCCCTCGTGCTCTCCCCATTTATTTCAATGATCTGATCACCAACCTGCAAAACAGACAAAATACGATTTGAAAAAGTGTTTTTGATGGAAAATCCATTCTGAGCAAACAGCCTACTCTCCAGAATGTTTATCTAGCATTCAGATCGCTAAGATTGCGAAGACAGATGTGACAGAACAGCAGTAATTATTTTCTGACAGCTTTGAATCGCACCCTCTCTGGTTTTAATGATAAAACTAATATGACTATCATTTATTAAGGATAATTATTCAGTAGGATCAATATAGGTCCATAACTCATGTAGGCTGTTTCGGTTAAGCGCTAATCAGCATTAGCAGTCATGAATGAGATCGAGTACTAATTAATTTCAGAATTAACATAGCTGGATGAATGAATCACGGGTACAAGGTTCCTATGAGCTACAATACCGATGCTCTTCATCAACTGTGAGGAAGGTGTACGACTATTGAGGATAATGAGGGACTGGTTGATTGCCCTTCTTTGATACAAAGGAAGCCGGTATGATCAATATTACTACAATTAGTTGCCCACCAACTTTTTTTTTTTTTCATCATTTGTTTTATCTTAATATTTATAGCAGCAGTTGTGTCTCTAAATTCATCTTCATTAAAGCACAGCCATCAAAGTGCCACTTGTGTAGTGCATCCACCGCCTTTAACAATACATTTCAAGAAAATTACTGTCAGATCATTTGCTGTGAGCAATATTCCTGTTATTATGCATAATCCGTAGGTCTCATTTGTGTGTGGGCTAAGATAGTTTTGTGTAATAAAAAGGCTATAGATTTTTTTTTGTTGCCTGTTTATTTGTTAAATATCTCTGTTACCCTGTCGAACAAACACATTTTGTTGTTGTTTTTCTATGTTCCCATGCAGATGTATTTATCTCACCACTTTTTCAGTGTCTTGCTCTGACAAAATTTTTAAAGTGTTATGTTAAAAATGATTGAAAATAAAGTTATTACTTTCTGTTGTGATCCTTCTTAATTTTATATAACAATGCATAATATGTTTTTATAGCAGTAGCCTAATAATCGTTTGCCATTGTGAAAGAAAACATAACTTAAAAACATACTAATTATAAACATATAATAAAAAAATTATTGAGCATTAATTATGCATCTTGGTTATCAGAGGAAAATATGGCTGTAAAAAAATAGGAAAAGCAGTTTTCACATCCTTAATAAATACTATCATATTCTCCCTTAACACACAAACAAATAATATAGACAAAGGTTGTATAATTATGAAAATATTGGCGCCACTAAAACAGGAGAAGCATATACTGATGCTGAGCATGTAGGTGCATTGAACTTGTCTTGTGTCTGTGGACTAATTGGCCAGGGGCTGGGGAAAAAGAACGAGCCAATTATAGTAACAAATGGAGAATTCCTCTCAAATGGTCTGGATAATGTGGAAGTCCGGGCAGGTCGCTGCCAGTGATGGGCAGCAAGTTTTTTATGACTCATTAAGATCTTGTTTGAATGAGGGGCAGAGAGCAGTACGACCCTCAACTCTCTCATTACTGACAAGGAGTGTCTCGTTTTTTGTTCCTACACTATGTCTGGGGCCGGTTCCTCTGACCTCTGGGGTGGAGAGTGTTAGTAAAAGCATCGCAGCTAGCAGCGTCAGCAGCTCTCTCGTGTTTTTGGTGTATCTAGAGGGCATGTGTGGAAATCTACCGCAGCAGCAGCAGCAGTGTCTGCTGGGGGCTGTATGACTTCATGCTTAATGGACTTTTTAAGTACCATGGGTCTGTTCCACCACAAACTAATTATAGATTCAAAAGGCAGTTTGTGCTGTGGATATATTCACGCCCCAAAAGAAGACAGGATGATGTTTACTGTCAGAACTGAGGCTCTTGAATGGAAGGGAACGGTCACTGTGTGTGATCTGCAGGTAATGGACTAAATATGAAAGGCTGTAATGAGAGGTAGAAAATCCTAAGGGGATTGTTTTTATTCACATTAGCTATGACAGCTTCATTACGGATATGAGCTGAACAAGCAACAGAACAGCAGCAAAACAGGATAGATGGGTGGATGGATAGATAGATAGACATACAGAAAGACAGATGATGGATGGATGGATAGATAAACGGACAGACAGACAGAGAGAGACATACTGATGATGGATGGATGGATGGATGGACGGACATACCAATAGACAGAGAGAGACATACAGATGATGGATGGATGGATGGACGGACAAAAGGACAGGCAGACAGAAAGAAAGACAGATGATGTATGGATGGATGGATGAATGAATGGATGGACAGACGGACGGAAGGACAGGCAGAAAGAAAGACAGAGAGCAAGTCAGAGAGAAAGACAGACAGATGTAGATGGATGGATGAATGTACGGAAGGACAGGCAGACAGACAGATGATGGATGGATAGATGGGTGGATGGATGGATGGATGGACAGGCAGAAAGACAGACAGAAAGACAGACAGATGTAGATGGATGGATGAATGTACAGAAGGACAGGCATACAGACAGATGATGGATGGATGGATAGATCGACGAACGGACAGACCGACAGACATAAGAGATAGACAGACAGATGATGGATGGATGAATGAAAAGAAGGATTGACAGATGGATGGATGGACGGAAGGACAGGCAGACAGACAGAAAGACAGATGATGGATGGATGGATAGATCGATGGACAGACAGATGATGGATGAATGGATGGATGGATAAATCGACGAACGGACAGACCAACAGACATAGAGATAGACAGACAGATGATGGATGGATGAATGAAAAGATGGATGGATGGACGGATGGAAGGACAGGCAGACAGAAAGACAGACAGATGATGGATGGATGGATGGACAGATAGATAGTTGGATGGAGACAGACAGACATAGATAGATAGATAGATAGATAGATAGAGCTCACCCTCATTCTTCCATTGCGTATTGCTGGTCCGTCTTCAGCCAATCGCAGAACGAACAGATCCATCTTATACTCGCGGCCTCCACGGATACTAAAGCCAAAACCTTTCATACCCTTTTCCAGCTCAACCGTGAAGAAATCAAAATCCTGCAAGCACATGTAAACATATTATGGACATTTTATGGACATGCATAATACATACTTTATGGAAATGCACTGTCAGTGCCACATAGCCATTTCAGTGATGAATTACGATATCAGTGTGCATTTCTACTCCAGTGTTTGAGTGAATACAGAGTGGCAGCAGAGCTACCTGTGGCATCCTGTAGTCCGGTAAGGGGAAGGTGCGAGGGTCAGTGGACAGCTGCCTGTAGTCCAGCAGTGGGGGGTGTCTGTAATCGAGCGTTGGTGGCTGTCGATAATCTGCTACAGGAGGGTGTCGGTAGTCCACTGGGGGTTGGCGGTAATCAGTGAACGGCTGTCGAATATCGGGTTTTACATCCTGTCTTGCTTTTACCTCTGACCTGTAGCTGAACAACCAGTCAGAGCAGAACCAATGGCATTTGGTGATGCTGACTCTTATACAAACATTTGGAATATACGCAATAGCAAGTGAGACTTGGACTACGTCTATGGTGTTTTTATGGCAATTTCTTGTCAAACTTGTCTGCAAAAATGTGGCAATTTAAAATAGTAGCTTTTATCAGCAGCAAAAGCTGTAATATATATATATATATATATATATATAAGAATGAGGAGATTCTCTCATAATATTTACTCTGTTTACGTCTGTTTTCCAGCGGATGCCATCAAAACAGACTTACCACTGACGGAGCTACCGCTCTAATGAATTTTAAAGTTTAATGCAGGATAATGTTCTGTTGAAAATGGCAAAGCCTGAGGAGCTCTTGGGTGTATATTGAAACTTGAGCGAGCATGGAGAGGAAGTGAAATCATTGGTCTCTGCAGGGTATATAAATGATTAAAAATGGTTTTAAAGAGCCATGTAGGTAAATTATTCAGTTCTGTAAGAAATAAGTGATTTTACGCAACAACATAATAGTGAGAGAGAGTCTGTGAGTCAGAGAGGGATTCACTCCATAAATAGTGAACTTTTGTAGAGTTTTGTAGTTTTAACTTGATTACAAAACAAGTTTGATTTGAATTCATCCATTCAAATGATTAGGGATGTACAATATTTCAGCTCCATATTTATTCTTATTATTTATTTATCTTCAGCAAAATATATATAATTCATATCCTTCATACAGTACATAATAATGTTGTGATGTCTAAAGCCATTAGCATTTAAAATGATATTTGAATTTTTTTTGTGTACAATTTTTTAATTTATTAATATCATTCATAACATACTTGGTTTCGCCCGGTGAAATTTCACAGAGCAATGGTAAAACTAGTACAACAACTTAAAATATATTTAAGTCATAATGTAATTTTGTTGGTGCCTTGCCTGCTGTCATGGCTGTAGATCTTTACTGGCACTGCGGAGGGCTGGGTGGGTGGTTTCTGTTGGGTCACTGAGCTGGGCTGATTGGCTGGGCTGGTTTGAGTGACAGGGCTCGGTTGTGCTTCTGAAGTAGGCTGCGTTATGGAGCTGGTTTGAGGTGCAGAGTTGGGTTGAGGGGTGGAGTTAGGTGGAGGTGCAGCACTGGTCTGGTTCACAGTGCTGGGTTGGCAAACTGGACTGGGCTGGGCCATAGGGCTCTGCTTCTCTGAGCTGCCTGCAGAAGGCGTGCTGTTCGTCTCTGAAAAATGGAGAAAAGACAAAAAGCTAAGCTATTTTCAAAGCTTTTCTTTGTAACACAGGTATTTTTTTTACAACTAAAGCAATAGTTTAAGTGTTGCATGAGTACAGTTTGCTTGTACCGTCTGTTATTTTACCACTAAATGCACTGAAATAATTATGCAAATAAAATAACATCGCAAACATGTCCAAAAGCTGTGAATGCAATTTGCATGGCACAAGTTTCCATTTTGGAGGCTGGTTCAGAGAACATTACAGTTGCGTTTCTGTCTATGGGAGCGTCAGAGAGCTCTCAGATTCCATCAAAAATATCTTAATTTGTGTTCTGATGACGAACGAAGATCTCACGGGTTTGGAACGACACGAGGGTGAGTAATTAATGACAGAATTTTCATTTTGGGGTGAACTATCCCTTTAAAGTGGATTTCTGGTGGCTTGTGCTGAAATACTGTATCTTAAACAAGTAGTGCAACCATTTAGTAAATTTGCATTTCAAAAGGATAGTTCACTCAAAAATGAAAATTCTGGTATCATTTATTCACCTTCATTTCATTACAAACCTGTATGACTTTCTTGTGATTTTAAATTGTATTTTTTTAAACATTTGTATTTAATTATTTTAGCACTGACATTTCAGGCACAATCTCTAGTTTTATCACAAACTACCATTCAGAAAAACCAGTTATAGCATTTCAAATTCTAAAAATACTTAAATTATGTTCGAAAGCAACTGTACAAGGATAGCTTGTTTGAAATAACTGAGAATTTTTAGAAAAAAAGTCAGGGGCTCCTTAAAGCTACAGTGCTCCTTAAAGGACACTGCCCCAACCTCTTCCATTGCCCAGAAAAACAGGTAGTCCCGCCCAAACTCACACTATTTGTTGAGCCATTTGACATGTCAGAGCAATGTTCAGGAAGTCAACCAATAAATGGCTTACTTATAGTTGTCTCAACCATTTTGATGTTAAAATACTTTCTTTTATCTCAGTTTAATGTGCAATTACACATAGCCTCTTCAGTAGCAGAATTAGTGTAGAATCAATTTTTGCGTAAGAATCCCTTTCAAACAGTTCCACAGGCATCAACTCACCCTCCTGAGGGATGATCCTGAGTGTGACGCTGAGTCCCGCGTCCTTGATCAGTTTGACGATGTCTGCATGCGGCATGTTGACGATAGACTGATTGTTGACGGCCAATATGCGATCTCCAACCTTGAGCTTCCCACAGTGGTCTGCTGGACTTCCCTCAATGATCCGGCCGATCTTATGAGGCACGGCTGACAACACACACACACAAATAGTTTTTACGTAATACACCGAGAAAGCTCTCTATTTGCACTCTGTCCTTTCCGGTTAGTGGATCTGTTTTTATATACGAGTGTGGGCGCTGCATTAGAACATTGTAACTAGCCTCTTCAGCCCTCAAATAGAAGTGCATCCATTATTAATACACCAGTTTATGAGGACATGCTGCACAAGTCACTATGACCCTTTTGAGCAGCCAACCTGAGTGAGCTATTACAGTAAAGGAACGTCCCAGATTGAAAATAAGTTGAAGCATGTGAAGTGTACAAAAATAATTATTCCTTACCAGCAGCAGCCGCGGTTTCAGGCCTGTTCAGAGAACTGATAATAACGAATCCGAACCCTTCGCTCTCCTTGCGCTGGATGGTGACATCACTAGGCTGCAGATTCTGATTGGCTACAGTGTCTGGTGGGGAGGAGCCTGTGGTAGATGGGGCGGAGTTTTGAGAGGGGGCGGAGTTGTTACAGAACATTCTAGAGTTGAAGTCACTCCTGGGGGAACTGTGCTGGGTCGATCCAGGGCTGCGGCCGTTCTCTGGACAGGGTTCACCTGAAGATAACAGGGCGAGAAAGAAAATGACTCTGAAATAAAAGGAACATGGTTATATATACTTGATTCTAATTGGTTAATCATTGCATTCATTGCACAGTCAAATATTTCTGTATTATGACCACTAAACTGTATATTTCAGGAGTTCATGTGTCTCCAGTCAAAACAAGATCATTAAAACATATTTTTGGATTGGAAAAGAGGTTTTGAATGTTACAATACTTTTACATAGTATATAACCATTCACAATTCTATCATCTTTTCAGGTATCAACTACGAATAATACAAGTGTGTTTGAGTAAGAAAGAAAGGAAGAGTCTATAGTATACGGTTTGGCTAAAGCTGATCTGAAGTCCTTCTGTGATCAAACAGTAAGCCAAAAAAGCCAGCAGCCAGACATTTCCTCAACCGCTCCACTGAGATGCAAAGGGGGAGAAACGATTGTCCAGGGAAGATAAGACTGAGAGGATGAGTCAGACAGCGGGAAGGATGAGGGAGGTAGAGCTTGAGAGGGCACAAAATCTGAGCCTCAGCTACACCAAGAATTATTAGACAGAGTGGACGAGAGAGAGAGGACACATGATAAGCAGCAGAGGTACAGTAGAACCTTTATTACTTCTGCTTCATGTTCTTCAGTCGGTGTCATTTAAACCACAACAAACAACTGTGACCCTAATAAAGTTATCAAATATCACATATTTGTTCAGATTTAACAAATAAATAGTCAAATGTGTTTTGCTATCTTGCTTGCGTGGTGTAAAAGCTTTTTTCCCCCGACTTTTAATATTATGATTGCGTGTCATTTCCAGTCAAGCTGTAATATTTGTAATATTATGCAGAAACTTGTTTATATTCAAGTATTTGTTTAACCGTGTGTTTTTAGGATACATATAATGTAGCAATAAAATTAGCCTTAACAAGACAAAGAAGGTGGCCACTTTCAACCCAAAATGTTAAAAATATAATTTCCACCACAAATTGCTATTAAACACAATATATTAAAAAATGTACGTTCACTGTTGGACAATAGCTATGTTTCCATCCAAAGATTCAGATTTAACTTATGCGCAAAACTGGAATATCGCATAAAACATTTGTGAATAAAGTACTGTTCCATCCAACGAGTCAAAAAGAACAAAATCATCACTTCCTGATAAACTGGCATTAAGTATCACCAAGAAAAGTAGGAGAAGCCACTTAATATAATAATTGTCATATATAATAAATTAGTTTTGCCTCAGAGCGAGCAGACGAAACACAATAAATGCTGTCATCTTTCGGAGGTGGACGCTGCTGTTTGGGAATTATACAATTATACAGAAATACTTTTCAGAACGACCATAACAACATTTCAGATGCTGTGCAATGAGATTGGTCACACTGGGACTTTTTTGATGCACGTGGTTGAATTTATTCGGTAAAAGTGTCTCCATCGTAGTTTAGTGTGCATTTTTTCTTATTGGACAAAAAGTTTATCCTACTCAATAGTGCGCATAAGATTTTTATGTGCATTTTTAGAATTTATGCGCATCTTGGCATTTCCATCCAGTGTTTTTTTATGCGATATTCCAAAATGCGCATACAAATAGGTGGATGGAAACAGCTATTGTTGGTATACAAGGACAGCCCATAAATCACTGCTTATATAAACACACACACCTGGAAATATACTACAATATATACATCACCTGTCTCACTAATATAATGCCCAACAGCTACAAAGCAATGAAGATATATGTGAATATACAGTGCCCACAAAAATGCACCAAAAGCACACTTCATCATGACACTTCGTCATTTGATAACAAAATGATGTGAACTATACTTTCACAATTCTGATTTGACTTTTAATCAACTGCTGTTTTTTCAGTGGATGCATGAAGTCAGTTCTTGATTTTGGGCTTTTAATTATACAATATCTTAGAACTCAAGTTCATCTCCTGGCTCAGAACAGACAAGCACTGAGATCAGCATGAGCTGCGCATTTCTGCCTGAAAACCTACACACGGCCATGTATTATGCCGTACGTATATTGCATTTAAACTAGGTGCAAGCTTGAGCCTGATTCTGATTCAGAAAGGGAGTCTGATCTTCAACTGCATCATTCTTGCAACCTCATCTGCATCTCTGCTAGAGCTGGGTGATATTTGCAACCACTACGCTCGTGATATTTAACCAACATATTGTATACAGGATTGTGTATATTGTGATGATTTACATGCTTTTCATTCAGCTGCAGCAGTAGGCTGGTTTTGTGCCCTCTGCTTGTGGAATGACACGACAGCTTTAAGATGTTAAGCTCTCTAATTTAAACCTCAATTGCATTAGAGTTTGATTCATTTGATTCAAATGAGCTCTTTTGAAATGAATCAGTTCAGAATTAAATTATTTGTGTTCACGGAAGTCTCTGGGAGACATTTTGCATGGTTTGAAATGTTTCAATACAACATATGTAGTTCAATGTTGATGTTTGTTAAACGACTGTATATAAAATGATTAAATAATTTTCTTTGCGTTCAATAAGAACAGCATGGAAAACACACTTTAAATAGATTAACTCTTAATGACTGATAGTTCCTATGACTGAAAATGTAGCATATAAAACCATTTAAGAGCAAATACATAAATATTGATAGATTATTTTTTAGCCTTTTTACAATATCAAATATTGTTCAAAGAAGTGTTGATTTTCTTTGTTGCAGTGATGAAATGTGCTGATAAAAGTTTATCATGTCATATATTTTCATAATTAGCAATGATTTTAGACAAATAACACATTTACATGATGATACTAAATGAAAAATAGTCTTAAATTGCAGGTGACCAAATATTTGCAGAAGATTAATTCAAACACATATAAAAGATCACATAAAATATGTATTAACATAAACAGAATGTGTCCTTGTTGCTAAAACCTAAGCTCCTGAAATACTTGAATATAAGTATTAATGAGATTTTAAAAGCTTCTATTCTCCAACTTGACAGAATGCCAAATTTTTACAGCATCTTTGCAACATCAAGTGCATATTCAAACAGCTATAAAACATTAACAGTGTTGCGACTGAACATTCTCAAACATTCCTGACACTTTCAGATTAGAAGGCGGTGCAATTTCACAAAATGAGGCTGTTTAAAACATCTTACTCAAACAATAAGATGCGGCTCACAGAAAAATATACAAAATGTAATCAACCATCGAGCATACTTGCCTTAAAGAGAAACTAAACTGTTTGGACAACACCAGGGTATCTACAATAGAGTGTCTGTGCAATATAATAATACTACTACTACTACTAATAATAAAAAAGCAAAAACCTCTTATAATTCTATGGAGGATCATTGCACATAAGATAAGATAATCATCAAACAACATCAACACTAACCAACATCTCCATTGCCAACCTGTCATTGCCAGCTGTGAATACTAAAGAGAAACTATATACAAAATTAAAGAGGAGGTATAGACTAGGAAGCATTAATGAGGAAGAGCACACTTGCTGATTTAAAACAGTAGAAAAAGGTCAGTAGAAAAAAGTTTATGCAAATGCACAGTGAAGCAATTATGGGTGTGCAGACAGAAGATGAATAGAAACGGCTGCTAGCAGCAGAACGACATCTATCGGTTTAATCGCTGTCAATCAGTTTAAAGCACCTTTAGAAATGCAACATTAACTCTATTGACATTTCAGACTTTTTTGTTCGATATGCAGTAGATTTTAGGTACAGTAATAAGTATATTCACATTTGTATGAATTAATGGATTTCAAACTATTTGCTGAATTAAACATATGCTTCTACTTAAAATGCAGTGAATATGGTTCACAGGGACCTTGAAAAAGTTCAGAAAGCCTGTATGTGTAGTAAAGTCTCTAAATCTGGTTAAGAAAGTACCTGCATTAATAATGCAAAGTGTTATATAACGTCAAAGTCACTAAGACCACTAAAGTTCTCCCGGACCCCAGAGCAGCTCCACAGATCTCATTGTGGAAAAATTCAAAATTGACAACACACAACAACCTCAGAACACTTAGCATGGAGGATAACATTGTACGAGACAACAACAAAACAGTATTTTTTTGAGTCTGAGAGCTGACATGGTCACTCGAGAGTCGATACCATGCTCTAACCAGGCTCAAGTCAATAACACACCAGTAAAAGTCATTTTTGGTCCAAACGGAAAGATGTAGATGAACATATCTGATGTTTAATTTCAGTTTACTCAGTGGCCATATTGAACTCTATTTAATTTTGGTAACAGACATTCAACTACAGCTCTGACAGGATTAATATCAGCAATAAAATCTAACAACATTTGTAACATAAATTTGGCACACTTTATTTGAAAACAATTAAATTTAACTTCCATTTCTAAAGCAGATATTTGACGCTATGATTTTTCCATTACATTTTTTACAACAATGTGGAGTGGAAAATTCGACCAATTAAATTTCACTGTGGGCGGGGCAACTCAACATAATGCTACAGAATTACAAATCATGTAGTTGCCAAAATTTCGTGTCACTCATTTAAATCTCACAAACACTCACCACAGAAAATATAGCTTTTATTGTTAGCTGTTTTAGCACATTGTGCCTCATTAGGACACACTGCTACATATCTTTTGCCATGTACATTCGTTTGTTGTTTGGTGTGTATGTGCACATTTTTGGAGTGGAAAAATACAGTAGGTAAACAGCACAGATTAGCAGTAGGCATTAATGCTAGCTTTAGGTGCTAGCAAGAAGTTACTTACGCCTATTCTCATAGATAGCCCTGGACTTCTCATAGAGGTCATAGGGGTCAGGTTTGGTCAGGTCAAACTCTGGACCTGAAGGCCAGTGCAGATATGGAGCGCTGTGAGGGAGAGCATGGATAGATAGACTGGCTGTGGGACTGCTGTGAGGATCCCAATGTTCCAAGACCTGCAAATACACCGGCATTCAGTAAAGCGCCCAATCATCGGCCAGCCCTGCGTTTATTAATATGCTGAACTGAGTACGCAAACTGCGCTCTTCCAGCCAACTTCTGCCTTGGAATTTCGCTGGCCGTGGATTAGGAAGGTGTTTAACAATGAACTCACTTTTGCGGTAATTAGTTTTTAAATGAAGCGTACACACACAATACATGACAAGTTAGTTCTAGCTCAGCAAAATAAGGCCACATCAAGGGCTCATCAAGGACGCTTGATGCGTTTCTCTATTGCTGACGATACTGAATGTAATCTTTGTGTTTTCTCAAGCTAATGCAGCTGTGGGCAAAATGTTCCCAAACCACTTCACTACACCGGGCTCTTGCACGACACCCAAATTAGGTTATGCAAATAGAATGAGCAAAGAACAGCAAGCAGGCATAGTCCACTGTTTCTAATATTAAAGGAACACACCACTATTTTTGAAAATAGGCTTATTTTCCAACTCCCCTAGAGTTAAACAGTTGAGTTTTACCGTTTTCGAATCCATTCAGCCGATCTCCAGGTCTGGTGATAGCACTTTTAGCTGCAGCTTAGCATAGATCATTGAATCTGATTAGACAGTTAGCATCTCGCTCAAAAATGTTTGATATTAAAAATTGATATTTTTCCTATTTAAAACTTGAATAAAATTAAAATAAGCATGTAACGACCACAAACGGAGAAAAATAGCGGAGTCAAAGTACCAATACATCACTTAAAATGTACTCAAGCAAAAGTAAAAGTACACAATTTTTTAACTACTCAAAAAAGTACAATTACTGATAAAAACTACTTAATTACTGTAACGTGAGTATTTGTAATTCGTTACTTCACACCCCTGGTTACATTGTGTACTAAGACTGACGGAAAATGAAAAGCAATGCGATTTTCTAGGCTGATATGGCTAGGAACTATACTCTCATTCCGGCGTAATAATCAAGGAACTTTGCTCTGTTGTCACACATGATTCGACTGCTTGCTTTGAACCCAGGATTGTTTTCCCCAACCTCATTAATGGCTGTGTGTTGAGTTATTTTGAGGGGACAGCAAATTTACACTGTTATACAAGCTGTATATGTATTTATAAAAAAATTACTGTAAAACAGTAATATTGTGAAATATTATTAAAATGTAAAATATCAATTTTCTATTTTAATGTATTTTAAAATTGTAATTTATTCCTTTGATGGCAAAACTGAATTTATTTAATTTTTGGAAACTTTTTGTATTCGCAGAAAGTTAAGAAGAACAGCATTTATTTGAAATAGAATATTTTTGTAACAATGTAAAAGTCTTTACTGTCACTTGATCAATTTAATGCATCCTTACTGAATAAAGAAAAAACAACAACAACAACTTCCTGATCCCAAAACTTTGAACGGTAGTGTATTTTAATAATTTTTATAAAGTACTAATATTGTGAAATATTATTAAAATTTAAAATATCAATTTTCTATTTTAATATATTTTAAAATTGTAATTTATTCCTTTGATGGCAAAACTGAATTTATTTAATTTTTGGAAACTTTGATGTATTCGCAGAAAGTTAAGAAGAACAGCATTTATTTGAAATAGAATATTTTTGTAACAATGTAAAAGTCTTTACTGTCACTTGATCAATTTAATGCATCCTTACTGAATAAAGAAAAAACAACAACAACAACTTCCTGATCCCAAAACTTTGAACGGTAGTGTATTTTAATAATTTTTATAAAGTACTACTGACAAAATACATAATTCGTATCTTCAACCACACACTGTCATATGAATAACCGGTCAATATTTACAAAAATGCAAATTATTTGGTTTTCATTTTCATGATTTAGGACAAATCACGTACATATGATTTGCGGATGTACCCGAATTCACCTTTTCAAGCAGACATAAGGGTTGTGTGCCATTCAGAATTGCATCAGAATGCTTTTTAAATTACAATTAAATCTGAATTTGAATTGAGGTAGCAGGAAATAGAATTGTATTAAAATTTGAATTTATATAATATTATACGCTCTTATCTTTGCTTTGATCATCATACTGAATATGATCCAGATGTAGTATTTGATAAAAAATGCTAAAAAAAAAATTTTTTGCTCAAAATGTTGCTTTTTTTATGAAACTTACCTACACTGAAGTGTTAAAAAAAAAAATCTTTGAAGCTAGAATAAAACAGAATAAGAATAAGAACAGGCTTTGTTCTTTATTTTGGTGTATTGCATGTTTAGATATTCATACAACAAAATATTCTGGGGGCCATGAAATTTTAGCAAAAATGATAAAAAATGCTGGCAGTGGCTGGCAACTTTTTTCAAAAACGCTGGTGGGGAAAGAGTTAAAATCAATTGAAGGAAGAAATTTACCCCAATAAAGGTAATTGTCCACAAGGAAAAGGAAAGCTTGTCATTCAATTCTTTGAATTGCAATTAGTAAATTCTACATTCTATCCATTCAGATTCATACTCCAATTCATCTTCTTGTCGGGTCCTAGCCAGTTCAATTCCAACTTATGAACCGACAGTGAGGTGATTAAATTCTACACAACCCTGGACAACAAATGGATTCGGTTTCATGCCAAAAGCTTTAGCGTGAAAGCGCCCTAAAAGCAAATGCCAAACAAAAGGCATAATTGAAGAAGAGGTGGAAAAATCAAGAAAGAAAGAAAGTAGATGCCAGGATGAGAAAGATGCCAAGGCTTATTAAAGGAGGTCAGTGTTAATCTGGAGGAGCTGTAGAGGATGAGGGCAAATGCCTCTGGGCTGCTGTGTGCGGCTGGGAAACAAACAGATTAAAACGTGTCACTGCCAAGCAAACTCACGCACATGCGCACATTAGCTCATAGATGATGTTATTACTGCCAGAGCGAAGCGCTGTGACGTACATACTCTTGCAAACAGGTTTTTGCTTATAGCAATCAAAGAGGCTCACGATAGAGGTCTGCTAAAGGACAAACCATTTTGGGTGGGTTCAAGTCAGTTTTTTATACATAACTTCAGGTTTGCAATGGGTTCAGGTTTGTGATGAATAAAAAATACAGTTTTATTATAAATATTTGATGTGTTCACTTAACTTGTTATATCTTTGAGTCAGAGTCTATGAAAATGGGAGCATAAGAGTTTACGTGCTCAGAGATGAAATAAAAAGGGATTCATATTTGGTTTAGATTTCTGACAGATGTGATTTGGTTTTCAAAACCAATCTTTAGAACAGACTCTCTGTAGTTTATACTGTATATGTGACCCTGTCTGTGAAATCCAGGCTAAAGTCTCAAAATCTAATTATGAGATAACAAGCATCAAAGTTTGATTTCAACCATTAAATTTCACTATGATATCAATCTTTGACATGGCCTTACTCAGTCAATATTAAAGATATAAAGGATGATTTTATGTAGAAAACAGTAGGCCTAAAATCACAAAAAATGACTTTAGCTGGGTTTTCACAGGCAGGGTCACATATATTAGAGCTATACAAAGAGCAATTTTTTTTTTAACCTAATTTAACCCATGAAAAATGTTGTTTCTTTAAATTAATGTATTTAAGTTCAGTCAGTTATGCCTAAATATCTTTTTTTATTTGAATAAAACCAGTTCATTTAGATTTTACCAGTTCATTTTTAGGATACCATTTTTACAATAAGTGAGCAAAAAATGAGGGTATTTGGACACAGATCTGCATAAGATCTGTGTTTTATGGATTATATATGGATTTATATGGATTTGTAGAGATCAGATTTCCATTATCAGTCTTTTTTTTTTAGAAAAAACTAAATGGATTTGAGTTGTATGCACAAAATAATCAGATTTTGCATGTCTGGACAGGTTTCAAATTTCAATGTAATCACCATGCAGAAATCTAGCTTAAACTAGATTCTTTGAGTCTAGAGATTAAGTTGAAATACATTTTCAAAATTAACCAAACAAGTAACTAATATTGTGACCATTTTAATTCACTGTCAATTTGGCCAAGTTGCTGCAGAAGCTGGACAGTTAGCATGTGGTAACGCATCATTTCTATCGATTGAATGATTCAGTGCTCTGACCACATAACCGTGACATTCACATTCAGTAAATGCTAATATTCTTTGGACATGGATAATTGCAGAAAAAGATGGACCACTTTAACATTTTCCAGTCATGAAACTCTTTCTAGCTGTGGAGATATTCTTAATGCAAATGATGTCTAATTAAACCCCAGCGGAAGAGAGGGAGAGAGATGATAAAATCCAAGCTGCTCTACTGTACTGGGGTAACGAGACTTTCGCTCTGTCCCAGTTCTGTTCCTTATAGAGATAGATACAAAGATATGTGTTGAAGAATGACAGTATAGTGGCCAGCAGCTCAAGGCAGTGCGACTGACTCTCTGTAGAGTGAAGAAAAATCAGTCGATTTATGATCAGTCAAGCCTTTGTTATATATATAAGGAGACAGGACAGAGATCTCAAACCAAAAATATATAAATGCGTGGGTGGATGGGTAGGCATGTACTGATGCACTGTG
>NW_015542495.1:2159470-2161374 GCF_001515605.1 Sinocyclocheilus anshuiensis
TATATTTACACACACACACACATATCAGTACAATATATTTTATATTATATTAAATATTCTCTGCTGCAAAATTATCAACTACCAACAATGAAGTTTTATAACTTTTCCAGTTGTGATCACTGGATTTGTAAAACATTTTTCAATATGTATATTGCACTCACAAAAAGCTGACCTGAGCATAACTAGAATTTTAGAATAAAACATTACCTGCTTTATTAAAATGGGTAGATTTTATTTATTTGTTTGTTTGGTTCTCAGATTAAAACTTATCGCATTTTAAGTGTTTGTTTGTTTGGTTCTCAGATAAAAACTTATCGCATTTTAAGTGTTTGTTTGTTTGTTTGTTTGCTTGTTTTAGCAAGCATTCTTGAATCTTTAAACAATGAATTACCATAACCTTTTCAGTTATGATTACTGGATTTGTAAAACAATTTTATAGAAATGTGACTTTGTCTGTGAAATCCAGGCTAAAGTCTCAAAATCTAATTATGAGATAACAAGCATCAAAGTTTAATTTTAACTATTCATTTTACTATGATTCCAATATTTGACATGGCCCTACTCAGCTAATATCAAAGATATCAAGGTTACATTTTCATGTTCTTTACCTTATGAAGAATGATTTCATGTAGAAAACAGTAAATCACAAAAAAAAAGTCTTTAGCTGGGTTTTCACTGCCAGAGTTACAGTTTTACATTTCTAGCAAACCTGAGCATCACTAGATTTCACAAAAATGTATATATTTAACATAAAAATATTATTTGCTCTATTAAAATCATTTTATTTATTTGCAAATATATATATATATGCCGTCATATACCTTATCATATACATTTACATATACCATCCTGTGTGTAAATATACATGCACATGGGACAGTTCAGAGTTTGAGGAACACTTTCTTGAAGATTTAGTCAAGCAGACAAGACAGCTGACAATATTGGATCAGAATCAAAGGACATTACAGAGACAGACTGCTGAGGGTGAAGGTTTAAGTGCCACATTACACAGTGCACTGGTTAGTGAGGAAAGATTAGTGAAGGTGCAGTGATTTGTTCTCAGCTGTACTAAGTGTTTATTTCAACTAGGTCCCAGTAGCTTTTAACAAATGAATTTCCATAATCTTTCCAGTTGTGATTACTGTATTTTTAAAACAATTTTGCACTAGATTTTAATAGTACAAATTATGCTTTTAACTAGAAAATATGATTTGCTCTATTAAAAGTGGTTGATTTATTTTCAAATATTATAAACATAGCTGCCGTTTGGTGTTGTAGTGGTGTATCTGTAAAGCAAATTAGTCATTCTTATTGTATCTGTCCATTAAGAGACACAAGCAGTAGCTTAGTACAATGCAGTTATGTGGTAATATGTTATAACAATACAATAAAGCTGATCTTAGTAATAAAGCTCAACAGTCATGGTTATTAATACATATGATGTATAATGTATAATTGATTTATTTTCAAATATTATAAATATAGCTGCCGTTTGGTGTTGTAGTGGTGTATCTGTAAAGCAAATTAGTCATTCTTATTGTATCTGTCCATTAACAATACAATAAAGCTGATCTTAGTAATAAAGCTCAACAGTCATGGTTATTAATACATATGATGTATAATGTATAATAAGACCTAATCACTCAATATTGAGAGTACAAAGTTGATGTTAGTTTATTAATTAAATTCAGAGGGCTGGAATACGATACGTTTTACCTGTTTAGAGGTCTTCCAAGGTGAAAAGTGACCTGCAATGGAGAAAAAACCTTTAGCATGCTGGATCTTTAGTATTAGATTTGAAGTGGGAATTTTAAGCAAATCAAAACAGAAAAAAAGTCAGACGATAACTGTGACGAGAGGGGCGGGGCCGAGAGCCGTGGGAACGGAGCGAGGCCGGTGGAGAA
>NW_015542495.1:2162614-2193565 GCF_001515605.1 Sinocyclocheilus anshuiensis
CGAGGTGCTGTCACGCTATTTTGTGTTTGTTTATTCTATTAAAGTTTTCTTTGAATGTTCGCCGGTTCCGCCTCTTCTTCCCGACCTACAAACGGTTGTTATATTGGTGCCGAAACCCGGGAGGAAGGAGGGACACGCTGCCAGAGATCCCTCGCCGCTGTGGTGAATCCGCGGTGCCATCGAGCATGGCGGAGCAGTCTGCCGCCATGGAGGCTCGGACGACAGTTTTGGACGAGAGAGGACCAGGCCTGGACTTTAGTCGTCCGCGAGGGGCTGTCGCGCTATTTTGTGTTTGTTTATTTTATTAAAGTTTTCTTTGAATGTTCGCCGGTTCCGCCTCCTTCTTCCCGACCTACGAACGGTTGTTACAATAACCCTTTATTATTTTGCTTACTCCACAGCTGTTCTCTCTTGAGGTACATTCTGAGCCGTGTAGATGCAGTTTCATTTATTGTTTTATTTTAGCCAGTATTTTTGTTTCTAAATGGGGTCCAAAAGGCATTTCTGAGATCACTTGTATTTTGTAATATTCTAACTTAATCCAAAATGTTAATACAACTTTGTGCAAAATAATTCGAGAACGTTTCAATAGCGTCTTGTGACTTTCAATGGAAGGAAGGAAATAACAGCTTTTATCCAAAGAAGTTTAAACTGGCCTATTTGATTGACGACCGAGAAATAGTGCAGAATAAATATGTAATATCCAGACCCTTTTTATTTCAGACTGTCTCATTGTATATTGGTCATTGCGTTAAATTCTACCAAATGACATAATTTGCTGAAATTGTTGTGGTGCTGTGTTAAGCATCTGAATAATTCTAAGTAGTGTTAAACAAGTAATCTTTAAAGTGCTTAAAATAACTGTAACAGGATTAGTGTGCCATTACAAAATGAACAGTGTTTAAAATCAAGACCATTTAATCTGTAATTACAACCGAAGATACAATTCAAACAGCAGCTATTCAAATATCTATTCAGTTCAGAACATTTGCTCTTCTCTAAAGCAATTGCATTTTGAGGACAAGTGGTTATTATTTGAATATTTCATGTATCTGTTGAGAGAAAGAGAGATTTGAATGTAAAATATACAAGTTTGACCATGTGGACCGTATTTGTTGATCCTTTCTGATGACAAAAAATACAAATCTCCTGTTGCAATCAATGAAAGGACGCCCAAATCTAATGACAGAAAGATGCTTAAAATGCACACTTCACATCACATCAAATGCTCATTTCCCCCCTGGAGGAAAAACATTGGCTGAGATGAGGCGAAAGACCATGAGGCTTCTGAACTCTAATCACAACAAACAGGAAGTAGTGGCAGTCTAGAGCACCTCTTCTGGTATTAAGAGCTAAACAATACTCGCCGACATCAAACGTTCACGATTCATGAATATTTTGAAACTCCTTTCTAAACTCCTCCTAAATCGGCCTTGAAATGCACAAAACAAACACACGCATACACCGTCCAGCGTCTTGCATTCAACTTCTCCCTCTCTGTCTTTCATGTCTTACCGCAGATGACCTTCAGCAATGAACAAGGCGATGCAAATGACCTGTTAGGAATTAGCGAGAGTGCACAAACATACTAGAGCTGCACAGTTAATCCAATAAAGAATTAAGAATACGGCTGCTGTGAAATGTATTCATCTTTTAAAACTCATTTTTAATATATATTCTTTTATTTTCATAATGATAAGTTATTCGAGTACAAAATGTGTTTTTAAAATAAAGTTTGTTTGCATGTGTTTTTTTATTATTCTTAAATTAAATCGGCTTTGTATTGGTCTCCCTGTTCTTAGAGATTGGCCATTAAAAAGCCACTTTAGACAACATATAACCAATTACAGAAATATTTATTGTGCACATGAATGCAGTTTCATTTATAATAATCCAGAGATAACAGTGAGATTGTGAGCAGTCATGTGAAACATTTTCACTATACAGGGTTCCAGAGTTAAATAAAGCTATTGATGTTATTATAAGCTTATATTTGCCTGTAAGGCTCCAGGTTGATTGTGATTAAAACGCTTTTGCAATTATGTTAAACTGACCTTTTAGTCACTATACCTTGAATGTCTGATGTATAAAATATCAGGAAAATAATTCAGAAATCTTTTTGGATGTGTAGCCTACATAAAGAATCTGACATGCTCCTTCACATAAAATAAGTATTTTAATGTACACTAAATTCTAATCGAATTTAATAATTCAATGTGATCTCAAGAGTATTCGTGTATGTATAATATGCAGTTATACCACATGTACTTTTACTTATGTTTGCCTAGACACTAAAACATACATTATTCACATACTGACATAATCTAAAATGCATATGAACAACTTTACAGACATACATGTTTACGAACCCTCTCTATGAATAATCTATGAATATTTAATTAATGGAATTAACTGGTTGATTCTATTTATGATCAACTGTATTTATTTATGTATTTATGATCAATCAGATTTATTTAACACAGTTAAACATTTTATTCTATTCTGTGACTTCTAGTGCTAGCTCGTTTAAAAAAAATTACATTTATTTTGAACAAGAATAATGTGAAACTTTAAAATGAATGACCTTTTTCATTACTTATCATTTAACACACTTCTGAATATACCGTGACTCAAAAAAAGCATAAAATACCACAAATGCACCATAAAATGACTTATCTATCTATCTATATGATCGATTTTATTTTTGCACTGTAATCCAAATCTTCAGAATCTGTTTGATTGTCGACCTGAATTCATGTCGTTATTCAATCATCATCATCACCAGGTTTAGAGGTAGCAGAAAAATGAGTGACTCAAAAATAAAGTAACAAATTGTTACTGTTCATTTTTCTGCCTGTTTCATTTTTTATTTTTTTGAAAAGTGGTCATGTTTAGTTTTAGGATTAGAGTTAAGGAATCTAAACTATAAATAAATTCATCATATAAAGGATTTGTGAATATTTCTATATATTATATATATTTTAATTTTTGTTGTTTCCAGTGTGTCCACATTGCACACATCTATGGAAGCCCGTTTCCGCCACTGAATACAAAATAAAAAAAGGAATTTGCGACTTTTTATCTAGTAATTCTGACTTTTTTTTCTCAAAACTGTGATATATAAACTCGCGTTGCGAGTTATAAAGTTCAGTTCTGAGGAGAAAAAAAGACTGATATGTTCTCAGAATTGCGAGTTTATATCTCACAATTCTGACTTAATAACTCGCAATAGAGAGTTTATATCACACAATTCTGACTTGATTTCTCATTGCGAGTTTGTATCAGCCAATTGTGAGATAAAAAGTCGAAATTACCTTTTTTAATTTTTTTATTCATTGGCGGAAACAGGCTTCCATACACATCAGCATACCCAAACATACAAAAATTTTTATTTTTGTACCTGTAAATGTTTTGTACAAGTACCTACATATAAACAATGAGACCAGGCTGGAAACTCAGGATTCTCAGATGGCATCTGATCGTGATTATAACGCTTATATAGTGTTTATAATGTGAAGGTGACCTTTTTGAGTTTCTGATGTATAAAACAGAAATAGTCCTCAGCTTTTTGGATATATAGCCTACATAAAGAATCTGACATGCAGTTGCCTCACACAAATAAGTATTTTAATGCACACTAAATTCTAATCGAAATTAATAATCACACTCTGCTTCTCTTTCTTTGTGCTGCATTTACAACACAAGCATAACGGCAACCGGCTGATTAAAAAGCAAAGTGCAGCGTGTTGCTGTCGGCTGGGTATGAGTCATCAAATAAGGAGCAGAGAGTCCGACAGGCCACAACTGGGCTGCTTCAGTGAGCAAGGCTGAGCAAGAAATCAGTGACACTAGCTGAAAGGAAGGAAAAGTGGCTTGATTGCGCTTCATTTGTATGGATAGAGAAATTAATGGAAGAGTGCTCTGGAGAGCACAGATACAAGTCATATCAAGCCTCATCAATGGATGAAAATTAAATGGTCTTCTGATGCAAAACATATTTTGCAAAAAAAGAAAATATTTGCTCAAAGTAGTGCTTTGCTAAAAAAACAGGAGCTCTTGGTGCATGGTGGTCGATGGCTATAAATCACAATAAATGTACACAGCAAACAGAAAAGGTCAGTGGATAACAATGCTCAAATTTCGATTCCTAATGTAGTTCACATCACTTCACAAGTCTTAATCAGCTCATGGATGCAGTTGTTAAATATCTCGCCCAATTTGAACCTGAGCTGGTAAACATACTTTCAAATAAACACGTCCTAGATTTTGCAGCATCCTTGATGCATATTAAGCTGATTATGCTAACATTCATCAAATGCCGTAAATTTGTATGATGCAGGTGAGACTAGGAGAAACGTAATCCAGACAGGCTTTTCTATATATATATATATATATATATATGACTCTTGACGGACCAGATGGATGGGCCCGTGGTTGGAGCAGTAACGGACACAGAGCTCCACTTCGACTCAGACGCCAACAAGGTGGAGGTGAGGTACTGGTATGGGCAGGTATTATTAAAGATGAGCTAGTTGGACCTTTTCGGGTTGAAAATGGACTCAAAATCAACTCTCAGATATTGATTTTCTTGTACTATTGTCATTTTGTCATCTCTTTCTATCCTTCCAGCCTCTCATGTGTGGGGTCTAGTGCATACTGATTAAAATATGCTGTGGACAGTCAGGACAACTAATGTCCACTTTGCCACAAATCAACGACTTGCTTACCATCTAGTGCTCTCTTTATGACTGAGGTGCATTTCATTAACTAAACAAGATTTAAGCAGCACAGAGATCAGATGGGGAGCATTAATCTTCATTTATTCATAATATACACACAGTCCCAGTAGGCAACAGTCAGAGTACATCGAGGTATGAAGCTGCCAGTATATATTCAATATGTACCGAATGGCATATACTGTCTGATTGTTGCATATATTCAACAGCAATGCTGGATATTGAATAACATTTATTTAGATGTAAAGTAATAGAAATATAAAATGTAAGTATACATAATAGTAATATATAAATGTGGTGAATATGGGTCCTTTAGAGGCCTAATTCAGCCTTTAACCTAGTGTGAACGACCCAGCTGATGAGATATGACCTCTCAGATGTCTTTCTTAAGTGAAAACATGAGCATTACTCAGCTTTTTTGGTGGAGTGATGTAAATATGGTATGTACATTTACCTCCATTATCAGATTCACCCAAACTGTCCTTGCTGAGAAGCTAGCAACTGTTTTTGACATATTACTGTTATGTGAGTTGTCTTATGTGTGTGTGCATTCACATCCACTGTCAATTCCCCATAAGCTCCTTTTGAAATTTTGAAGCATGTGTCTGGTAAGCTAATGGTCCCATGCCTATATCTGAGTTAATGGGTATAAATCAGCTAATGAGAATATCAGTAGAGCCGGAGCTAATTAGCTCTTTGATGAGACGTTGAGAGGCGTTTGTTTTCCTCAACCAGCTAAGAGTCATCTGCTTCTGTTACACACACACACACACACACACACATACACACACACACACACTTTAGGATGGACAGAGCTCATAGTAAAGAGGATAATTGATAAGCTGGATTGATCACACCATATGAGATATTAATGCAAGCTTTGAAAAATAATTTAAACAGTGCACGCACACTCTCACATACACGCACACCAAGCTAGACAGAACATTTTCTCTTAACACTAGCTACAAAATAGCAGATGCTTAAACTGGTGGCCATGACAACAGTGAGACAGGAAGCACAAGACTGAATGATATCCACCACCTTGTGTATCTAATAATCTAGTAATTACTCAAATATATAATATAGCAATAATTTAGAAATGTAGTGTATTGGGTTTTCTACATTAAAATACTTTCTTCTATCCCAGCTTAATATGCAGAGCTTTTTGAATGTTGATTTCTGAGCATCCTGACTAGCAAAACCCAATGGGAATCTAGGAGAAACCAGTCTGAAACAATCTAGTAGTAGGGCAAAAACTACACACTTCAGCTTTTAAAACCTAGTCGCCATTAGCAAAAGACACTAAAACATTTGATTAATTAATTTATTTGTGATGTTTTTTGTGATGATGAGAATGGTCTTTTTAAAACGTTGCCTCTACATTAAAGTACATGCCTTTACAGATATTATGAGGTTTTCTGAAAGTATGAAAAACGTAACAAAAATGGAAGGTGAGGATATATAGAAATTTTGGTTGCACTTTATTTCACAGTTTGTGTACTTACAAGTACTTACAGTGTACTTACAGTGTACCAACCTAAGAAAGTTCTGGTAATATAATGTAACTACATGGGGTAGGGTTAGGATTTTTGCAGAATTCTGTGTTTTCAGATTCCACATGGGCCTGGTTATCACAAGGAAAGCCACAAAACTTCAATTTTATGGGGTCTTCAATTAATTTGGCTTCTATAATTTCAGAGACGAAGTAATCATTTTCTTCTGGAAACCTTTATCTTGCTTCTGGGCATCATATCCAATATTCTGTTGAGTTGTGTGTCATACCGAAGCTGTCATAGTAACGTTCCTAAGGGACATTTCAGTGCAACAATTATCTGATAACAATAAGATCTTCACTAAATAAGCCAATCCTGGAAACGGCAGATGGCGCTCTGGAAGAGTGTTTGGTAATCAATGGATTCTGGTTAGAGACTCTGATCCTGGAGCAGCTTTTTAAAGACCGATCCAATGGATAACCATTCCAGAGGAACATGCCAAAATGCACTTAAATCAGCAGCCAAGGGCATTTTCACAAGTGAAGAGTGCTAGACATGTGGGGCAGTGAAATTATTGCAAAGACAAAGAGATCTGGCAGTAAAACCACATCACCATCTGGACATTATGAATGAGACATTTATAAATAATCAACCCAGTGTTACACCATGGACAAGTCTTGAGATTTAGCTTTAGACTCTCACACCAGAGATAGAAGGAAAGCAAAGATGACAATCGATCAGCAGGGATACAAAAAAGGGGTGTAATAAAAGGAGAGACAGAGAGGGTGAACCAAACTGTTCACAAGAGACTCTCACATTTGCACTAGTGTAATTAGAAAGGATGGCCAGTGTCCAGTGGTGAGACAGAGGGGCCAAATTGCGGCACATTAAGAAGTGCCACATCATTTCACTGGAGCACTGACAGTTTTATTAGGGCGTATAATAGGCTGTCTAAACGCTCCTGGACCGTTCCACTGATTGGATTCGTAGAAAAGCCTTTAAGTGTTGGCATTAGACATCTCTCTGTGTGAGTGAGCTGTGCCTCATGTCATTGACTGGATCAGATGTAAAACCAAGAAGGCCTGATTGTTAATTGGTAAACTACATGTATATCTTGGTATAACAGTCAGTGCTGAAGAACATAATTTTTGCTAGCTCATTTCACATATGGCATAACATAGTTTAGCCAAGTAGGACATTAGCATTCATCCATCCAGAGTGTTTTCCTGTCTATGGCCGAGACACTGGGACAGGCTCCAGCATCCCTGCGACCCTACATAGGACATGTGATCTAGGGAATGAATGGATGGATGAACATGTTTTCAGAGCCCAAATCCATTGTGTACTTCGTGATTCATTCTCTGAACCCTGAACCCAAACCTGACCTCAACACCTAAATTCTAAATCAAACCGCTATTTCTAACCCTTATCCCAAACTCATTAGTCCAACACCTTCATCTAACCTGGATCATAACCCTCAGCATCAACTCCTACTCCAAACCACAACCTAAATCTATCATGGACTCCCTGATCCTTTCACTGAACCCTGACCCAAACACCTAAATTCGAAATTCAACCCCTATTTCTAACCCATATCTCACACCCATTGCTCCTCCACCTTCATCTAACCTGGATCCTTACTTTCAGCTCCAAATCCTATTCCAAACTCAAACCTACATCTATCATGGACTCCCTGATCCTTTTACTGAACCCTGACCCAAACAACTAAATTCAAAGTCCAACCCCTATTTCTAACCCTTATCTCAAACCCATTGCTCCTCCTCCTTCATCTAACCTGGATCCTTACTCAGCTCCAACTTCTATTCCAAACCCCAACCTAAAACCACCATGGACTCCCTGATCATTTCACTGAATCCAACCCCTAAATTCTAAATCTATTTCTAACCCTGATCCCAAACCCTTAACACCCATCCCTTCCTTCATCTAACCTTGATCCCAGTCCTAACTTAGAACTCCAAACCCCAAACCAAATCCATCATGAACTCTCTGCCCCATTTACTGATCCCTGATCTTAACCACAAACCCTAAAATCCAGACCTAACCCCCATTTTCTAACCATAATTCAAAAGCCCAAACTCCCACCACTTCATCTAACATGGATCTTCATTCTTCACCCTCAGCAACCTTAAAATCCCAACCTAAAATCTCAAATTTTGTCATAACAAATATATCTAGTAAACTGAAAACAACAAACTCTAAATTTGCGACCTAATCGTCGAGTCATAAATAAACTGGAATTCAGTCTTGGGTCAGTTTGATTTGTCAATGAATCATTTAGACTGGTTTTGTGAATAGGACAAACCCATTCACTGAAAAGATCTTCACTCACAAACTCGGATGTTAAGATGTCTAGTGAATACTGACATTTTTTCCTCACATAAAGTAGTTGTATGGCTTCAGAAGTCTTGGCATATACTGCATCAAAAGGACGGAAGAAAGGAAGAGGTGCAGATAAATACAGATGGAAGCAGCATTGAATAAAACTGACCCTGCGACTTGGCTTGACAGAAACTGTTGGTTTGTGCAAATCGTCTTGTGTCCTCCTTATGTCATTCACGGCATGTCTGAACAGATGGATGTTAAACTCGAGTGGTAGCGTGATGCTACAGGCGGTTTAGTGTTTCAGGGCTCACTGTGAAGTCTGTCTGAATATGACGAGGATAAGAATGGGACAGATTTCTGATGTATGGGACATGAGGCCAAATTCATATTCAAGTGACCATAATGACCTTCAAGCACAAATCATACCACATCAAAGGAATGAATACAAATAACCTTACTGTAATTTACTCCAAAGAGTTTGGGATTAATCAAGGTGACCTCTGTACCCTTTACTGGTCCAAACAAACTGACTGACAAAAGAGCTGAATGCCCACTTCTGGAGCAGCCTGGGTTCCAAAGGTATTTTCCCCATTAATTTCAAATATGGCACTCCAGATAATTGTAGAGCTCTGAGCTATGAACTAAAACTCCTGAAGAAGCATTAACAAATAAAATAAAATAAAATAATAAAAACTAAATAAAATAAAATAATAAAAAACAATTAACTAGAATAATAAAATTAAAATAGTAATGAAATAATTAAAATAAAATACCACACAAATAAAATTACCACACGTTATTTTTAGTTTTTGGTGGAATATTATGAAACTAGAAATGTTTTATAATCCGCCTGTGGAAAACAACTGCCAGTAGACAACAACAACTCTAGATTGTGCTGAGAAATTTTTAAACTTGGATTTTTATACACATTGTGCATTAACTTTGGCAGTCCTATAATAAAACATGAAAGCTAAATAAACTAAAACTATAAAAAAATGTAAACTAACATTGATAGCCTAGACAAAACTAAACAGAATAATAATAAAAAATACTGTTCAACTATGAATATACAGTAGTAACAAAAATATTTGGGCACTTAAGTCACACTTAAACATATCTCAGTGTCACTGCATTAGGTAAACTATAAAACAAAGTGTAGTCAGGAAATAAAAAACGCTAGAGAAACGCTAACGCCTCAAAACACATTCATTTTTGCAATTCCCTTTGTCAAGGTTTTTGGTATTTTGGTAAAACATGTGAAATGTTAAATGTTTTTAGTCAAACGATTTCGAAGTGTGTTTCTGCCATCCTTTTAAACGTTTTTTTTGATAATTTGTTATATAATGCAATCACATTTATACGTTTTTAAATGTTCATTAAATTTTCCAATACCTTTTGGAATCAGTATAATTAGCACAATCCTAGAAATGCTCCTACCACAATTATGCATGTGTGCGCTTTGGAGTGCAATTGTGCTTCACACTGTATGTGAAGCGCATAGAGGCTGTAATCCACCATACTGATCACTGGGGCTTAACGAGGATTTAATGTCTCTCTCGTTAACCTTTGACCTGCACTGACACAGAGGAGAGACATACTTCACATAAGCTCTCAAAATACCTCTCTAGATCTTTCTCTTCTTCACCTTATCTTTCCCATTTTCTTGTGATTACCCCTCAGGGATGAATTATAACATTATATTGAAAATCGAACTCATTTTATTTCTCCAGTTCTAATTACTGTAAACAGACAGTCTAAACCTTAGAGTTGCAAAATACAGTGTCTCATTCTCATTACTGTAACATGAAGATAATATGTTAAAATATGTATGTATCATGGTTAGGGTTGGGTACCGTTCACATTTTAACCGGTACGGTACCAGTATCGGTACCTATTTAAAAGATGTACATTATACTTTACAAAAGTAATACAAGAGTAATATATTTCTGTTACATATTAAACGGTACTTTTATTTTGACAGGTGTTCTGAAAATGCTGTTAAAAAAGTCCTAATAGGAGATTGCTCTTTATTTAATGTTATGATGCATTTCGGACTGTGTAATATTATTTAACTGCTTTGATCATTAAGATCTCTATACCTTCCCTCTCTGTCCTGAATCTTTAATCTATATATTCCCTCACTTTCCTTCTCCCTTTCTCTCTGGGTTATATCAGACGCTCTGATTGCTACGGGTCATAAATCACACTGGCTCAAGCTGCTTTTAAAAAAGGCTTATATGTTCTCAGTCAAGGTGTCAGTTAGAGCTAAAGCCATTGAAGGGCTTTTTTGTATTCAATACTAAAATGTTTCGAATGAGCTGCTTTTCTACAGTATAGACAGGTGCATGTGGATCGACTTTTACTGCCTTTTCTTTTCCTATGAATGACTCACAATTAATCTGGGCCTAAAACCGCAGGCCTAAAAAACAACAACTGTGAGTGCTTCCAACTGCAATTAGAGATCAAATTATATGCTTTCTGGGCTCTGACATGCTGGACAGGCTGTACGCATACGCCGATTCTTGAGTACTAAAACAGACAAAAAAAAATGATGTGTCATAGAATTAAATTGAATTCATCTACTAAATATGTTCAGAGATAGTGACTTAAATTTGGTTTCAACATCCATTTTCTCACAAATGTTTTTTTTCCCCACCCGTCAACCCATATTGCTGTGAGATATTACATTAATATATGTAAATACTTAATATGAATACAGACAAATCTAGAATTTACTTCAGTGAATGAATACATGAATACCACCGAATGGTTTCGAACACATTTTCAGCATAGCTGAAAGAAAGATAAAATGATAAAACAAAAACTATATAACCCACCAGCATCTGTATGACCTTGTTTATTTAAAAATAATGAAAATAAATATCAAAATAAGACTTTAGGGTGAGGGATGACTTTGATACTGCCGGATTTAATAAAAATAATCATATATCTCTCAGTCTCACAAAAGTAGGGACACATCTGTGAAAACCAAAAGAAGAAGTGTAATTTCTAAAATGAATCTTTTGTCAGGACATACAGTAGTGTTTATTATACAAAAAAAATTATTTGTATTAATCTATACTTTAATATATAATTTAAGTATATATATTTATGAAGTATTGAGTTATGATCTGAGGGCAGTTGACTTTAGGGGAAGTGAAAAAAATATATTTAAAAATAAAATAAAATTTGATTAAATTATATTATTATAATAAAATAAAGGAACAAATAAAAGAACATTCTAGTAATCATGTAAATTGGCAAAATATCACTATTTTCAAAACTAATAGCAGATACATTTGTTTTGTCCCAGGTCTCAAGAATCAGTGATATATTGAAAATGACTGCAGAGCTGGCTTTTTTATTGAATACCTGAAGTAATCTGAGAAAAGTCAACTGCTTGATTAATTGGGGAGAATCTAAAATCAGTTAGATAAAAAAGTTATCATTAGCAATAATCAACAGCACTGTAAAATAATCAGTATTGATTCACTGCCCCTTGAGAGCAAGACACTGAACCAGCAAACCATAATTTGTAAGTGAGACCGTGTAGGTGTCTGGGACACGGCGTACGTGAGAGTAGGAAGTGCTTGTGTGCTGGAAAGTGCATTACTGCAAAATGCAACGCATGAAGCTTTAAATAGCTGTTTGGCATCCGTTTTGGGAATAATTTTGATTTCAGCTACCTTTAAAGCCAATGAAATGGCTTGATGACTGCTGTTTTCTTTCCTGGATTGGAAGTAGGACATATCCAAGGAGTCAATAGCCAGTAGCCTTTTGCCCTTGGTCTGTTTCACTGAGGTGTGGTCATATATACGGAAATTTAGGCAAAATTTTGTGGGCCAAAAATCCAATAACATAGTAATACATAAAGCACACCAAAGTCACCAAGCAGCTTTTTGTTGGTTAGCACTGCAGATTTGCACGACCAGTTTAAACATGAGTAAAATCTGCGTGGGGAACTTTTTTGCCCTCACGCAAAACTCCTTATTGTGCTGATTCCTATTAAAATGACTGATTTCGCTTGCAAAATTTGGCCAAGCAACAGGCATACACTAGCATATAAATTAGCCTCAGCGCTAACAGACGTGCAAAAGAGTTAAGAGTCTTTAAGTATGCTGGTTTGTGAATTTTACGTGTGTGTGTTTGTGAAAGCGAGTTATGCAACAGTCCTTGTACAGAATGCAGGATATAAATATACTGAGCACACAGGTGCATGTTTGTACACTACTCTAATTATGTGTCAGAGACTATTTTTACCCACAGTGCTTTTCTGCACAGCGAAGGTCATAGAAAGCAGAAACAGCTTGTTCTTCAGCGTGAGTCGGCACTTTGAGAAAGCCGAGGAGTGAATTATAAAACTGCTAAGAAGGGCAAGATGGACTACTCGACCAATTAAGGGGCCTTTCCATATTTTAGGTCGTGAAAATACACACAAAACCCAAAAACATTTAAAAGCCTCCTTACCTGTCCCTCCTCTCTGCACAACCAGCGTGGCCTCCGCCCTAACAGGACACTCTTTTAGCAGCTCCACCACCTGTGTGTGTGATAGCGTTAGCGCGGATTGCTGGTTAATTTCCACAATCAGATCGCCCTCGCACAGCCCCGGGCATCCCTGCGCCTCCAGAATCTGCTTCACACGCTGTCCTCCATTACAGTCTGCTATGGTGAATCCAAACCCATCCGCCCCTTTCACCATGGTAACTGTTAACAGCTCTCCTCCGGCCGCTCCTGAAGACGCCATTGAGACGCTGTCCTCCAGCGGTCCTGCATCCAGGTGGGTGTCTCCAGGGTGGGGCTGCGCCAACATCACTTGCATTGGGTCGACGAAGCGAGCAGTGCGGGAGATGTACTCCATGTAGCTGTCGTAGCTATTCCGTCCGTTGACCAGCAGAGGGCGATCAATTAGGCTGAGGGGGGACAGCAAAGTGCTGGCTGCGTCCTCCGGGTCGTACGGAAGAGGGTAACCCCTGCAAAGGACGAGGGTTACGCTTTGTCCGATTGGCACCGACTGGAAAAGCTTCACAACGTCAGTGTGGGTGGTGCCCAGGACGCAGACATTATTAATGTAGACAATCACGTCTCCTGGAAAACAATTACACACAAATAAAAGATATATTAGCATATGTTAATTTTGGTAGGTATATATATATGGACCAGAAGCCAAGGCTGATTCGAAAGGTAGGCATAATTACCTTAAACATAATTATACTTCTTTACAAGATACCACATTCCCAGAAAGCATTGCAATGAGCACAGTGATAAAATGGATCCAAGATGGTGGACGGGTCAAAAAATTGTTGATTCTTATATTTGATTCAGTTAAGAAAAGTACTGATACAAGTTCATTACAAATAATAATTACAAATCAACTATGCGTTCATTATTTGTGTGTATTTTTGTGCTTATGAGTGCTAACCCTTACGAAAATTAACCATGGGTTTACAGATAAAACCATGGTTACTATAGTTAAACCATGGTAACCACAAATTAACCACGGTTTTTCTACACTAACCATAGTTGAACCATTGTATTTGTAGTAAAACTGTGGTTATACAAATGGTAATCAATACGCCAAAGAACCGGTTACTACACTTTTACTACAATTAAACCATGGTTAATTTTCCTAAGGTAAGTTCTGTGTGTATTTTTGTGCCAATAAGAATGTGGAGCCATTAGCTTAGCAACACGGTAATATCTAACTATTTTGACTATCTGCACAATTTATTTGTGTGTGCTGTGTATTGTTGTGCATATGAGAGTGCTAATTCATTAGCTTAGCAATATGGTAATGTCAAAATATCAAGTTTGACTATCTGCTTCATTAGTTGTGTGAGCTGTGTATTTTTGTGCCAATGAGAATGTGGAGTCATTAGCTTAGCAACATGCTAATATTAAACTAAATATTTTGACGATATGCTCCATTATTTGTGTGATCTGTGTATTGATGAGAGTGCTAAGTCATTAGCTTAGCAACATGCTAAAATAAACTATACATTTTGACCATGGAAATAGCAATCAACTGAAATGCTAGTAAAGTTTTTATCATAATTTGGAACCAAGCTTACTGAGAATACGAACCCTTTAAGAATGATCTAACAGTCATATAAGATCCAGCTGGATACACTGAAATACCATTTTTTAAATAATTTTTTTCTCTCTCAGAAAATGGTAAGTTTATTCATTAGATTTTTTTCCCATTCTTATTTGGAAACTTATTTTTGAACCTTATCTCATTTGGGCTGTTTAGGATTGGTTCCAACTTATCATTAAACACCATTAGTATTTCTTTAAGATTGTTTAACTAGAGGAGTCAAATCTCCTGTGTGCTTCACATGAAAAGCACCATTTGTGTGGCTCACTGCCTGTGAAGAATGTTCCAAATCAATCGTTTTGCCCGACGAAAAAGAAAACTGACAGCAAAACGGCTCTAGTTTTTGGAACAGAGCTATCAAGGGGAAAAATACATTTTACCCAATAAGAACAGTCTGTCTAATCAGGATGAAAAACTTTCCCCCAATTTGCAACAATTGCCGTCATCCAATATTTATTCATGTCGTCTCCCCTGGCAACTGTGACAATTACAGCACACCAGTTGAAGGAACAATTTGAGGGACCTACTCAATCCTTTTCTCAATCCTGCAGTATCGCCATACCTCAGGACTTAATTGTGATCTTCAACTATCAAGAAGTTTACCAGTCCTTCCAATGTTTGTTCACTCATGCCAGAATGTGAAATTGAGCTTGCATTTACATTTGCGTAGAGTATGTTTCGGGCCAAATATAGGCTTTGCCCTCCATCTTTGAATGCTGACAAAGAATTAAATATCAGAAATGCAATTATTATGGAAATGAGACGATGCTCAATATTCCAGCAAATGTGGCGAATGCATTTGTGGGATAAAAATGATCACAGGGTCTCACCCGGTGTGTCTGTTGTGCTACAGGTTTCCTGGAGATATTTCATGCAGTGCCGTACGCGTCTATCGATAGGCTTGTCCCCTCCTGACTGTTGTGTGTTGTGTGCAGGAATTTTAATTAATCTCAGTAAATAAGTTCGACATTTGCCTAGAGCCTCTGGTGTTCCAATCAATAATTTCACATGCTTCCAGAGAGCAAATGATATCGGTGTGACCTCGCTGTTTCACACCTAGCTTTATGTCAGCATCAATCTGGGCCGAAGCTCCACAGGGCAAACCAGATCACTGCACTCCCACAAACAAGAAATTATCATCCACTTAAAATTCAAACTTCACAAATTAAAAATTCAACAACTCCCATATTATGTTCTGCTTCCTTATAATGATGACACTGGACAATAAGAGCCACTAAAATTGTGTAAATAAACTTCAAACTAAGGCTGGGTTATAGCGATCACCTTTTATGTGACTAGTATGAGAGCATTTAAATAGAGATGTAGTAATAGTGTGTCTGATTTAAATATTAATAGCAAAAATGTACAGTAAGTTTAATTCATATGGTCAGTTTCAATTAATCTAATTATTCGTTTAAATGGCCCTTGCGCCGCATTTTGTCATGTAGTAGATATATTTATTATTTGAGGATATTTTGTTTTGTTTATTGCTACTTATTGTTATATTAAAATTAAAATTCTTAAATATTTTTCTTCTTCATTTAATGACAATCAGCGGGACAAACATGCCTTGAGTGATTTTAACTACATTTTTACTACTACTATTTTAGTTTACATTAAACATGTTTAAATTTTACTGGGCTGAAATTATACTTTATATAACTATTCTTCTATGTCATGAAATTTCAATTATTTCGCTGAAATTGTTTTGACACTGAGATTTTTTTTCCATGTAGAAAAATGAAATTGCAATATAAAAAATATTTTACCTATTAAACTTATTAAATATTAAATATATCAATATATAATGCTGTATCAAATATATATTAACTAAAAAAAACAATAGACTCTGAACTACAGTCTTGTTCTGAAGAGAAAGTGGGGCTGTGTAAACTGATGACAGTAAGACAACATAAGAGGTGCTCTGGGAGCAAACGTCTGAGACATCTTATGTCTGTGCATGCATGGAAACCCAGAGGAGCACTGCTCTGTGACTGGCATTCTAAACAAACACAATCAATACACAAGCCCCTAAACATCGCTGCTGAGCCACAATAGACATTCTATACAAATGAAGCTCTAAACATCAAATGCAGAGATCCTCCAGCAGGCGTATGACTTGTGTGCTTCCTGTCCCTCAGCAGCACACTGGTGCACCTGATTCAACTCATTATCTGCTTGTTAAGTTCTTTATGAGAGGACTCGGGCACAGCTGTGAGGGGCAGAGTAAACATCAGCACCGCAGAGGCATCTATAGTGGGCGTGGATGGGGCAGATGGCAGGGCTCTAAGACACAGGAAGTGAAGCATGTCACACAGCAAATCCCAGCACTCTGCATGATAGTTTTAATTTATTAAGAAAACACCTAGTCGGGAGGACAAGAGAGAGAGGGATATGTGGCATGTTTACGTCACATTAATGTTAATTTGTGGATGAGGTGTTAAACAGTTATGATTATTTGTGGTGGTTAGTGTTGAAGTAATGTTTTTTTTAACATGTTACATAATCACAAAATATGAGTAATACTGTATGACAGTGAGACTTGGCTTAGCAAACATCCCTAATGAATAGCTCTAATTATTAGAAAATCGCATATAATAGTGTACATTCAAAATTAATAACAAATAACCAATAATTATCTTTATGTTATGGTTAATAACTGACAAATGTTAAACAATTTTGCCTAAATAAATTAAAAATAAAACACTATAACTAAAATCAATCATATTTAAATGTTGTGAGTCAATTTATATCTAGATTGTAATGTACAGTATTCAAATACAGTATAATAATAATAATTTTGATATTACTAATGGTTTTAAAGATTAACATTATGTGAGCGTTAGATGAAAAAAAAATGACCTGCATTTCTAATATTCCCTGATTGCTGTGGTCATGCAGGTCTGTTTACTTATTAAATAAGGATTTTTATTATCTTTTGTGGTCTCAAAATAATATCTTGTGCCCTTTACATATTGTCAGGTTCCATGATTTCATATGTCGTAGCCACAACAAAATGAACCAAACCCATCCCTACTTGCTCTGTAAATAGTGATAAATAAGTGCAAATAATATGGAATCGCTTATTGTGTTGACATACAGTATGTCCTGCTGAAAAAGGAAGTTTGTGTAGAACATACCAAAAATAGTCTGTATTTCATTCTCATTCTAGAGTCCATCTGATTGGATCGGATAAATCATTAATATTTTTGCCAGGTTGTTCTTGGCTAAAAACTAATTTCGGAGTAAATTATCACAGATTAGCCTCAAAGCTAACACACGTTGACTAAAATCAACACAACTCAAATTTTAATTACATAGGGTTTTCAAAAGTAATATTCCCCAACAACAGTGATGGTCGTGTTCTGTATGTATGTCCATATATGAAGGACGTTTGTGTCTGTGTTCGCTTTCCTCTCCGAGCTCCCTAATCCATCAAAATTGAATATTTCACACTGGCGTAACCTGAAGCTCCTCCACAGCACTGTCTGCGTGTGCGTATGACTGCAAAACAGCATAAGTAGGACAAGGAGTCGAGAGGGAGCATGAAGGGTGGAAGAGAGGAGCAGAAAGGAGATGAAAGGAGCAGAAAGGATAATTTCCACAACTAACAACAACAATAATACAATAAAACGGCATCATGGGAGACGCATTGACTATGTTCTGAACTCTGTACAGTGGGTCCCTCTGAATGTAGGAGATATTTCAGTGCTGATGTATGTGTGTGTGAGTAATGCTGCCGCAGTCACACTCCAACTAGGTTGGACTGGAGTAACAGGGTTCATAAAGCACCTCTGTGATTAATGGACACGTGCCCTGCTGTGGATGACACACAAAGCCAATAAATACACTATCCGTAAATGCTCTTAACCCCTGGATGTCCCTAACACACTATCAACCAATAAAATGACAGATTCACACCGCAACCTCAGCAGTAGTGTGGGCACTACTGAGATTGAGAAAGACTGGCCCAGCTGGAAGCTCTGTTTGAGTGTGAATAGCACATTAGAGCCGTTCAAACATCGACCTGCAAGTGTGTGTGTGTTTACCTGTAGCCATTTTACCATCCTGTGCAGCAGGTCCGTCCGGTATGACACTTTTGACCTGTAGGAACTCATCTGGTTCGTCACCCCCGATGATAGTGAAGCCAAATCCCATGTTGCTTTTCTGCAGGGCTGAAGACAGAAAGCTGCCCTTCAGCTGAGTGGGGTCCCGTGTGAACAGAGGCTTTTCTGCCAGGGTGAAGACATGCAGATAGAAACATGAGATTGTAATCAAGCAGAAGATTTCCAGAAATTAATGGGTTATTTTGTAAAAGCCACTCCAAACCCATCAAAAGCAGCAGATCACATCACACTGGGGAATTGTGGGTAGAAGGCCAAGCGCTCTGCTTGCAGCCAAACATACAAGAACAGAGTGGAACATGATGGCTTGTTTTTTGCTCAAACCTCACTTTTGGCTCTTTAAACATACTCCAATGTTACACTCAACAGTGTTTAGCCTTGTCCAGGGCCGTCTCTCGGGACAGCCAAGACTTAAGCAAAAAAAAGCCAGGAGAAGAACCAGCACAGGCAGAGCGGTTCTTCTGCTCTCACAGAGCGGAGAAAAGCAGTCTTGAAAAACATTCTGGAGAAGCTGTTTCGCGGTAACCACACACCAACAAGGACTTTTGTACTGAAGAGCTGCTTCTTCGAAACTGAAGAGATGCCTACTTCAGTACATAGTATGGAGTTACAAGATGCCATAGTCACTCCATCTCGCTTTCCTAGTTGAGAGGTTCTTAAGTATTTTTAAGCACCATCTTGGCCAAGTCTAGTCCTTTAGCAGTTTCTGCCATGCGTTTGTTAGGGACAACAGCTGGTCCAGATACCCTGCTGAAAGACCAGCATGAATTTCCATGCTGATCCATGTTTGTTTGGTGCTGGTCCAGCTGGTGGACAAGCACCAGAAAAACATCTGGCACAGCTAGTTGACCAAAGTAGCTTTGTTTGTTAATATACATAATGGGGATGTTAGTTGTTAGGCTGTCTGGATGATCTTAAAGTCAACATAAAATGGCATTCACAACCCAAGAGCAGGACTTAATTTTGTCTATCGGGAGTTGATTGGATCTTGAAAAGAGGTGTTAGTGTTTGTGTGACATCTTCAGAGACAGTTTTAGAGCACTAACAGTCAGTAAGCATAGATCTGTGTATAGTGCTTTTAAAATATATGACATAAACCCGAAATTATGAATAGATCATTATATTAAACTTAATTCTAATAGAACTTAAATCTTAAAAGTGTTAAATATTAAAGCTAAAACTGAATGCTAAAGGAAAAAAATCCAGATAAAAAATCGGACTAGACGACCCACATGAATTGACTAGTTGGATGTTGTTGGTTACTTGGCGACCATCCTCTACTAGATAATTGACCTTGTGGAATCAGTAGGCATTTTTTATAAAGCATGCCGAACATATGATGGCGACCAGTTATACTGGTCTGTTCAGCAGGGTAGGTGGACTCATGAGTATCCTGGAAGCACAGGCAAAAATTAAAATACAAAACCCCCAAAAAAAGAAAAAGCCAACAAAAAGTCTTCAGTGGTTTAGAAACTGAGAGAATGTTCCTTTGAGAACTATGCAAAAATAGGCCAGGCAAATAGACTCCTGCTGAAGTCCTATCTTGCACAAGGGGGCGCCGGTCTAGTGACGTACCATGCAGTCCAAACACACCGGCCCGGTACAGGGGGGCCTTGGACAGGTCAGTGAGACTGTGAGAGTGCTCGGGAGTGGGACCCACGTATGCCAGTCTGGCCCTGGGTAAGGTGGCAGAGGAGGAGCTCTCCTCCACTGTTACAGAGAAGAAAAACCCTCAACTCACACAGGAAATCAAGAAATGTCATTGAAGGATACAAGGTTGGTCTACTATGGACATAGAAGGTTTACATTTCAACAAGAGTTCTTGGGCGATTTTGCCAACTTGAACATCCTTGTTGAACCTGGAACAACTTTCCCAACACTCTGATTTTAGAACTAGGTTTAGAGCTAGGCACAGGGCTGGAGTTGGAGCCTCAACTCACATAGCAAATCGATAAATGGTATTAAAAGATACAAAGTTGGCCTACTATGAACATAAAAGAGTTGCATTTCAACAGGAAATCCAGGGTGAGTTTGCCAAGTTAAACATTCTTGTTGGTCCTGGAACAATGTTCCTAACAATTGGATTTTAAGGTTAAGGATAGGGTTGAAGCTTCAAGAACATTACCATCCTATCATTTTCCTTTTGTTTATGGGGGTGGTTATGGTAAGGGTTGGGTTTAGGAATAGGGTTAGGACTGGTTCCAGGGCAAACAAAGGATATTGAGCCAGGAACTTGGCAAATTGTGGTTGTCACAAGGGTTGATCTCCTAATGAAGGACGAAGCTTTCCTGTAGATTAAAGTAGTACACTCTGAATTGGTCTACATTTAACATCTGAGCATCTGAGAGACTGAACACCCAGATCAAGCATATGCTTTCCAAGTCCTCTATGGTCCATTTATACTAAAATCTTAAGCTACTGAACCTCTCTCTTTTGGACACAAGATCAGACACTACATTGCCAACAGTATGTGGACACCCTCTTTAAATGAGCCACTTTGACTAGGGGTCTAATGAAAACAACAGTAGCAGTATACAGTACTTCCAATTTTGTGAAGGGTCCTTTTCTGCTCCAGAATGACTACGTAAGTCCACATATACATGATTCTGGTATGGGATAACTTGATTGGCCTGCACAAAGACCAAACCTGATCTCCTATTGAACACCACTGGGATGAACACAAGCTGCGTTTGTGCGAAAGTATGCCCAATGGAAACACGTCAATTTCGCGAAAACTCCCATACATCACAAAAACATTTTTACGCTCACATGAGGTGGTTTTTCAGGCAATTCAAAAAAGGAATATTTCACAAAACTGCAATATAAACAGTTTTTTCACAATTACAGGTCACCTGGCGTATGTAAAATCTCATGATCATTCTTTAACGTACTATAACCTCCAAGAAACACCTTATACGCGGCCGCTCTCAAGTATAAGGGGCTTTCCTTGCCATTTATGCTTGGATAATCCCTTCCATCACCATGACTTACCGTGAGAGAAAAAAACCCCAAAACGTTTAAGTCGCATTACATTGGTTAATGGAAATGCTGTCATTTTGCAATAGATTTTATTGATATTTATAAAATAACGCAAAAGTTTTTGCGCAAATCTGTAATGGAAACACAGCTACTGACATTCACTGATGCTATTGTGTCTACACGGGAGCAAATCTCTACAGACATGGTTTAAAATCTAGTGTTTCTAGAAGAGTGAGAGCTGTTAGGGAGGATCAAATACTTGTTAATGGCTATGACATTAAATGTGTATCAGTCACATATGTGGTGTTCAGATGCCCACATGTAATACTTTGGCCATATAGTGTAGGCATGTTGGAGGTTTTCAGTGCAGCATGCTCTCTCTGAAAGATGGACTGAAACAAGGTAGAGAAAGTTCTTCTTGTTTCCGCCATTCTGGCTGAACATACTCTGCCTCTTACCTTTATGTGGGTAACAGCATGACCATGCTGAATGGATTAATTTAAACAGGAATTATTGCAAGAAACGCTTCTAACCATAATCAGGCCAAGGTCATATTATGAAAGGAGACACATTCTCAATGGATAACTGAGTCTCAAAGAAAACAGGAAGCATTCAAGCTTAGCTCAAATAGACTGTACAGATAGATTTAGAGGATTAGTTTATGCAAAAATGAAAATTCTGTCATTATTTACTCCCCCTCATGTCTGTCCAAACCTGAATGACTTTTTTTCTTTAATGGAACAAAAAAGAAGAAATTTTGAATTATGTATTGGCTGTTTTTTCCCAAGCAATTACAAAGAATGGAGATTACAGCTTTCGAACTTCAAAAAGCATGCAACAGTATAGTGAAAATATAAGATCAGTCCACATGACTTACTTGGTACAGTCATGAAAGTTCTTGAGAGAATCAGTTATGTGCAATCTACAAATAAACGTTGCCAATAAATCAGATGATCAGGTTAAAAGAAGCAGTCAGAATGATTTGTCAACAAATCAGACTGATTTGGTTCTCAGCTTCAGTTTACTGACTCAATGATCCAGTCACAGTGGTTAACAGCTCATCCGAGGGGAACATATTCAGGGAATAATGACTTTTACAGAAAACTGGCTTTGCTGATATATAAAATCCTATGGATACTTTTTGATATTTGATGGTGCTTTTGCATCTTCAAAAGATGCTTTAAATTCAGTTAACATTAATTGTAAGAGCACAGAAAAAAGACAAGTTCTTTAAAATGTCTTGTTTTGTGTTCCAAGAAAGTCAGTTAAGTTTTGGAAAAACATGAGTGCAAGTAAATATTGACAGAGTTTTCATTCTTGGGTGAAGTCATACCAAAGGTATGGCTGTAAGGAAGTAATATTCTGAACAATAAGTTCACACACAGATGGTGCACTACCAAAGACAATGTCTGAGCTTAGCTGTGTTACTATAGAGACAGACACTGAGCTCACAGGAGAAATATAATAATAGTCATGAATATCAAACCTCAATCAACAGTTTCAGCAGATTTGATGTTAAACATGTCATTGCATGGAGAGCAGATAAGTATTATTTAGATGTCTTCGGTGTGTGCCTAAGCTAGGGTGGTTGGAAACACCATGATGGTTTAATCAGATTTGCATAGATTTGCATTAGTACCACACTGTTAATTTTTGGATATCAATATTGGATATCAATAATACTTTACCTCTGTAGACTGTAGGTAGGGGGAGAGAGGACAAGCCCTGGCTCTGCATCTGCTGCTGCTGTTGCAATCTTCTCTTGGCCTCTAGAACTGGATTCTCAAACTGAGTCCTTCGGTTTATGTGACTGCAATCAGAAAACCAGAAACAGAGACTCATTCAGGTGCATTTCTTGAGTGACTACTTAATAGGACATGCTTATCCAACATATAAGCAATCTAGCTAGCTGCCTTGCTGTCTACTGCCTACACAGGTAGCATTTTAACTGAAGTAACTGATCTGCAACACTCTACATAGGCAGCAGCTATGAACTCCAAATAGCCAATGATTATTATGCGAAGTGCATGGGAGACTCGACTCTCAATTGATTCTAATGTGCCTGCCACTGACTGCATAATTTTCTGTGAAATCTGTCACCTCCAACTGCCAACTCCCACTTCGGCAACTAGTGTTGAGATCGTCCAAATTGAAAATTGGGGCAGAAATATGGGCAAATTTTGTTTAGTGAATTCCAGCTAACAATATGCTAACGATTAGGGCTGATTTTAACACAAATTTCATGATTCGATTCCATTCTGATTCACAAGCTTGCAATTTGATTCGATTTCTGATTCAATTCGATTCGATATCGATTATCTCGGATATTTTAGGTACAGTACATGCCAGATTTTCATTTTTTAAATGTACATTTAAATAGTGGCTGTCATAAAAACTTGATGGATTTATTCATACTACATAAATTAAACATCGAAGAACAGTAAAAATTATAATGAATATGTTATATGGTGCATATATTCATAAAATTATTATCTATAGAGTTCATGGGCCACATTTATAAAATGTTGCACAGAAACCATCCTAAATTTGATCTTACGATCATCTCTCAAATATGCATATGTGTAATTCATAGAATGAACGTACACACGAAAACGCACGTATGCCTCTCTTTCAGATGTGAAATCTAAGAATCGCAAATGATCTTGAACTTGCTCACAACTGAATGGTTTCAGCTCTCTGCCTAGTAAGCAACTCATAATTAATGTCATTAACATATAAAAGATCACCAGTCATCATCCAAATCCTTCAATTTAGAACAGCAAGCTGCAAGAACAGCTTACATTTCCAAAAACCTGCAGTACTCTGACAAGAAAAAGTGTGTACGTCTACTCAGACCCTGACGTGAAGCTAGCACTTTTCTACGTCGGCAGTTTTTTTTTACAAATATGAGCGTTGATGTGGATTTAAGCACACACACACTCAAAGATCAAATCTGTGCGTACACACACTTTATAAATGAGGCCCCATTTTTCTAGCTGAATAATGACTTTATGATCACGAATATGTATGTTTTTTTTCAGAGGTAAATGTGACGTTACGTGACATTGTTTACAAGCTGTTATATTGGCATCTTTCCGCAGTTGAAACACTGATTGAGCAATTACATGAGACAGGATACGGATTTCAGTAAATTGTACTCTTTCTTTTATCATAGCTTCGGGATGTTCATTCATGTTTATTTCGTGCTGAAACTGGTATTAAAACGGAGGAGATGATCAGTTCACGTGCGTTTCGCGCTGCCGCTTCTCTTAAGGTGCTACAGCGATCTGTCACTCCATATTAAACAGCACCAAAACGGTATTTATTGTCTAAATACTGTAATAAAATTGACAGAATTTGAAATCTGAGACTTTTGGCCAGTTTTACTAACAGATTGCGCCAGAATGCTACGTGACATTTTATTTCCACGCTGTATTGTTGATGTCTTTCCGCAGTTGAAACACTGATTGAGCAATTACATGAGACAGGATACGGATTTCAGTAAATTGTACTCTTTCTTTTATCATAGCTTCGGGATGTTCATTCATGTTTATTTCGTGCTGAAACTGGTATTAAAACGGAGGAGATGATCAGTTCACGTGCGTTTCGCGCTGCCGCTTCTCTTAAGGTGCTACAGCGATCTGTCACTCCATATTAAACAGCACCAAAACGGTATTTATTGTCTAAATACTGTAATAAAATTGACAGAATTTGAAATCTGAGACTTTTGGCCAGTTTTACTAACAGATTGCGCCAGCGCAAACCGTCTTTTGGCGTTTAGTACTGTCAGGCTTTACTAAAGATGCACAGTGAAGAATTAGCGCTGAAAATGTGTGGACAGTTATTTTTGCGCATGACCTTCACTGTAAAAAAGGATTTGAGACTTTAGCTTCCCCAACTCATTTTCCTAAGTCAGTTCAACTAAAATGTTGGGTACACTTAAGATATTAAGTTTACCAGTGCCCAACTAATCCGTTTAATCAGAGTAGTTCACGCAACAAAGATTTCTTAGTTGTATGAGTGGCAATGCAAGGAAACCCCGCCCACCGAGCCTTCCTCGTATTTTAAGTTGAATCAACTTATTTTTTTTTACAGTGTTATTGAATATGCATTTGTAGGAGTTTCCCTTTCAAACGCAAAAGTTATGGGAGGAGAGTATTCAAATGAATCACGCAACGTGTTTTACTAACGTTTGCGCTCGTCAAATTACTGGCATTTGCGCCATTATTTAACTCAAAAAAAGCATGTCTAGCAAACTATTTTGCGCTTGAAATGGCTGCAATTATTGTTGCTAGGAGGCACCGCAGAGAACAGAGAGTGCGTGGTAGAAGGGAGAGGATTTTTCCCACACGTATTAATTTATTTTCAATGCCAGAAGAACACATTATACGAACATATCGTTTGCCAAGCCATGTTATTTTTAATTTGCTTCAGGAAATAAAAGACAACTTGGAACCCTCATCTAGGAGTCAAGCAAAACCAGCTCTATCAAAACTTCATGCAACTTCTAGCATTTTTTGGCCTCCGGTTCTTTTCAACGTACTGTGGCTTCTTTATTTTTTTATTTGCGACTGCTCTAATTTGCGCTGCGCTTGGTATAATTTGCGCATTGTTAGTAAATCACCTGCAGAAATTTCGGCGCTGTTTTGGAATTGCGCTCTCGCGCCAATCTGCTTGTTTAGTAAAACTGGCCCTTTGTTTCATATCAAAAGTAACAAAGCACAAAGCTCATTGTGACTTATTTAGATGGGAGGAGCGCTACAGTGTTCTGTTCAGTAATTGAAAACAGGCAAGATTTCTTGGGATTTAGGAATCGATTACAATCAAGAAATCAATAACTTTTACCCAGCCCTATTAACGATACTGTAACTCAACTGATTTTGCTTCAGGACAAAGATGTTACATTGGACACCACGTGGTGAATGATAACTCTAGTAAAATAGTTTGTCTTGCAAAAAACAAACAAACAAACAAACAAACAAAAAACAAATATAGCCTTTAAATGTATTAAAATTACAATAAACTGCACAAAAATTGTTGACATTGGAAAACTATTTGGTAAATGCATACACTACTACAGTGTAATCGTCAGCCTACTGTGTTATGAATATTTAATATTAACTTTTTTTTTAAAGAATTTATATTGAATGAAAACTATTTATAATCCACACTTTTGATTTCATCTGCCATCATTGATTAATTATTAATTATTTAACTGAGCTTGCATATGCATTCTAGAATATTCCATTAACATTAACAATAACTTGTATATATGTACAGTATATATGATGCTGGTTCCTTGTTATGTACACTTTGAACTTCTGCAAAATCCTGCAGTATCATTACTCATGGTTGGTTATACAAATTATTTTGCCCTCCCAACAATTCACCACCCAGCAAACAAAAATTGATATGAGCCATTAATGTTATGCACTATAGATGAAAGCATTAGTGATGGGAAGTTCGGTTCTTTTCCGCGAACCGCTTCTTTCGGACAGTTCGATTCAATAAACCGGTTGAAAAAACCGGTTCACCGGTTCTTTTACGCTCGACGTAATGACGTCATTGGCGATGACGCAATGGCGTTAAGTATCGCGGGCTTAACACATTCAAATATAAAGTCAGTAATCATAACATCAGTCAATTAAAACATCATTATAATCTGATACGTTTCTTACAATTTGGATTTTTGTATCTAAAGCATCAACACATATACAGGCAGTGATCTGCAAACTAGGATGTTTTACAGTTATGACGTCAATAAATTAGTCTTCATCAGCGCAGAAACTATGCTCCACTTACTATGTATAATCCATTACGGTTTATTTGTAATTAAGTAAATTTACGTTTCGCCGGATTGCCCTTCATTCAAGTCTTCGGTTTACCCGCGCTCATAACATTAGCACAGAATCAGTTGTCCAAAAGAACCAGTTCGGTTCAGACGTGCTGTGTCAGTCATAGTAGGCAATCTGTTCAGTAGCTTCACGCTGAATCGCGCATGCGCAGTATCATCAGCTCATCGGTTCTCAAATCGGACGTGTCCGAAAGAAACGGTTCTAGGTTCAGTGTACTGGTGATCCGAAAACCGATGCAACCGGTTCTTGACTCGAGAACGAGAACCGCTCCAGCAGTGGGCATGTACGCTCGTTATCCGGCTGCTCTGCTCGTGTTCATCTTCAGTTCTCTCTTCACAGCAGTTCAGTCAGTGTACTGTTTGAGTAAATAAATTACTCCGGGATATTGGTTTATTTCGACTCAGAGGGAGTGTCAGCCATGTTAAAAAAGTGAATAACTTAAGTAATTTGTGGATTAATGCTTACTGGAGACGCGAACCGTTTCAAATGATTCAGTCAGATTTGGTGAACTGGTTCAACCGGTTCACTAAGAAGAACCGGTTAAATCGAACGATTCGTTCGCGAACCGGACATCACTACAAAGCATGAGTGTTGATTTTAATACCCTTTAACAAATCATTTAAGGCAGTGGTCATTGAGTCAAACATAAGCCTAGTTAGTCCTCATCTTTGTTAAAAGAGTGATGTAAGAATGAGATCAGACAGTAATGAGAGCATCCTCTGATCTGGAAGAAAAATGGTTCTTTTGACTCTTTGTACAACACTTGCTGGCAGAGTTAATTCAATCTGTTTTAAAAGGCACTGCTGAAAACCGTGCCATTTGAGAGTACAAAGACAATTAGGCTCCATTAAAAGGCATTCTTTTGAAAAGAGGTATTGTTTTTTGTAAAGACGTGGCATTTGTAATTACAGCTTTGTGCCAAGACTCCACAAGGTCAATTTTTGAGACATTGGTTTTAGATTTCTTTTAAGGTCTAAAGCCTGAAATTGATTCAACAGATCAAAGTATAATGAGCAAATGGATTTTGTCCCTAGTACTTTATCTGAGTTCAGTTCCATACTTTCTTGTAGCACATTAGGCCAAGGTTTGGCAAAGTGGAAACCAGCCTTGGAAGTGGTTCTGGCTTGGTCCTATTAAATAACGGCTGTAAGGATAAAGTGATGCCTGTTTAACCTGAAAATACAACACAAATACAAATGATAAGCTTTATGCATAATGTTCTTGTTAAGCGTCTCCTCTAAAAAGCCACTAGGCACAGATTTATAGTAAATTATAGTCATTTCACACCAGATGCAGCTTCTGATCTTCCAGCTGTCATCTTCCACAACATAAAACCCACAGTTGTACAATTACTACTGAAGATGTGTTTTTCTCCCGTTCCATACAAAGACAAACGAAAAGAGTGTACACTATGTTTTGTAGCTTTAAAAAAAATATATATTACTAATAATAAATGCATTGGATGGGTGGATGGATGGACAGACAGATTAGACAGACAGACAGACAGAGACAGATAGATAGATAGATAGATAGATAGATAGATAGATAGATAGTAAAAAATAAAATAAATCATTAAAACGACAAACCCACAACAACCCAAAGCAGGTTTGTAGATAGACTGTTACAGTATGATTTCAATTCAGTGACGTGAAGTGCCAGAATCCCATCTGAGCCATCTGAGGACAGCAGGCATGGATGCAGTCCTGCATTTATGATGCTTTGATGATTTGAAAGAGTGTGCGGTTATGTATTCACATGATACTACAGCTGCATTATTGGCTTTGGGCTTGCTGTTCTCCTCTGTCCTGGAAGGAAGAGTAGCCAAGCAAGCCATACTATAAATAGTCACACCTCACCCCAGACTGTGCATTAAGCAAGAAAAATGATGGCACACACACGCAAACACACTGCGAACTGAATTAGGAAACAACGGAGCAGCTGTTTTTCGGCCTGGGCATGGCACAGCAGCAATATAACCAATTAATACAGAGCTGTGAGAAAACCCAGGGATCCAAAGTGCCATTAAACCGTGCGTGTTAACTCAAGCGCTTGAACTTACTCAACATAGTAGGTTCCATAAACAGGGTCATCGATTTTCTCCCAGCCATAAGGAAGCTCTGAAAAACAAACAATAAACAATTACATCCACAAGAACATTTAATTCAAAGGTAGATGTTGCAGTTATAGAGTAAAAATTCTGTTTTATTAGGATATATTGGCTCATTCTCTGGAAATGGTGCCATTTGTGGGCTTTGTGTGTCCCCATGACTTACTGATACAATTAACGGAATACTGAACTTAACATTATTATTTGAAAGATTTAGTGTGCAAATGCGCAATACCTTTTAAAATAAAGCATTAATTTTATTCTTAAATGTTTTTCACAATATCATCCAATTTGCAGGCCCTCATTTATCACCATGACATTTTAATGGGTTGTAAAGAATAAAATATGTTGCTTTTATTGAAATTATTATTTTGTGTTTTCATTGCCTGTGTATTTTTTTCTAAACACTTTTCTGAAAATTGCAGAATCTATCTTTGTCCTTGCACTTTCTGATTAACTCCATTATGCTGTGACATTCCTGACTTTAAAAATAATGGTTTGATTTTCAGACATCTTAAAAAAATATTGTGATAAATTTTTAAATAGCGAAATACTGTTTGTGGCACAAAATACAAAACAAATGTGCAACTAAATGAAATAAGACAGACATTTGAATATACATTTAAACATATCTATCTAAGATAGACAGATAGATAGATAGATAGAGAGAGAGATAGACAGACAATTTCCACCGTTCTGCAATAACCTTCTCAAATGTAATAAATAAATAATCTAATAACTAAATAATATTCTTAGCACAGTACTAGCATAAATAACACAGATTCCCAAGAATATCCTGTATTCATTGTCTGTCCTAACATTTCCTGTTGCTTAATAAATGAGGGTACACTGAGTTGGTGTCACACCATATATAATAAGACAGAGAAAAAAAAATCTAAATTCATTTGTCACAGAGGCTGTGTCATTCGGCTGAAATCTTATTATTAATATTTAGACTAAAATATACATATACGAGTACACACTTGAATGCACACGCTCCATATAGCATGCACACCCGCTGAGCTTCTAGAAGAAAGTGACAAGGAGACACGATTTCAAGCAAGCACACACAGACTCATATGATACATTCAGCAGGGTGAAACACCAGACTCTGTGTGTACATCACACACAACTTTGTAAATTACAAGTGACAGAAACTGTGTGATGTTCTCACTTAATCTGGCTGGCGCGCACACAGACACACACACACACACACACCC
>NW_015542495.1:2193757-2196496 GCF_001515605.1 Sinocyclocheilus anshuiensis
CACACACACACACACACACACACAGGCAGATCAAAGCGCCATTGGGTATTACTCTACCGCTGTGCCATGGGTTGGTGTTTGTCCTATTAAAATAGAAATCCACTTGTGAAGACTACCGAGTGCACAGATCAATCTTAAGGACGAACATTTACAGGGGTTGGTGATCTGAGAAAACCCCTAACCACGTATTAAACGGGTGGTGTAATACTCCCATTTGTGCTATGAGCATGAATACTGTCATCTTGTCGAGGAGTGGTGTATTATTAAGGTACATTAACATGGGGCGTCGACGTTAACACTTCTCATTTACATTGAATAGGTGACGTCATGCGTTGCTGAACTGAATTGTGGGTCCGTCGGCGTCGCGTTACTGCCGTTGCTCGCGGCAGAAGTTTCTCAACTTTAGGCGTCAGCCAATCAGATCGCCTTATGCAAATAGCCTAGCTCAGGCGCTAACCAATTGCGGTCCACTGTAATTGGCTGTTATCACTATGACGATCGTGTCAGCGCCAAGCTTCAGACACGCCCTCCGTCAAGCGTTGACGCCCCGTGTGAATGTACCGTTACTTTTCAAAGTGATCGTACTTATGATTTTCGACTTGTAGGTGAAAAAATTCAATACACTTATACTGAAGGAGACACCAGAGCCATATCTAGAGTCCAGAATTTCGTAGAGACTTTTCTTTTTCAATGATCTAGCCACTATCTAGCGACTTCATAGAAAACACGTCGAACTTTGTTACGTATTTTGAGTAAACCCCGTCAATGCTTTCTTTTGACACATGAACACTTGCACTCTCAGATGAGCTCTTGGCCTCATTGTGAGTTTAATGGAATACTGATGATTTCAGGAAAAGTGATCGGTTGATCTTGACACTCAAACATAGCATAGAGTTGAACTACATAAAATGTTATTGCATAAAAATCCCTCATTCCCCTTTCAAGTCGTGGCCTAATGGTTAGAGAGTCGGACTCGTAACCCAAAGGTTGCGGGTTCGAGTCTCGTACCGGCAGGGATTGTAGGTGGGGGGAGTGAATGTACAGCACTCTCTCCCACCTTCAATACCACGACTGAGGTGCCGTTGAGCAAGGCACCGAACCCCCAACTGCTCCCCGGGCGCCGCAGCATAAATGGCTGCCCACTGCTCCGGGTGTGTGTTCACGGTGTGTGTTTTCACTGCTGTGTGTGTGCACTAAGGATGGGTTAAATGCAGAGCACTAATTCCTAGTATGGGTCACCATACTTGGCCACATGTCACTTCACTCACTCACTCACTTCAACCATGAAGGTCTGTGGGTTCAACTGAGGTTTTTAGAAAAGTACTCAGTTAACATGCAAGAAGAATCATACACTCTGCCAACAACAAGTGAGCGATACATTCAAAAGCAAAATTTAAATAACATTAACAAAGTTTGGACTAATCTCATGGCCTCCAAATATAGAGTAACCCGCCCCACGTACCCCTTGAGAATCGTGAACTCAAGCTAATTACCTTCTTCAATATTTGCATTTTGTTTGCACAATATTTAAATAATCTTGCTATTTAAAAACCTGCCTGCCCTTTGCAGTAAAAACAGGCAGCAGTTTCTTTTTTGTTAAAAGCTTTGACCTTTACGAAAATGAGGGGGGTGGGGATGAGAAGGAAGGAGAGGAAGGAAACAAAAGCAAGTATGAGGCAGAAACAATATGAACTAAAGCTTTATATGTTTGGTGAATCAATGTTTACAGGCACGACCCAAAATAAATGCCAAATGTGAGTATAAATTGGATTTGGTGAATAAATTGAAAGAATTTACAAGGCGAATATGATTGGTAACTGTTTACTAATAGCAATTATTTATAGGCTTTTCTTTTATTGTGAAGAAGAAAGAAACTAAAGTATTATTATTATAATTTTTATTATAATTTTTTTTTTTTATTTGAGGGACAAAATCATGATGTGCCCATGATGAGTAATTTTTACAGGTGCAAGAAATATCTAATGTTATTACCATTTAAAATAAATAAATAAAAATAAAATATCATTTATTACTGAGATGGTTTGAGTGTAACTGTCTGCCGAACACTTAAACGTGACAGGGATGAAAATCTCTCTCCCTCTTCTACTCCTCCTTCACTGACTCACTCTCACCAAGCATTAAAGTTCACTGATGGATGGCGTTTTTGTGTGCTATCATAAAAACAAACACTTAATTCTGCATTGTCATCTTCAACTGTCTGCCAGATTCTGTCTGCCAAAATAACACGCATCAATAATGCCTCGATACATCTTCTTTTGCTGATAACAAACACACACAGGCATACTATGAGCTTGGAAGAGAGTTGAGAACATTCTATAAAGACTATAACTTCTTACTTGTAGCTAACTCCTGGTGAGATTAATTCAGTTAAAAGCTTTGACCTTTACGAAAATGAGGGAGGTGGGGATGAGAAAGAAGGAGAGGAAGGAAACAAAAGCAAGTATGAGGCAGAAACAATATGAACTAAAGCTGTATTTGTTTGGTGAATCAATGTTTAAAGGCATGACCCAAAATAAATGCCAAATGTGAGAAAAAGTGGTTTTGGTAAATAAATTGATAGAATTTACTTGGTGACTGATTGGTAACTGTTTACCAATTGCACTTATTATTTCATTAAATAAAAAAAAAAAAAAATTTGAGGGACAAAATCATGATGTGCCCATGATGAGTCATTTTTATAGGAACAAAAAATATAAATATCACTTTTTATTTGATCAA
>NW_015542495.1:2196528-2202444 GCF_001515605.1 Sinocyclocheilus anshuiensis
GATAACAAACACACACAGGCATACTATGAGCTTGGAAGAGAGTTGAGAACATTCTATAAAGACTATAACTTCTTACTTGTAGCTAACTCCTGGTGAGATTAATTCATGTAGTCATGATAAATTAATATTGTTTATGACACTTCAATCTAAGGTCAGCTTTTCTCAGCAAGAAAATGATTTGTTGTCAAATCAGAATATTTATTTATTAACTGAAATACATACAATTTGTGGTCAAATATTCTCAAGTTAAGACCAGGATATAGTCCGATAAAATCACTTTTAGTGTAAAGAGCTTTGAAAAAGGTACAAGACTGTGCATTTTTAATGAGGAAAAGAACTCCAATCCCATGAAGCATGACATAATGGAATTGAAAATGATGGAGAAATTTAAACTATTGATTTAAAGTTGTAAATTATATATAAAGAACCAACATATTTTAAGCTTATTGCAAAATATACACATATACAGAAGTATTTATTTATTTTGCGAGTGTAGGAAACCCTCTTTGGTACAATTTGCTAGTTGCAATTCTCTGATTGGTGGAGATTTCCTTGCAGAATCATGGGTAATGTAGTTTAGCCAGGAATTGGTCTGTTAAACACGACTTCTTAAAAAATAAGCTGAAATAATGCAGGCTGATTGCTTCAACAAAAGAATATATGTATTATCGGTTAACAACCTCATTACTCACAGTTTATGAGTTTTTGTTAAAAATCAACTTCAAAATCAAATGGGATTTTTAATTTCAGCGCTCTATATAAAGTGATCATTCACATGTCATTTTCACCTAACCCTAACTAAAAGTGCCTGTGAAGCAAATATTGCAGCATCTTGTGTTCTCCAGACAAACAACAGCCATTGAGATGAATGGATCACTTTCTTTGGGCATTAGAAACACCCGCTGCATCTCTGGCTTTCTAATCTAAAACCCAAGATTCCTTCAAATGAACAGAATTATGTGACTGTAAGCGTTTATGAGGGATAAAACCACTTCTGACAGCAACTAAACTAATTACTCATGAGAAAATGCACAAAACTGAAAGCAATATCTGCTAAAAAAAAATGCTGTTATCAGGGGACATTTATGAACCAGAATATTCCATTTCAAATCCAATGTCAATTGTTGCAGCTAGACGAAAATGAGGCTTTTCGTCGTTCTAAGAATGCACAATGGCACAGAATTGCTGTGACACCTCATGCAACTTGCATGAATAAACATCTTGGGGAAAATCACACCGCTGTGTGCTGTTATGCGACACTGTTGGGCTTTCGCGTGTACATTTTGTTCATTAATTTAGCTAATTTGTACAATATCACTGAGAAAACAAATATAATTCCTGCATTGACACAGCTGTCAATTGATAAAGCCACATCCATCCATCAATCCATCCATGCATCTGTTTCTGTAATCATATCGCCACCTGTTCCCGGCGCGTGTGAGCGTGTTATATTTTTTTGGGGTGCTCGCTGACAGTGTAAATGATGAAATGCAATGAAACACGAGCGACAGACACAGAGAAATATGTTAGTTGTGCTTATTCATTCACTAGCAAACCCAGGGAATTCGTACCATCAGAGAGAAACATCAACACAGGGAGAGAGGTGAGATGACAGGTAAACAGGAGAGATGACTGTGGCATATCTACGGAAACTTCACTCCGTGCTGCAGTAAATATTCGCGGGGAAACAAACAGTCTAGGAACATGAGCGTGACAGTATTAAAGAAAACAGCAGACGACTTTGATATGCATCCAGAGCTGTGTCTTCCCTTCAGTTTCGAAACAAAAGAGGGCGGCCGAGTCACGCAACGCACGCGTCCGCGCAAATCCGCAGTGATGAGTGTTTTCACAACGCTGGCTGACAGGCCTTTGAACTGCGGGAATCCGCTGACATGTGAAATGCGCCGTCTCGCACATGCATGCTAACAAGCAGCCCCTGATGCACTGGCATAGTTGATTATACCGCAAACATGGAGTTAGATTTTAGTGCACGAACGTGTGAACTGGGAAGAAGGTGGTGATGAATAAATCCTTTTACAAGCAGGTAAAACAGCGGAGAATACACTTGCAGACATGATTAATTTAACAATGTATTCACTTCGAGATGCTTCACCTCAAGATCATTTCACAAACACACTTATGAGTGCTAGAAGTAGAGTGCAGAGTAACCCGAGGAAAAATTGGATTGTTACACTTGCTGTAGAATATGTGAGAGGTGTTTGCCAGTGCAAAATTCACCACCACTCAGTGTTTTTTAAAGCACTTTTAAAGTGGCTGCTAGGGTGTATTGGGTGGCTGGTAGGACATTGTGAGACAGTTAAGGTCTTCTTGGCTGTTCTGTGCAAAACTTGCCACTACAATGCAAAAGTGTTGTGGGACATTGCTAAGGCATTGCAATGTGGTTCTTAAGGTGTTCTGAGTGTTTCTTTTAGCATTTATGGGAGGTTGATATGGCACTGGTAGATGGTTGCCAGGGTGTTGTTATACTGCTGCTAGGCTGTTCGGGGGTTGGTAGGACATTACGAGGCCTTGTCCACACTAACATGTTTTCGTTTGAAAACACATTTTTCTGTCCGTTTTGGCCTTCCATCCACACTGAGATGGCCTTTTTGTGAAAGAAAACTGAGCTTTTTTAAAACGCTCTCCAAAGTGGATAAATTTAAAAGCGCCGTTTTCGCATTGTAATGTGGACTGTGAAAATAGAATCTTTCGAAAACGATGATGCATGTTTAGTCATGTGACGTATATTGTACCAATAGACATCTATGTTTATACCGGTATTGTGCCTGTTATGTGCTACTTTCACAAGACTACGTTTACATGCGCACGAATAATGCGATTATTTCCAATAATCAGAGTAAGGACTTAATCGCATTATGATGTTTACATGCCTGTATATTTCGATTAAAATCGGCGTACGCCGATTATGCTTAATACGATTATGCTTGCTGCGATTATGAGCTTAATCGCATTATTTAGATCGAAGTATTGCGTTTACATGAGGTAAAGTTTATTTGCAATATTTCCAAAATCTCATTATAATCACATTAAGTGGGTGCATGTAAATGTACTAATTGTTGCTAAAGATATGTTACTTTGTACACTCTTCGTATTACAGTCCTGCAAAGATGACAGAAAATTTACTCATAAATGCTATCCTGTGGCAAAACATATTAGATTAAACATATAATAGTGAGTGAGTGCGTGCTGTACGCCAGTGAATGGTGTGATATTTTCATAAATAAAATGATCCTGCCAGAAGAATTACGTGAAAACTTATGTCTATTCTGTCTGTATCATCTCAGTGAGCTTTTTATGACGTTTTACACATGCACGGTAAGGTGAATTTAACGTTTTCCCGACGTTTCAGTGTGGATGAGAAACTTTTAGAAAATGCTTGAAAATGCAAGTGTGGACGGAGAGTGTTTTGAAATTAAAACCCTCTTTTCAAATGTATCCGGATTAATGTAGACGTAGCCTAGGGTGTTGTGGTTGGGGTTTCTATGGTGTTTTGTGTTGCTAAGGTAATAGTAGTGTACACCACTGCATATTTCGGATGTGTCGGATGTGTTATCGGACACACTCAATTTAGCACTTGCAGTCTCTACTTATGAGCTGAAGTGTTGAATCCAGTGTGTTAGATGATGGAGACATTCAAAGTGTGCTCTGTTGAGGGGCTACAGGACCAGTTTGGCAAGCACTGTTCTGATTGGCTTAGGTGCTTGTTCACCAGTCCACATCAAGGAGTTTAAACCCAAATTTCTACAATAGGGTCGCTAACCTTGCTCCTTGAGGGCTATCTTCCTGTAGACTTGAGGTTTAACCCTGTCCAACACACCTTGCTGTGATTTCATGTAATCCTGAACAACTTGATTAACTGGTTTAGTTGTATTGGTATTTGATTAGGGTTGGAGTTAAACTCAGCAGTATGGTAGCCCTACAGGAACAGTGCTGGCTACCCCTGCTCTAGAATATTCTTGTCTCTAGATACAGCTCTGGAACTTTCTACCATGTCTATGAGATTGTTTGACACTGTCTGCCAAACAAAATTGTCCAATTGCTTCGAAAAAAACAATAGCAAAGGTTGCATGATTTTACTTAGCAATAATAAAAGAAAGGTTTGACTCGAAAGAAACATACTGATAGCCCTTATATACTGAAGTTACATAAATGTCATATAAAAGATTTTTGATTTTTATGCTCTAAGCAACCATAAACAGCCTGCAGTTAGGCTAATGAGTTACATTACTTAATGAAAGAATTTTAGGAAAATTGGTATTTTATCAGATTTTATTTTTTTTTTTGCAGTTTTATAAAAGCAATAAGCCATTTCTGCTTCACATTTTGCCTAACAACTCTTCATAACTGTGGTAAAATCACTAAAACACAGCATCTCGTGGCTAGTTGCTTTATTTCAGTAGATTTAAACATTTCTCTTTGGCCATCCAAACTCCACCATTTGGAGAGTCAAACAAACAGAGTCAAAACATACAGAGAGAAATGAAAGATAACTGCACTAACCATTCTCTTTGCATTCTTCAGGGGGCTTCGCTTTCTTCGCAAGCCGGGGGTCCAACCAGGACGTCGTCTTCGTATTGTGGCTGGAGAGGAGAGAAATGGAGCAGAAAAGGAAAAGAGATGAAGAAGAGAGCGAGATGAGAGTGCTGCAAACTGCTACTGTAAATCATCATGCTGAGGAGACGAGAGAGACTGAAAGGAAGTCTCTGGAGATCTCCTCTCTAAACGAGGGTGAGAAAAAAAGTTTAGCTTAACAAAATGGCAATCGATACTTTTAATTAGCTGTAAGCTTCTCATTAGCACAGCAAGAAAGAGAGGATGAGGAGAGAGATGGCGAGGAAGATGTGAGTGACTTATTGTACAAGGGAGGAGAACCGAACATGAGCGGCGATTTTACTAAACTGTTTAGTACACAGTGCTTTTTTCCTCACAATTTTGTCATCTGAGACCAATTTCAGCAGTCATAATAAAGATTTCTTTTCAAAGATTTGGCAAAATTGGCAGATTTTGGTGGCTTAGTGTAACATGCTTACCAATGGCTAATTAATTGCCTTTGAAATTAATCTTAGCCTCCAACAAAGTACTGACAGCATCTGAAATGTTGAGTCATAGTCCTGCGGCGTGACTGCTCCTATGACGGCCAAGTAGGGAAGAGCCAATAAGATTACAGCAACTGATGACGCAAATGTGAGTGTGTGTGTGCGTGCGTGTGAGAGAGATCCTTTTAAAATGTTGATTCTACCTTCTCTCTATTTCATACAACATTAACATCTCGTTAATTAGCCAATTATGCTAATTAATGCTACATCCATTAGTTACAATTATATTGAGTCAGCACTGAAGTATAAGCAGTCCATGAATTCCCTCTTTTACCCAGTCATGACTCCAAACACTTCAACTTCTTTTTTGTTTTCCAGGTAAAACACTGTTTTACATTAGCATAAGGGCTAGGATGGGTTTGCGCAACACCATTTCATTTTTGATTGTCTGTGGATGCCAGATTTTGATATGATTTTTGATGTCAAAATGATTTAAATGCTGTTGATTGCTATGAAATGCTACAAATTAAATGCAATCAAAAATAAACAGGATTGTAAGATGTTGCTGCGTCTTTTACATGAGCACAGGCACAGCATAGTCTTGAGCATTTGGGCATTGACAAAGTCTGACACTAATCACAAAGTCATGGTTTAACAAAAACAAAACAAAACAAAACAAAACAAAACAAAACAAAACAAAACAAAACAAAACAAAACAAAACAAAACAAAACAAAACAAAACAAAACAAAACAAAACAAAACAAAACAAAACAAAACAAAACAAAACAAAACAAAACAAAACAAATGAAAACAAAACAAATCAAAACAAAATTTGGGCATTGCCATCGTCTGATACTAA
>NW_015542495.1:2202788-2213408 GCF_001515605.1 Sinocyclocheilus anshuiensis
AACAAACAAAAACATTACTATGGAAGTCAATGGCTACCAGCAACTGTTTGGTTACCAACGTTCTTCAAAAACAAAACAAAACAAAACAAAGCTAAACAAAACAAAACAAAACAAAACAAAACAAAACAAAACAAAACAAAACAAAATTTGGGCATTGACAACGTCTGATACTAATCACAAAGTCATGGTTTAACAAAAACAAAACAAAACAAAACAAAATTTGGGCACTGACAAGGTCTGACACTAATCACAAAGTCATGGCTTAACAAACAAATAAACACACACACACACACACACACAAAACAAAACAATTGTTCCCTTTCATGGGAACTTCGAACTGCGTCCTCTAGGGGTCGCTATGGGGAACGCCTCGTCGTGACGGAACCATGGTTACATAAGTAACCTGAGACGTTTTTTTTTGTTAAACCATTGACACTCAGCCAAAAAAAAAAAAGCAAAGCAAAGCAAAGCAAAACAAAACTAAATAAAAAAGGAGCATATGGGCATTGACCATGTCTGACACTAATCACAAAGTCATGGTTTAACAAAACAAAACACAACAACTAAAAATAACAAAAAACAAAAAAATGTAAAATAAAAACAAAACAAAAACAACAAAAAACTAAACTAAAAACAAAACAAAACAGCTTGCCATGATGCTCGACAGCAACACTATACTTCCAAAAACTTATGTTGTATTATTAATTGCATCTGACACATTTCCGAACACGAGCAAGAAGCATTTTTGTTCATGCATACTATGCATTCACGTACATTCAGTATCTTTTGGGGCTTAGTTTATTCCTCCCTGAGACACATTTTGTCTAAAGTAGCAGAAGAAACAGCTCTGAGATCAGTGGGAGAAAGGTAGACTCGACTGTCTCGACTGACGGCACTCAGCCAAGCGACTGGCCAGAGAAATTGCAGCCAGGGGCGAAAAGATGGTGCACCTTTGATGTGCTCGCTCTCTATGACACTCCACACTTCTGCCCTTGTGTCTCCGTCTTTCAATTTGTGTCTTCCTCCCCAGTGTCTCTTTATGATTCATCTCTCTCTTACAGAAAATTTATTGAATATAAAAGCATATCAAAGGACTTTGTATTGGCACAGTGCATTTCTGCAGCTTATGTTTGGTTGCTTTGGGAGTTTAAATGTGACTAAATGCATGTACAGAGACATTTTGTCGTGATTAATCTGGTCCAGTATGAGTGAGTGTGTGTGTGTGTGTGTGTGTGTGTGTGTGTGTGTATGTGCATGGTGAGAGATAGACATATGGAGAAGTGTCTACAGTTTGAGAATTAAAGACGCTCCGTCTGTGAGGGAGATCGAGAAAAACAAGGCGCCATTGGCTGCTTGACAACTCCATTAAATCGTCAATAGTCACGCTGTGTGGGCCAGAGCAAACTGTGTATGTGTGCATGTGGTGTTTCATGAAGCAGTGACAGACTGTCCTCGCATCATTCGGCGTCACTCACATACAGCTTCTGTTATGAACGATACAACAGAAAATAACTACTGTCCCTGTGGAAAAATACAGTACTGTACAGTCACAGTTTGAAGATTGAACACACATACATTCCTAGCAAGGGACATAGAAAATCAATCACAGTGTGTATATTTATATATACTTTTTACTAATTTAATTTATATGAATAAATATTATATAATGACAATCTATGTATTTATGAACAAATGGATGATTAATTTATGGATGTCCCTAATCTTCTGGGGTGAAATTAAAAAGTATGGTGCAATTAATGTTGCACTATTATGATCTATGGAAACAAGTTTAAACAGAGATGCTTGTGTAAAATTGTATTGATCATAACAACAGTGATTCATCCATAAATCAAATGATGAAAAGAGTGTTATAACTGGGCGTATATTCAGATGTGTTGTGCAGTCCAAAACACTTTTTGCATTTAAAAGAGATGATTCAGGTGTCTGGATTACAGTGGTTTTGATCCATGATTGTGCCGTTGCCTGATTTAGATCATTTTTGTGATTCAGGCTATAAATGCACTCTATTAACTCATTTAATAAACAGCAGGTGGGCAGGGACATGGTCTGGTCATGGTTAAAAAACAAAAAACAAACAAACAAAAAGAAATGAAAAATGACAAAACAAACAACAACAAATAATCTTTCAGTGACCAAGTAGAGAAAGAATGGAAATGGAATCAACAGATGTCACAGAATCAGAACCTGTATATCTTGCGTGAGCACCAAGGCTCAATATGGTCTGAACAATGCATGCAAAAAACAGCTCCAATAATTTCTATACATTTTTTAAAGGTGCACTCAGTAAATTTCGCTTCATGTTGGCCAATATGGCAGTCATGTCAGATCATACTAAAGATAAAATTATCAGCAACTGATTCCATTATATTCACAGTTGACCTAGGCCACTGAAAGTCTCAGATACTTTCAAATAAAAGGCCCAAAACTAGTGACCATAACTCAAATATCAAAACTCATGCCACTTCCATAACTAAAATACATGTTTTACAGTCATTTTTATGTTTACTCCAACTTGAAAATCACAATATAGTAGTAATCATCTGTTTTCATAAAGGAACTCACAGGAGGCTCACTACCAGGGCCCTTCTCTCACTAAAATAATCATCTAGCATAGTTTAATCATTGGTGCAATATACAATTTTTCAATACAAGCATGTCAGGCAAATATAGGGAAAAAATATGCAACCTGCAGCAACAGTTTAAAAGTAGCCCAGTTCTGCGGTAAAACCATGTGGGTTGTTGAAATAAATATATATATTGGATTTTATAATAAAATACATTACAAAAATACTATTAATTATACATATGCAGTACATATTATAAAATATACATATATTTAATATATCTAGCTGGTCATGTGATCTCAACATGGCTCCCATTAGGTGTACTGCTTAATGTTCATGATTTTACATATTTTTTCAAAATTACTATTCACATTCATTTAACTCTCTGGGTAAAAAAGTACTGAATGCACCTTTAAACAATGCTGCTCATTATAATTTATCATTCTAATTCTAATTAGCTGAAAAACAGACCGATATAGTTACTCACTCTATGAAGTACACTTCTCCTTTCTCAGTGTAAGCCATCTCCCAATTATCTGGCAGAGGACCCAACTCGTCATTCTCGTCTGGTTTGAGAGGTGATTTTGGTGGTTCTGTCTCTTCTTTAGGGGCATCTGTGGAGGTTTCGGAGGGGCATGTGGTGGGCATCTCTCCTGAGGCATCCGTACTCTTGTCTTCATGTTCACTTGACTCTGAAAAAATGCAAGAAAAATCGCTTTTAACAGAAGTCTAATTCTAAAACTAATGCTTTATGTAATCATTAAACTTTCACCAATATCATAATGAAAAGTTTAAAACAGTAAATGTACTTTAGGATACTTTGCTAAACTGTTTAAACTGCAAAACGCCTCACTAAATCTATAACATTATAACAAGAGAAACTGCAGACCTACATCTCTGATTCAAACACCTCAATCAATTAAAAAGAATCAGACAGTAGAAGTGGATAAAAAAAGATGAAAACGGTGTAATATAATTCAACAGAATAATCACAAAGAGAAGCTACGCTTATAAAAAGAAGCTGTCAAATTTACAATAATCCAGCACTATATTCTGCGAGACGTCTCCAACTTTTATCGGCACGGCTGGTGAAACTCACGAGTCCAAGACTAAAGAGAAAACCGGTGAATGTGAGCGAGACAGACAGAGAAAATATTTATAAGAGAGGGAGATGTAACTGAGATTTGGAGTTTCTGAGAGAATTGAAAAGCAGGTCACTGTAAGAGGGGCATGTTAGAAAAAGAAAAACAGAAGACTGTAAGAAATGATGGAAGAACAGACAGAGATGGAGTTAGCCAGACTGAGACAGTGAAATGGAGTCTGCGGTGAGAAAGCCAGAGAGAAGAAGAGAGGGGGAAAAAAATAGAGAGCCGAACGTGTCCTAGTTTGAGTTATGGAGGTTGGAGGTCCCAAAGGAGAGATCGAGGGGAAGAGGGAGGGAGAGACGAAAGAAAAAGACACCGAATCCCATAACATTCAGCAGTACTGATGTTTTAATCAACTGAAAAATGAAAGGACAGTTTAACTCAATCACACACACAAGCTCTGTTCTGAAACCTAGTGAGCTGTCTATCTAGACAACATTTAAAATCATCAAAGGCGCACAGCGTCTTTGTGCCACACTTGCCAATGGTGGATAAATTTAACCATATATATATATATATATATATATATACAGTGGGTACGGAAAGTAACTATCCCTCCTTAAATTTTTCACTCTTTGTTATATTGCAGCCATTTGATAAAATCATTTAAGTTAATTTTTTTTCCTCATTAATGTACACACAGCACCCCATATTGACAGAAAAACACAGAATTGTTGACATGTTTGCAGATTTATTAAAAAAGAAAAACTGAAATATCACATGGTCCTAAGTATTCAGACCCTTTGCTCAGTATTTAGTAGAAGCACCCTTTTGATCTAATACAGCCATGAGTCTTTTTGGGAAAGATGCAACAAGCTTTTCACACCTGGATTTGGGGATCCTCTGCCATTCCTCCTTGCAGATCCTCTCCAGTTCTGTCAGGTTGGATGGTAAACGTTGGTGGACAGCCATTTTTAGGTCTCTCCAGAGATGCTCAATTGGGTTTAAGGCAGGGCTCTGGCTGGGCCATTCAAGAACAGTCACAGAGTTGTTGTGAAGCCACTCCTTCGTTATTTTAGCTGTGTGCTTAGGGTCATTGTCTTGTTGGAAGGTAAACCTTCGGCCCAGTCTGAGGTCCTGAGCACTCTGGAGAAGGTTTTCGTCCAGGATATCCCTGAACTTGGCCGCATTCATCTTTCCCTCGATTGCAACCAGTCGTCCTGTCCCTGCAGCTGAAAAACACCCCCACAGCATGATGCTGCCACCACCATGCTTCACTGTTGGGACTGTAGTGGACAGGTGATGAGCAGTGCCTGGTTTTCTCCACACATACCGCTTAGAATTAAGGCCAAAAAATTCTATCTTGGTCTCATCAGACCAGAGAATCTTATTTCTCACCATCTTGGAGTCCTTTTGTGCTCTTAGGAACCTTAAGTGCAGCAGATTTTTTTTTGTAACCTTGGCCAGATCTGTGTCTTGCCACAATTCTGTCTCTGAGCTTTTCAGGCAGTTCCTTTGACCTCATGCTTCTCATTTGCTCTGACATGCACTGTGAGCTGTAAGGTCTTATATAGACAGGTGTGTGGCTTTCCTAATCAAGTCCAATCAGTATAATCAAACACAGCTGGACTCAAATGAAGGTGTAGAACCATCTCAAGGATGATCAGAAGAAATGGACAGCACCTGAGTTAAATATATGAGTGTCACAGCAAAGGGTCTGAATACTTAGGACCATGTGATATTTCAGTTTTTCTTTTTTAATAAATCTGCAAAAATGTCAACAATTCTGTGTTTTTCTGTCAATATGGGGTGCTGTGTGTACATTAATGAGGAAAAAAAATTAACTTAAATGATTTTAGCAAATGGCTGCAATATAACAAAGAGTGAAAAATTGAAGGGGGTCTGAATACTTTCCGTACCCACTGTATATATATATGAAAACCATATATATATAGGCCACTGTAACTACAGAAACAGTACATCTAAGATGGTGCACAACAGAAATAAGGAATATTTTTATCTCATAACAATGTGTCTCCTCAGACATTTCATCAACATTTCAAACTGTGGTCAGATATTGCAAGATACCAAAGCATGCAATGAAAAGTTAAATTTCAATAATAACTCAAACATTTCACATAAAATCCCAAGGCCACATTATTTGAGCTATCCACATTGATAGCATAGCTTAATTATATACTCTTACTTGCTGTCAAAATGTGTCTTATTGGTTTCTATTTCTTAAAGAATTTTAAGAGAAACTTTGAAAGACAAGTGTTGGGAAAGTTACTTTGGAAATATAATAGGATACCGATTACAATACCCTATTTAAAATGTAAGAAGTAGTGTAACTATTTCAATTACTTTATTAAAGTAATGTAACTGATTACATTCGATTACTTTTTGATTACTTTTCTAAATTTAAATTTCTATTTTTTTCCCAAAACTTTTTCTAAACTGTTAATCCTTTTCAAACATGTAAACCAGGCAGGGTTAACCTTACAGTGATACTCAACACTGATTACTGTCAGACTTTCAAAATCCTTCATCACTTGAATTAAGATTATAATAATTGAATTTTAAAGCACAGCCACCACAAAATCAGACTTCAGCACCTCTTTTTACTTTGAGACCATTCTAAGGTTAAATAAGATATAGTTTAATAGCTACTGTTTTTGAAATCAAATCTTTGCATAACTATGACATGAAACACTGGCATCTAACAATGCCTTAAAAATAGTTAATTTAAAAAATAAAGCATATAGCTACACAACATAAGCATATACACAAACTCCTGAAACATTGGTGTTTCATATTTTAGAGCAGTCAATGCAATTTGGAAAGAAATTAATTAAATCTGCATGTGTGTGAAAATATTCAGATGTAACGTCTCGGTTACGTATGTAACCCTCGTTCCCTGAAGGCTGAAAGGGAACCCCCTTTTGTAATCATTAACTTTTTCATAAGTAACTGTAATTTAATTACACTGTTTTTTCTCAGTAACTGCAACAGATTACAGTTAAATTTATTTTGTAATTAAATTACATAATTCCGTTACATTTAACTAGTTATTTCCCAACACCGTGAAAGACAAAGTTGACACTTTAGTCAATAATTGAGAACTCCATTAAAGTCAACATTAAACTCCATTTGCAACTCATTTCATGTCCATAAAGTGATGTATTTCTGAGTGAAAGAATATTTACCCACTTTTTTGACTAGAATGTGGAGGCTGACGGGTTAGTTCACCCCAAAAATGAACATTCTGTAATTTTGTCATCAATTACTCAGCATTGTGTTGTTCCAAACTCATAAGTCTTTCATTCATCTTTAAAACACAAATAAAATTCAAATATGGTAAATCTTAACTGTACATGCTTAAGGAACTTTCTCACACGTCAAGCAAGTACAGGTGAGTTTCCATTTACCATATTTGATTTGCTCTATGTATGTGCATTGAACAAATTTGACTGAGGTTTTTATGTGAAAAACAGCCTAAATTAAATTTATTCAACATTTAAAGGAGAAGATTGGATTAAAGAGCTCAGTTCATATGGATTTCTGTTGCAATGTCTTGATGTACTTTTGGAAGCATCAAAGTTGGAGTGGAAGTTCAATGGAGGTACAATTTTTTTTTTTTGGGTTAACTATCCCTTTAGGGTCCCCCACTTATTTTTGAAATCTATCTTCATTATTGCCATAAACATCACTATATCAACATTAACCAACATTCAATTAAAACAGGCAAGAATTCAGAAAACCTTGGAAAACAATGCCTAAACAGCTATTTGGCCTTTGGTTAACATTATTTCCAGTCTAGGCAATGTTAACTGAAAGTTTCAGATTTTTTCCCCTCTTTCAAATAACATGGACTGATGAATCATGCACAATAAGACCAGGAACTTGTATTAAGAAAGCAAATAGGGTCAGTTTTGATTTCATGTTGAATTTAAGTGCACTGAGCTATAAAAGCTCTGAGCAATACATTTTCCTCTGGCAGTTCTTTATATTACTACATGTCAACAATTTTCTCACTGTGTTAGATTCTAAATCACTATGTCATGCTGCTGTATTAAAGCCAGAAGAAAACAAAAGTTTTTTTCAGTACATCCAGACTTGATGCACGTTTCCGCCCCGCAGAGCTGCTCTTATGGAGTGCAAAAACAAGGAACGTGTGATAACATGCTGGCGCGACAGTTGCTAGGCTATTGCCCTGACAACAGTGGTTACTATGAGATCATTTAGAGTGGAGGCGGTTGCTATGATGATGCACCTATTGGCCTCACGGTAATCATCTCTATGCTAGTAACCCTGATCTGAGGTCACAGCAGTAACTGGATTTACTACACTGGAGAGCCGCACATGACAAGATCTCTCTTCTTCTTAAATTGATTGAGAGCTCCTCACCTGGGGTGATGGCCACTCCGTTGCCGTTGATGACAGGCCTCTCCTCCTCTTCCTCCTCGGGCGGCTCAATGCCAGCCTTCTCCATGTTGCTGACGGACTTGTTACGTCTGCGTTTGCCCTGGGATCTGGGTGTAGCGCCTGGCAACAGCTGCTCAGCTACATTCAGCAGCAGTGGGCTGGGCTCTGCCGGGGGCTTCGGGGTGCCGTAATAGTTATCTGCAACCAATCAGACATTTGATGCATAATTGACATTTGAAAGTTTATAATGTAAGCTCTGCCACCACCATGTCACAACTGGAGGAACGGAGAAAGACGCAGTTTCCTGCATGTTGTTAATCAGCCTCTCAAGCAATTAGCAAGGAACTTTTTTCCAGTGGGTGTTTACTGTAGTTATACTTTGGGGACAAAATTGCTTCCAGAAGTGAGCTGCCTCTGCAGACACATATTTTAGGGACTTCCGGCAACATGACATTAAAGTGATTCAAAAATATTGTTTATTAAGTCTCAAAGTAAGAAAAAAATGTTAAGGTCCTTGCACACTAAGTCTGAAATTTTCATATGCGTTTTTTCTTATTCGTCATCCTAGATGTCCGATGCGTATTAATTAATCCGTTGCGAAAAAATTAGCAAAACAGTACTAAATGGAGTCTTCAAGCAGTGAGGATGATTTTGTTGTCCTCTCACTTCTTAAAAAGAGAAAAAGAAAGGAAATATTGGATCCATCCAATCCTGAGATATAGAGAGGAAGGAGAGTTCCCCCTCGTTATTAAGAAGCAGCAGGATTATTACGGGCGATTCAAAGTTTACTTCAGGATGTCAGTGGCTCAGTTTGATGCTTTGCTAGCAATACTAGGACCACATATTAAAAAGAAGACCACCAATTACTGTGAACTCAGTGTGCAAGGATCTTCATAGTGCTTTGTGCTGCGAGACGAAGTAGATGAACTTCACAATCGCCATTCTGGATTTTGGCGTTTGCTTGTACGGTGGCTCTGAATTGTCAAAACACCTCTCAAAATGCTTGCCACGGATGCGAAAAACACACAAAATCGAACCCGATACAATTTTTGTTTATGACGGACGAAAGTTTCGGAGGCAGTGTGTAAACTTAATTGACAGTTTTTTTAAGTGCAAAAATTTCGGACTCAGTGTGCAATGGCTTTAGGCTTGGTGTTTAGTAATTAAGATTGTAGTATTGTTTTTAACAGTAGTTAAGTTTGAAAAAAATGAAATAGAAATACACAGAGTATGGATCAAATTATCATCTCAAATCATGTTTTTGAAAGAAAAGGTTTACTATAATCTAATCTAAATATAATCTAAAATTATAGTAAACAGTGTGATAATGGTTAATTTTCTATTTTAATAATGTTGGTGCTCCAGAAAAATTTGAAAATGATTTTGCTGCTAAGTATTTTTTGTGGAAACCATGATACATTTTTTTTTTCGGGATTCCAAAATGACGAGAAGAAAGTTCAAAAGAACACCAATTATCAATTTTGAAATATAAATCTATTTATTTTGATCAATTACTGTATATGTATCATACTGAATAAAAAAAAAACGTAATTGACAATTTGCCGGGAGTTTGATTGACAGGCGATCTGACCAATCATAACGCCAAATCTGCCATTTTGTTCAACAAACAAACCAGACAGGAGAGTAGATTAACATCGGTGGACATGAACTTGAAAAACGGAGTGTGTATTGACATCTTTCCATGGTTGAAGCAAGGTACCTTCTGATGTTCATTCATGTTTATGTTATGCTTTAACTAGTAAAGAGGAAGAGATGATCGGGTCACATGCCGCTTGAACTGAGGCGCTACAGTGATCTGTCATGACACATTAAAGAGCCACAAAACAGTATTTATTCTTTGAATTTCTTTAAAAAAATGACACAATTTGAAAGCTGAGACTTTGTTTCATAACAAAAGTGACCTGCTCTGTCTTGTCTGTCGGCATGTTGTCAGGTTCCTCTTTGCTCCACAATGTATTTTTCACTGCTTGAGAACATGATTTGTGACGTGAGCGCCATTGCTTGTCGGACATAGCAACAGTAACTAGGTGGGGCGGGTCTTTGCAAACTTTTTAACAGTAGTGAGTATGGAAGTATATACAGGCCTACATATACACATATAAAAAAGCAAATTTTTTAATATGGACATGTCCCTAAACCATCAATACCCTAATCTACACACATAGTAGTAATTATAATTAGCTTTATATAAAAATAAGAATATATAAAAATTGGAAAAATAAGTCTGGTATGTACTTAGATGACTAGTCAGATGACAAGGTAAACGTGAAGTGTTCATAATATCTTACTACTGTGATTGGAAATCTTGTCTCCACAAACAAACCAACAAAACGTACTCGGTTACTAACGTAACCTCGGTTCCCTGAGATAAACGAGTACTTCTAGACGCATATGGGAAAAAAGCCTTTTTTCTCCTGAACTGAAGCCTATTCATTCACGCTTCACGCATGCACGGCCATTGGTTCGTGCAGAGCTTAAAAAACGAACCAATGGCTCCGGCGCGG
>NW_015542495.1:2214902-2236114 GCF_001515605.1 Sinocyclocheilus anshuiensis
GCTGAGAGAGGAGAAACGGGAGAGCGGGGCTGCCTCCAGTGAAGGCGGTCCGCGAGCGGAGAAGAGCGAAACTCATGCTCGAGTGAGCATTCCGTCTCAGCGAAAGAACAGTCTCTGCGTGGGGTCTGCCCAGACAGATGACATATTCATTGCTCTTCTACATCGTGCAAGTTTCCCTGCACGAGCCACACTCGCAGAGCGACATTTGCAACAACGTCGCTAAAATTTGCTCTTTTAGGGCTTACCTGCTAGAAATAAGCTCTTTTAGAATCGCCGGATGGCGGCAGGGGAAAACGGACCGGAACTGCTGCGTCGCTGTAGCGGCGGAGAAGCAGGTCAGCTGTGCTGAGAGGTCCCGATTCTGGCTGCGAAGGCGTGTCAATGGCGAGCAGGCTTTCAGGATCAGCGATGAGCATAGAGTCGTCGCTGAAGGAGAATAAATCTGAGAATCCTGTGGCGAGCGCCCGCTTATATAGCCAGATGCCCCGCCCATTCTGGCAGGCTTTGGCGGGCTTCGTCGCCATAGGCTCGTGCCTATGCTCGTGCCTCGTGCCTATAGCTCTCGTGCAGCCTATTTAAGCTCTGCACGAACCAATGGCCGTGCAGTTTCACTGCGTGAATGAATAGGCTTCAGTTCAGGAGAAAAAGGGCTTTTTTCCTATATGCGTCTAGCAAGATGCAGTACGAGTGAAGTATCGAAAGGGAACTCAAAAGTCCATTCAGCCAGGACTCCGACACCTGTACAACACCATACACAAACTGTTGCTCAAACGACCAAGTGCTGTTCTATGTTTACAGACTGAGTGAAAGAGCCACGGCTCCCCTGGGATGAACAGGCTCTAGAGGAGAGCAGGGCATCTGGTTGAGTACGCCTTCAATTCTCCCTGGGTCACTACCTGACATGATGCTGCAGCGCGCAACAGCTGTAACTCATAAATATGGATTTAAAAACAATAACAGTAGAATAATAAACATCACACTGCTAATATTTGTATTTCTGGATCACACATTTAAGTGTTTCTTTGTATCTACTGTAAGTTGATCAAGTCTGGCATACTTCTTTCTTTCTGAAACACAATTCCATGTTAATATGAGTGTTTCTTCTGGATGTAAGGTTTTTTTTTTTTATAAAGAAGTCTCTAATTCTAAAATACAGTAAACAGTAATATTGCAAAATATTACTACAATAAAAATGATTTAAATATAATATATTTCAGATATATTTAGAGTTATTAAAAAAGTAGATTTGACAAATAACACCTACGTTTTATTAAAACAGCATTTCCAACACAGAATGCTAATAAACTCAATACATAATCTGATGCAGTGGAAATAACACTGTGGTAGGAATGCTCAAGATTAGAGGTCGACCGATTGATCGGCCGGCTGATTATTCAGCCGATTTTTGGCATTTTTAATTAATTGGCATCAGCCAATTTTGCTGCAAATTAGGCCGATTTATAGGCAGGCGCATCTGCAGGCAGCTAAGCATTGCTGCGGAACACCGGAGAATCTCTCTCTGGCTGCGTGAGACATGGGGCAACTCACACTCTACAGCTGGTTCTTGTTCACACACAGCTTCAGCTAATGATGGCAGGGCAAAACAGACCGTTTCAAAAGCATAATTACGTTTTACCCTACTAGAATTGATGCCGGAAAGTTATCATATTCATAAGTGCAACAAGTCATTTGCATGTGAAAGTAGAAACACATGCAGTTCAGACGAAACTTCTGGGCTGATTATAACATGCACGTTAACTTTCCTCGTGAAATGTGTGTGTGGGTCCGACAATAGCATCCACGATGTCATCGCTCGTGGCCAGTGCACTCTAAGCAGTTATGAGCAGCGGGCTGTGTAATATGTGTGAACTCTTTTATTTTTGTTATCACTTGGCCATTTGACTTATAGCAGTGTCCAGTGTTTCCCATACATTGAGTAAACAGATTTTCCAAAAGGCTTATACTTTGTTGAATAAATTGAGCACTGCGCGTTTCAAAATTAAAATGCAGCGCAGGTGTTTTTATATGAATGTATCTTTGAAAAGAACTGACCGTCTTCAGAAAAGCTTCGGTGTCATTTTCATTTCGTCTTTCCTGTAATGCCTGATAAAGTAGCGTTTGTGAGCGCAGTGCTTATTTGATTACAGCTATTACCGGGGAAACCGCTATATCTCCCGCTCCAACAGCACCTCCCGCTGGCAGAGAATTAATTTGCAGTCTGTGGGAAACACTGGTGTCTGTCAGCAAACATAAACAAAAAGCATTCTTCAGAACTGTTTTGAGAAGGTGCTTAAGTTTTGAGCCATGTATTATTACTCTGAATTAGGCTACTACTACGATTACTATCTTGTACCGTGCAATAATAATTTACTCAAACTCACTTTTATGAGATGAAGAGGGGGAAAAAAAAGAAAACTGGCCAAAATATCGGCCAAAAAAATCGGCATCATATATCAACCATCGGCTGCCCTGATTTCTAAATATCAGCATCGGCCAGTAAAAAACCCTTATCGGTCGACCTCTACTCAAGATTGTCTGAAAAATGAAGTTCACAGGATAGCTCTTGATATACTTGATAAATACTTATGTGAGTTAGTAAATTTTTGTATCCAGGGATTTAAAGGCTATTTTATATATTAGATTTCAAAATCCTTTGTAAACCCATCAAAAACTCCACTTATATACCTGATGTTACATTATTAATGCTGAGCTGAGAAACAGTCTCAGAGCTCTTTAATGTGCTAGTCACATTCTTTAAAACATGATGGAAATCAAAATCACCATTATGAACACTGAGGAAGAATTAACACGAGTAGAAGAGAAGAGCTGATTTATTTCACATATGGAGATTGCTTTCAGTAGTTTAGAGAGTCAGTTTGGAGACAAAAGTAGAAATGGACCGAAAGAGGGAGGAGGAGAGTAATATTTATTCAAGGGATGGAGTTGTTGGACTTTTGAAGTGAAGAAAGGCTAAGCTCACAAGACCCCAGAGAATCAGATTCCCTTTAGGGTATTTTTATATCACGCTGAGAATTAACTAGTTACCGCTAATCAGATACTTTCCCAAGGTCTGTTCTCGACTAGGGTCTCGAAAATCAGATTATCGCAAAAAGAAAACAAAAAGCTTACAAAAATGTAAAATGGCACAAAACAGAAATGGCTATACAACTTGTAGCCACTGGGGACGCCACTGCGTCTCATTATTAAATGCAATAAATTACACACGCAAACAAAATGCTCTGAAGAACAAATTTGTAAGCAAACGGCAGAAGACGCCTTATGTCTGGGGAGTGAGAGCAAGTCAGACAGCTCAAGGAGGTAAATAATAGCCAATCATTGTAATGATAAGCTTTGGCTCTGGCGTTTAAGAATGACCATAAAAACATGTTTTCTTTAGTTCTCTTAGAGAATTATTCATTCATGTAACTTGTTCAGGCAAATTCACACCTTTTTGATTCACAACTATGACTTTTCTTGTAAATGTGATTCCATTGCAATTTTTGCAAATGTCTTCTTACCATATAAATCTTTTATCTAGCATTTGTTATTCAACATCTCAAAATTTGCCTAAAAATATGTCGATATAAACCTGGCTGATGATATTTTGCTCCTAAATATGATACAGTTCCCTCTTTCAATGTAAATCTATGGGATTATTTAGCTGATTGTGTTGTTCACTAGGTTAAAATTGCTTAGAGTAGTAATAATAACACATGTCACCCCAAGGAACTCCATGATTTGAGGTATCGGTCATGTCCATAGCACAAAAACCAACAGTTTAATACTATGGGCCAGATTTACTAAACAGAGCAAATTAGCGTTAGAGCTCATTTCCATAATAGCGCTGATGGGAGGGAAAATTCTGCGGGTGATTTACTAACAATGCGCACATTAAAGAACACAGACACAGCTAGATCATTTCCATAATGACCAGCGCAATCTACCAAGAGCAGCGCAAATTACCGCCTGCTTTAAGACATGCTTTTTTGGGCGTTAAATAATGGCGCAAATACCAGTAATTTGACGAGCGCAAACGTTAGTAAATCGCGTTGTGTGATTCATTTAAATAGTCTCCTCCCATAAATTTTGCGTCTGAAAGGGAAACTCCTACAAATGCATATTCAATAAGGTCAGGGGCAAAAATAACTGTCCACGCCTTTTCAGCGCTAATTCTTCAGCGCTAAGTCTTTAGTAAATCCTGACAGTACTATTTTAACCCCAAAAGATGGTTTGCGCTGGTGCAAGCTGTTAGTAAATCTGGCCCAAAATTGGTTGGTTAGTTAGTTTAGGACAAATCCATAATCCTAGCAATACGATATTGGGACAAAAACTTGGTTGTGCAACTTGGTCAATTTACCTTCATAAGTTCCACTTTCCAGCAAAGCTCCACTTCTCTCCAATTCCACAAACCGCTCAATGGTCACAAAATTGTAGTCCACTCCTGGAACCTCTCCTTCTTTAGGCTGCCTGGTTGTACCTACAGAGAAAAGAGAAAGGCGGGAGTTAGTTCAGGTCAACGAGCCCTCTAAGGGTTTGTGCCATGGGCTTAATCAGCAGCTAGAAAGTTCATCCAACAAAAAAAAAAAATGGGGGTTTATAGCAAAGCTCAACATGAGCCAAACAGAACAGGTGCTTGGGTAACTGGTTCACTTCATTTTTACAGAGTGCCACATATGCTGTCTGACAGTCTGTCAGACACAGAAAAGAAAACGAGGAAGGAAGAAAAACTAAATGTCAGGTTTTTGAGGTTTTAGGGTGAAAATAATGACGCAACCCCATTCATACAAAATGAAACATACAAGCCTGGAGAAATGGTGTTTTCCAAAAAAACTTGTTATTTTGTTGACAAAATTTCCATGAACTTCCATGAACCAAAATGTTTGTAATAATTAAGGACTTTCAATGTTTTCAAAAGACGTCTCATGCTCACAAAGGCTGCTTTTTTTTAATCAAAAATACAGCAAAACTTTATTATTGTGAAATATCATTCCAATTTACAAGAATTGTTCTCTATTTTAAAATATTTTAAAATGTGATTTATTCCTGTGATGGCAAAGCTGAATTTTCAGCAGCCATTACTCCAGTCTTCAGTGTCAAATTATCATTCAGAAATCATTCTAATCACTCTAATAATCATTCTCAAAAGAAGAAGAAATAATTTTATTCACCAAGGACACAGTGACAATAAAGACGTATAATGAGATTTCTATTTCAAATAAATGTGCTTCATTGAGCTTTTTGTTCATCAGCAATTATGAAAAGATGTATCAAAATGTATCTGTTTCAAAATTACAAAATATATTAAGCAGATTGTAATATTTTTACAGTAATAAATTACATTTTAAAACATATTAAACACATACTGTTATATGATTTTAAAAAATGTATTTGAATGGTAGTGTATGATCAGACTTCATGTCCAAGTCAAGTCTTATAGTAGCACAACTATAACGTTAGTTGGCATCCAATTTACTCTTGTTATGAGACTAGAATTCAAAATACAGTTTAAACTGGACCAGGGGTGCCTGACTTGCTGCCTGGAAGTCTTTAGCACTCCAAACGTTCTTGATTACCTGGTTCAGGTGTATTTAATCAGGGTTGGAGGTATAATAAGGAGCATAGGAGCATATTAAGGCATCCCTAAATAGGCCCTTTTCACATGATGTCACGCAACTTCCGTTCTAATGCGAAGCAGGGTATTCTTACTTCCGCCAGCATAGTAAGCGCTATCGCTACCAGCATGGTGTTCACCCAGACACTTGTACAACTGCTACAAATACGATTAGAGGATGACTGCTGCTGTCTATTCTCGTCCTCATTCAGGGAGAGGCGTCTGGCATCTCAAACGAACTTACCGAATACCGATCGGTGAGATTTGCCACTTGAAGTCGAGGGAGGAGTTGAAAACGGAGCACTGCAGTCACTGATTCCCGCGACTCTCGCGCACTGTTTGCTGTCTTTATTGCAGTTAGATGAAGTTGGTTAGATATATTTCTCAAATAAACAAACGTTTTAGACATTTACATGTGGTAACAGAAAGCCTTTTCATTCAGTAATTTATGTCCTGCTTAATACAGCGCCTGTATGTACAAGAATAGTTCAACATAAGCTTGTACTATTTAAATATCAATAAAATGGGGTCTATAATTTTCCGTTTTATTATTTAATGTAATTCAGAAATAAATATGACAGAAATATTACATATATTAAGTTTATATAAAAAGCTTTTACAGTTAAAAACAGATGCCAGCATTTGTGTAAATAAATATAAAACACAGGTCACAGCTGTTTTTTAAAGATTACATTGCATATAGCCTATAATGAAAATAAAATACGATCGATCATATTAATCAATAATAATTCAAAAAGTAAAAACATGGTATACATGTATTTAAAGCGAAATTGAATGGAGGAATTTCAGTAATTGTAGAAGTCCAAAGTTCTGTAGAACTACGCGGCTGTCCTTTTTGTATTGTTTCAATATTAAGCCATATTCTTGAACTGGATAATGAGTTTCTTTTCAGACCACTTGCCTTTATGGATGTGAAACTTGCCATGTAGTAAAACGATTTAATATAAAAAATATGACTTGCGTCCATGTCATTTCCCCATAGTAAATAAAAACAAAATCACGTTGTTTGTCTTTTTATTGCCCAACTAAAGGGGAATTTAATTTACACAGTGTACTCACAAATTATCCAAGGAATGACATAAACCGAAATAACAAGTGAAAAGGTTTCAAGTATGTATTTCGTGTGAACACATGATCGTTGTCATACAAATCTGAAAGCAACAGTTGCGGCAAGCAAGCCACCCATCTAAAGCAGATGAAGAAAAACGTTCGCAAAAGAACCCGACTGTAAGTACATTAACAGTATTAGTCTTAACTCTTAAATAACGCCTTTCATATTTCAAGTTTTTCCTACATTTTCCCGAGAAGTCTCCGGTGTAACGGTATAACGGAAGTACAGATACACTGCTTTGGGGAAAGCGGAAGTTAGCTGACGTCACTGTGAAAAGGGCCTATAGCCTAAGGTGGTATGCTGTGTCTTAGCTAGCCACAAAGTTAGTCAGGTTTGCTACTATAGTTTTAGAAGGCTTTTAAGCCCTCATTAGTTGCTCAGGGGTGCATTTCCCAAAAGCATTGTTATAGCCAACTATGGTTGCAGGTTCTGTTGAACTCTGTTGGTAATGACGGAACTTGCGACCATAGCTGCTTTTGGGAACGCACCCCAGGCTAGAATACCAGCTGGCCGACCAGATGAACACAAGCTTGGTCAGGTTGGGGGACCAAGCCTACAACAGCTAAAAATGTGTGGTGGTAAAATGCTTAATATCCATTTTTACTACTTTAAATATTAACAGTTTCCAAGCTATTTAAAAAGAAATCAACACACACCATCCCTCACCGAGCATACAATGAGAACAGTTCAAAGTGTATTTACATTAAGCAATGGGTTAAAATGATAAACTGAAGTGTTAATATATTTCTGTGTCCTGGATGTAGCTGAGCCGTAATTAGCCAGCAAGGAGCTCCAGAGTTTGTGCTAATTGCTGCTAGCTGAGAAAACACTGGGGTATTTCTAAACTGTGCATGTTAAGGGAGCTCACTGCGGAGAGTGCCAACAGTAAACACCTGAAAGATTCCAGGGTCAATGACATGATGCTCTTTTTTTTCAGTATCTATTAATTTATTCAAAAACAAATAAAAAATGCCATTTAAACATAGAATGATTTGAAACACACCTCTTGTCTGATAAGAATGTTTTTTATTTCTTTTTGATATTTTTTGAAGGGCATGAAGTAAAAAATGTCAGGGCGACAAAACTGTCCTGATATCATAATGAAAAAAAAGAAAGCCTTATTATAAAGAACGAAGTTCTTGATATAAAATCGTATTAAAAATTTTGGGATATCTTTTATTAAAAGGTCAACAAGTGCCTTAAAATTATCAGATATTTATATATTAGTGCTAATATATATATATATATATATATATATATATATATATATATGTAGAGATTGGATATAAAACGCGATAGTTTGGATCCAAAACGTGATAAACACCTTTTTTTTTTAAAATTGACTTTCCACCAAAATTGTAATTTTACGCAAAATGCGATATCCACGGAGTTATTCTGTCATGTTTTCTCCCTTTCTTTCCAAACCGCAACAAACACCAGTCTCCCTTCTCTGCAGAATGCGATATATCCGCTCAACCAATCACAGCGCACCATTCCACACATTGTAAACAGTAACTGACAAGCTATGCAATATCGCGTTCATAATCGCCTTTGATTATGAACGCGATATTGCGTAGCTTGTCAGTGAACAACAGCTCTGTGTATGAAATGCCGCTCCATCTGAAAGCCCTATATATATATTAGTGCTGTCAATCGATTAAAAACGAATTAATTGCACATTTTTATCTGAAAATGAATCACGATTAATCACAATTAATCCCATCTAATATTAAAGTTTTTAAATATATTTTTATATTGCAATAATTTCACATTCAATCTTCAAATTAATGTAGAAACAATATAAAGAAAGTATATTTTTAATATTTGTTTCATGCCACCTTTTTTCACTGAAGGCAAGTATCACTGATACCAACTGATATCTCAGTAATTTTCCTAATATTTATCCATTGACTATAGTCATTCAACATTCAAGTATCAAGTAGACATTACAAATTGTAACTTTATCAAGAAATATTTTATTTGATTCAACATAAAATTTATTACACAATCATTTAGGCTACAAGGGCCTAACATAAACTATGGAACATAAAAGAAGATAATTTGAGAAACATCTCAGTATGTTTTGTTCATACAATGAAAGTCATTAGTAACCAAAACGGTTTTGTTACCAATAGTCTTCAAAATACCTTCTTTTATGTTCCACAAAAGAAAGGCTTGAAACAACATGAGGGTGAGTAAATGATGACGTAATTAAAATTTTTCTGTCAGCAGGTGGCCTTAAATGTCTTTCTGAGTCATTCATTCATTCGATTCGTTCGAACGGCTGATTCATTCAGGAAAGTCGTGGCCTAATGGTTAGAGAGTTGGACTCGTAACCCAAAGGTTGCGAGTTCGAGTCTCGTACCGGCAGGGATTGTAGGTGGGGGGGGTGAAGGTACAGCGCTCTCTTCCACCTTCAATACCACGACTGAGGTGACCTTGAGCAAGGCAACGAACCCCCAACTGCTCCCCAGGCGCAGCAGCATAAATGGCTGCCCACTGCTCCGGGTGTGTGTTCACGGTGTGTGTGTGTGTTCACTGCTGTGTGTGTGCACTTAGGATGGGTTAAATGCTGAGCACTAATTCCGAGTATGGGTAACCATACTTGGCCACATGTCACATTTGTTGTTGTTGTAATGAAGTAAATGGCTCTTTTTATGAATGGGCCTTTGAATCATTGGTTCACATGATTCGTTCAAAACGCGGATTCATTCAGAAACTAAACACTGCTGTGTTGCTCGGAGATGCACAACAATTCTGCTATGGATTTAAAGGTAATATGTTCTCTGCAAAATTGAGCAAAAACACATGATATTGTGTTTAAAATATAACACAATATCAACTTCTTATTTACTGAACTGTAGTATAAAATCACATTAAACTCGTGATATTCAGGACAAAATCAACACTCATGTAATAGCCTACTGCTCTCCCTGCTCATGTGATATCGCTTATCTAATGATATAAATATGAGTTTTGAAATATGAGAATTGAATTTTAGGGCATAACTGCATTTATGGAGTTGTTGCCCTGCATCATATTTGTCAACAGTCAACTATATGAAATGTAAGATGATGTATAGGTCTGGGGGTGGGGCCAGTGCATTAACTGCATTAAAATATTTTAATCGCGTTATTTTTTCATAACTAATTAATTAACACGTTAAACTGACAGCCCTATACATGTATGTACAGTATGTGTGTGTATACAATAAGAATAAAAATAATACTATAGAGAATACTATAGAAAACCAGAACATTAAAGAACTTGGCACGTGTTTTAAACTTGAATTTTAAAATATTTTTGCGGGCATTCTTATTTGTCATTGACCCTCCAAAATCTTAACAACTCTAAAGACCTTTACTCACCGCTTCCCATAAACCCAAGTACCAGACACACAGCATCAAAAGCAAACAGCATAGAAAATTCCTGTACCCTGTATTTGTCCAAATACTGGCTGACTTGAAGCGGTGATACTCTCATCCATTAACTGACCTACCAAATACCAGTTCACAGCAATCAAAATTCAACTACAGCAGTTTAAAAACCACATCTGACAGCATAGATTCACACTCCGCTGAGACGATGGCATCAAGTGTTGTGGAGAATCCCAACAGGAGCCCTGCACAGTCATCAAGTTGTCACTAGTGTTTGAAACTCACATCATCTCTCATCATCTATCAATCAATAGCTACACAATGACAACAAGCCCCAGAGCCGGGTGTCTTTCCACTGTGATAGCCTATCATTCAGAGTTATGATGGGCATGCTAATGACAGGTCACAGGAAATAAGGGCAAATGGAATGTCTCCACTCTCACGACCCGTGTCTTCACGGGGCGAGGTTTGACTGAAGACTGCACAAAGACTGCCTCATCACGACAACTAGAATATCTCACAATACCGCCGACTACCCAAGCATGTAATAACATAATGAAAAGAAATTGAATCCACTACGACCATTAAATCGCTTGCCAATATCGTCTTAAAGCTCAATTTGTTGATAAATCATACTTTAAATAAGAAAAGCAAATTGCTGGAAGATGGATCGATCTCCACGGCAGTGATTTCTTCTCAGGAGAGAGAGCTACTTTGGCAGAAAGGCTTTGTTGACGAGATGCACATCAATCTGTTTATCTTGAGCTGATACAAACTGTAGCTAGATGCTCAGAAAACACAACATTTCTAAACTGGCTTTCCAAAGAATAGCAGACATCGTCAGTGACTGTTAGCTGTGACTGTCATGTAGTAAAGACATCAATACATGGTCAATTTTAAATGGGAAAGACTGTAAAGCTACAACATTTAGCAGCAGGGGCTAACATATGCTTACTAGCCAAACACTAACTATGCGTGAGTACAATTTTATCCATGAAATCTGATGTTTTTATATGATGTTTTACGAATAATACTGTATGTAGCGCTACTGTATGAGGGGTATGTAGTCAGAAAGCTGGAAGCACACTGTCAATAATTCTATCAACACTGAGCCATACATCTCAGTATGTCTAGATACACACAAGATAGGTCTCTTGCATTTTGTGTAGATTTTTGTGACCTACTTATTATGCAAATTGTCCATTAGTGCTTCGTTCCAAAGAGTTCATTGCATTAGGCAATGTTAATTTGTTATGGACTTTGAGAAGTTAGTGCAGATAATAGACATATATCATTGGATAATACTTAGGAAAAACAATGCAAAATACTATCCTAGTTTTTACATTCCTTAAAGGGGTCATATGATAATGCTAAAAAGAACATTATTTTGTGTATTTGGTGTAATGAAATGTGTTTATGCGGTTTAAGGTTAAAAAACACATTATTTTCCACATACTGTACATTATTGTTTCTCCTCTATGCCCCGCCTTTCTGAAACGCATCGATTTTTACAAAGCTCATCGGTCTGAAAAGCGAGGTGTGCTCTGATTGGTCAGCTATCCAGTGCATTGTGATTGGCCGAATACCTCAAGCGTGTGACGGAAATGTTACGCCCCTTACCATGTTGTGATTCCCTGTCTGGCCGGAGCCACGAGACAAAAACATTAAAACCCATTGTAAACGAGGCATTTGTTGCATCCAGTGGGGACATAATTACTGATTATAATGACTTATACTGTTGCGTTGCATCGCGCCGCGTAAACATAAAACCATGTCTGCATTTGTGATCTTTATGCACCAAGAGCTTGTAACACTCCAAAGAGAAAGGAAAAATTGAAATCGCATCATATGACCCCTTTAATTTGTTTTATTAAGTTTGAGCTTCTCTCTAGAGTGTTTTTTTAAAATCAAGCTTTTAACCAATTTACATCTAATTCAACTTAAGTCGGAAAGTGCCTTCCAGTTTACCAACCTCTGGAGGAAGAGAAAAAGAGATTTTTTTCTAGGGATGCACCGAAATGAAAATTCTTGGCCAAAGCTGAAACCGAACAAAATGAAACACTGGGCCGAAGGCCGAATACCGAACACGGTTTTTCAAGTTTTTTCCCCATATATTTTGTAATGTGCTTTTTACTGTTTTGTCTTGTTTTTCAAAGAAAAAATCAATTACAAAACAACAATTTAAAAATATTTAACACTAAACATTTTTTAACATTGTAGCAGACATTATACCAACAAAGCACAATTTAATTTAAAATTAATAAGTTACTAAAATAATATTTTTTGGCATCAGACCCCCTTCTTGAATCAGGCATGTATTTTTTTTTACTATAAAATTAAAAGCAGCCTTGCTGAGTAGAAGAGACTTCTTTTAAAACATTAGAAAATATTACAGATCCCAACAACTTTTATTTTGGCGGAAAGACGCGCAGGCAGACCTCAATGCATCTTTTTGTTGACAGCAGATTTATGAGTCTCATTACAAATACATTGCACGTATCGCATTGTCACATGCCTTGTAAAAATCCATAAAAATGTGACTGAGCAACTGACGGTGCAGTGCAGATTTTCATTTTGGACTTTGAACCCTGGTTAACAAGCAGATCCACTGCGTGTGTGTATTAGAAAACATAACGTTCTGCAGTTTATTTACTAATCTTTGAAAACATGGCGCGTGGGCTATATTCTGGCATGGGTTCACAGTCTCATAAGACATGTAACAAGAACGGTATGTGCTTCATATAGGCTAGGCTAGGTCTCGATTTCCACTGCATGGACATGATAGCACATTTTTTAGGTTATTATCTTATATTCTTCATTAACAACTACTGCTCTCCAAAAGGCTTGTATCTCAGTGAATGATAACACGTTGCAACAAATGTTCCTCTTGAAACAAGCAAAATATATAGGAAAAATAGCAAAAAGTTATTGTAGGCATTTCTGTCTAGTTTTAAAATCCATTAATATTTTTAGAGTCTAGATATTTATGAAATTTTGAAAATGTTTAAGGGCTTTTGATAGTTTCAATAGGGCCTTTTTGAAATGTAATAAAATTGAACAATTTGTAACAATTTCCTGAAAGAAACATGTCTTGTCCTTGAAACACAATTGTTTCTTTTGAGGTTCAGTTAACCATAAAAGTTCTCACTTAGAAATAATGATTTTTTAAAAAAACATAATTTCTCTTAAAATCTCACAAAATCTCTTAAAACATAATAATATGGGTCTGAGAAAACCAATAACAATGAGCATTCACTAAAAGAAAAAAGTAAATAATTTACAATAGAATTGGGCTTATAATCGACCCCTTGGGCACACCGTTGATTGTTTTTCAGTGAAACTAGGAAATAAGATTAACAATGTGTTTGAGCTCAGAAAAAATCAAGGACATGAGAGCTTCATAGTCACAGTGGCTGATGAAATTTAATGGATATGTAAAGGATAATATTTATTTATAAAGGATAGTTTTTTTGCAGTGTATTACTGTACCTATCTCATCAAAGTTGTCCTTTACTTTCCATTGACAGTCATATTCCTCATTTTAAGTCATAGAGATAGTAGAAAGAACATGAAATGGCAAGAAGAAATGGGACTTGAACTTGCAATGTCTGCACGAGCACCACAACACAACGTGAAGGAGCATGTGAGCCAACCGCTAGGCCACAGCTCTGGTGTCAGAAAGTAATTTAACAACATGAAAATGGAACTAGGTTGAAATCAGTGGGGAGCCACAAACAGAATGCTTAATGCAAAAGAACATGTGCAGAAATTCATACTGTATGAGCATGTGCCATGTTTCCATTTGAGAAAAGATATGAGGTGCTTAGCTGGAAATCCATCACTTCTGGATTTTCCTCTGTTGTCTTGTGCATGTGATTATCTTGCTCTGATCCAAGAGGATTACAGTTACAGTGTTAGTAGGTACCGAGCCATGCAAGAAGCCCGTACAGTCATTGTGCTTGTTCTTCAGGAGAGCTGGTAGCATGGGGTTTGTGCAGCTTTCTGTGGCATGCTTCTGTCCTTTGGCTGGGTGCTATGAATCATCTTGGCAAACAAACCAAGGTTAGGATGGAGCACTAACCAAACCCAAAGGATGCCTCCGGACACTTCCAAATGCCTGCAATATGGACCCTGTCTCATTTCCTTGAACTTGATTCCAAAGTCTCTCTGTCAGGTCTTGCTGGGAGATAGAAGATTACGTCTGTTGATCTAAGGACTAGCCACTGCGATGTGACAGACTCTAAAGAAAGACTTCAGGCAACTCCCGTCCTGCCCCTCAAAGTCACGGCACATACAGTCGCCGTCCAAAAACATTAAGGAAAATCAGCCTTATAGCTGCCAAGGGTCCAAATCCTGTCCTGCCCATGTATGAAAGCGCCACTGCAAGTAATCCCTCGCAGAGAATGTGGCTTGTGATGAGAAAAGACGGTGACCTACTTCTTCTGCCTCCTGTTTATGAGACAATATGACAACATTGCACTGTGATTCATCAGGGGAAATTACAGCTTGCTATTAATGCCTTGCAAAAGGAACTGGCAATTGCAATCCACAACCACCAATCCATTTACTGTGGAAAGGTGGTATTATTCTGGCAAGATTATGAGATATGGACTGTAATAACGCTTTCTGATTGGACTATGGTGGTCTGATGAAGTGGAACAGCCATGGAGGATGTACTAGAAGAAGTGAGGAGCAAGCAATGGGGATGGTGAAGCAATGAAAGAGAAGAATGAGGAGCAGGCATGGAAGAAAGAGTCATCATAGGTGTGTTCCCAATGCAAAGATTTATCTAGATGGAATAAGTAAATTGTGAGCACAATGTGCTTAAAACAAGGTAACAAATTACTAAATCATGTTCACGATTAGCTAAAAACGAGGAGATGGAATAGTAAATCGACGGAATAGTAAGTTGTGAGATCAAATTGTTAATTTGTGGCAATATAAATATTTTTTATGTCATGTCTGGGGCTCTTGAATTCACTGAATAAAAAAATTAAAAAAAGGTAATTGCTGCTTTTTATCTCACAATTCTGACTTTTTTTCTCAGAATTGCGTGATATAAACTCAACACTGCGAGCTATAAAGTCAAAATTGTGAGATATAAAGTCACAATTGCGAGATAAAAACTCTTTTTTCTCGCAATTCTGACTTTTTTTCTCAGAATTGTGAGATATAAACTCGCAATTGCGAGTTATAAAGTCAGAATTGCGTGATATAAACTCGCAATTGCGAGTTAAAGTCCAATTTTGAGGCGGGAAAAAAGACTGATATGTTCTCAGAATTGCGAGTATATATCTCACAATTCTGACTTTATAACTCGCAATTGCGAGTTTATATCTCACAATTCTGAGAAAAAAAGTCAGAATTGTGAGTTTATATCTCGCAGTTCTGATTTTATTTCTCAGAATTGCGACTTTATTTCTCGCAATTGCGAGTTTATATCTCACAATTATGACGTTTATACCACGCAGTTCTGAGAAAAAAAGTCAGAATTGCGAGTTTGTATCACGCAATTCTGAGAAAAAAAGTCACAATTACCTCTTTTATTTTTTATTCAGTGGCAGAAACGGGCTTCCATAAAGGTAAATGCTGTTCAAACTTTCTTTTAATCAAAGAAGCAGTACAACCATTTTCAAATGATAATAAAAAATAAAAGTTTTTTTGGGGGGGAACCAAATTAACATTAGAATGAGTTTTGAAGGATCATGTGGCACAGAAGACTGGAATAATGCCTGTTAAAAGTGTAACTTTGCCATTACAGAAATAATATATATATATATATATATATTCATAATCATTTGAGTCAAATCTCCTGTGCACCCAACGTCAGAGTTGTGATTTTTATGTCATATTGCTGCCTATAAATAGCGATCTAGACCCGTCACTTATACGGTTCTATATAATTTAAGATGCTACCTTAGAGTGTAGCTGTCTGTGTAGAAAGTAGACAGCAAAGGTGCTCACTATATTTTGGAACAAAGCTTGTGAGGCCTGTCATTCATAGTGATACTGATCTCATTCCGATCGGCTGAGGCAATGTTTTCACAGTACTACCATTTCTGCCTGTACCATTTCAATTCGTAATCCATCTGTTATCACTGCAAGAGGCCATTTCACCGAGGTCCATTGTGCCCTACCTAATCTGACCATTAGTCAATTAGGAAGTGGAAAAGTCCTTCTAATGCTGTGTATGAGGCTGGATTACCTCCATACACCGCTAGAAATAAAAACAGGGTATATGGGACTTTTGAGATGCACAGTAAAAAAAAAAAACTTGCTTTCAATGCAATTAGCGTATATTACACCCAAGCAGAGAGTTATAGATATGCTTTAAAGATTCACTATCATGGTTCTGAGAAAAACAAAAATGATGAGCATTCAGTAAAAGAAAAAAAAGTAATGATGATCATTCAGTAAAAGTAATTTACAATAGTATTGGGCCTAATATTGACAATTGTTTTCAATTAAGCTAGGAAAGACAAACAATGTGTTTGAGCTCTTTCAACTGGTAAGAAGCCACAAATTAGGGCTGCACGATATATCGAAATAATCGAAATATCGCAAATGTAAATATCGCAATATGCATATCGCAACGGTGTGCGATATCATTATCATTTTAATAATAGGCTACTTAAATCAAAACGTTGCAAAAGGTCAAAGGTTTAGTTCGACGCATATAGCAGAGAATTGCTTGACGTTAAAAAGAGTTATTAAGTGCAATAAGTTGCAGAAAACAACTCTTTGCCGTCTCATTTTGCTGTCTGACTCACACCTGAAGTGCGCGCACAAGCCGCATCTCGCACAGCGTCTCTTCACTTCTGCCGCACACGTGCAAAGCGCCCGCACACACAGAGAGATGCGTTTCAGACCGAGTTGATTCGTCTTTCGCATCTCCTCATGTTTTATCGCATATCGCATTTTTCTTCAATATCGCACAGCCCTACCACAAATCAGAAGAGTTCAAGGATGTGAGAGCACTGTGCTTCACAGTGATTGATAGTGGACATGCAAGATTGATTTCAGAACCAGCAAATCGACCTGCTAGCCTGTTGAAACGGTAACAGCCCTACCTTCCCAAGAAATCCATTATTAGCTACACCTCCAAGAGGCGTATTGACATACTGGTATTATTAATGCCAGAGAGGAAGGAAAGAAGTGAGCGAGGAAGAGAAAACATTACTGCGATATGTCACTGTCTATTTGTTAACTCTGTGCATTTAAAACCACAGTTAAGAATCTACCATAGCAGATGCATTGATATTAATAATTCACATAGATTAGTGGCTTTTTCAGATACCCTTTACTACGACTGATAGCCTGAGGGGACTTTTGAAACGGGCGATGCAATCCCCTCAGTGGGCTTTTCTGCGGATCTCAAAAGATGCTTACGAAGCAAACACAATTGAGACATGAGGGAATGATCATGTCTCTTGGCCCTCTTATTAAGTCATCATTCTCCTACACGCTGTCCAATCAAACAAATACAAACTTCACTCAGTTGAACAGGAAATATATTTTTTCACTCAGTTTAAAAATAAAAATATTTTTTTGTGAATTATTAGCTACTTAAATATTTACTACGAAAATCCCAGCTGGTTGTGGAACTGAACCAGCAAACTTTGTGCTAGCAGCCTAGATTCAATTATGCTACTGCTAACTTACACACCCACACCAATTTCAAAACACAAGGCAGAATATAATGAAACCTACATAAAGATATTATGCAGCTCTTATGCTATTCATGTATGCTTAATCTTGACTGACAGACTATACATCATAAACAAAAACATACACGCATGCACAAAAACAAAGAAAATCTGTGTTAAACAATCAGAGAAGCAACATTTAACACTTTGTACCTCGGCAAAAGACTACATCTAAAAACAAATTGTATGTACCTTTATGCAAGGGCAACATGTTTTACGTCATAATAAAACACCCCTGTAGCTTCTTTGACATGCACAGCTTTTCTCTAAGCTTTCTGGTGACGGGAGGGGTGTGTTCTCTCCAATCGCATGTTTGATCTCTCATGCTTCATATCTCTCCCTTCCTTGTTTACCTTTTTGGATGTTGACAAAAAAGCTTTGCTTTCCTCTCACTTCAGAGGCATACAAGCATCTGAGCATTCACTCACGGCTTAGTGGAGGAAAAGAAGGAACAGCTTGGAGAAAATATGCAATTTGAAGTGCTTTGACAGCGAACACATTTCTGATCTTATCTGAGATGTAACCTCAACAATCTGTCTGACCGTCTTCCTTTAATCTCATGCCATCCGAGAGAGGGTGAGAAGGTGCAGTGGGCGTCCCAAGATGTTTCCGCTTGATCATCTGTAGATGTGGAAAACAGCATTGCTCCGACAGGCAAGACATATAATAGATGGGTCATTCTACAAAATGGGTATCTTATATGCTATACAGTATGAGTAAAAATAAATAAATAGCTGGCAACTCTACTATATGTTAATCTAGACCTTTTCTTGTTCAACAATGACACCACTGTTCAAAGTTTGAGGTCAGTAAGATGTTTTTTCTTCAATTTATTTGATAAAAAAACAGTAAAAAACAATAATATTGTGAAATATCTTCTATTTTAATACATTTTAAAATGTAATTTATTCCTGTGATGGCAAAACAGGAATAAATTACATTTTTAAAAAGTTTCAGCAGCCATTACCCCAATCTTCAGTTCCACAAGATCCATTAGAAATCATTCTAACATGCTGATTTATAGTGTGCAAGTAACATTAAAATAAAGTTCCAGGTATTGCATCAACCTTGTTACCATATTTTTTAACTACTCTACTTTATAAACTAAAACGTATGACAACATCCATTTGTCATCATCCAAAAAGTGAACTCTTTAAGGACAAGTTAATGTCTCCTTAAATGGATGATCTTAAAATGTACCATGATTATGTAAACAAATGATAAATGAAAAGTGGATATCAGTAAAAATATCAGTATTTTTTTTTGTTTTACAAGTTTATTGAATAACTTCTTTATTCAACAATTTCTTCTCTTCCATGTTAGTCTTTGATGCGCATTCACAGCAGTATGACAATGCATTCGTGTGCATTCCTCTGCTTGCAAACAAGGCGCAGCGCATCTGGGATGTACGTCAGAACGCCAGCTCCTCTGTAAGCAGCATCACATGCATGCGTCGTGGTACAGTCGTGAACGCGTGAAGAAGACTGACAGGGAAGAGAAGGAATTGTTGAATAAAGTCATTATTTTTGTTTTCTTTGTGCACAAAAATTATTCTTGTAGCTTCATAAAATTAAGGTTGAACCACTGATGTCCCATGGACTATTTTATCGATGTCCTTTCTGGACCTTGAACGTGTTGCATCGCTGTCTATGCAGGGTCAGAAAGCTCTCGGATTTCATCAAAAATAACTTATTTTTTGTTCCGAAGATGAACGAAGGTCTTACGGGTTTGGAATGACATGCGGGTGAGTAATTAATGTCAGAATTTTCATTGAAATTTCTGAACTATCCCTTTAATGTAAGCTTGAGATGGCACAAACAATTTCTTAACAAGCTAACATATTATTTATCCAAAGGAATGCTTGAAATCACAAATTTCCTTTAAAAACCACCTTATCAAACTGGAAAAGGCATCATTTCCATAATATGAGATGACGACGTGACTCAGAGCGAGAGGCCAGAAGAGAAAGGGATAAAAGACAGAGCGAACACAGAGAGGGCTTGAGGGAGGGGTGATGTCAGCGTGTGCCACAGCCTCTGGGCATCAGAATGTGTTGAATGACTGTTGGCCTGATCCCAGATCAGATGCTTTGCTGTCAACCTAATCCTCTGTAAATATTACTGTGGCAAGACTGAGAGAGAGAGAGAGAGAGAGAGAGAGAGAGAGAGAGAGAGAGAAAGAGCTATGTGACTCAATCTAAGTATCCATAGAAGCTATAATGCACAAAGCCTGGTCAGAGACATGAGATTACAAATCATATGGTTTTGGAAGACTTGAAGCCTGAGTAATATTGGATACTTTTATGATTTTTTTTTTTTAAAGCTTGACAGTTTCACTCTAAGGTCCTGTCGTATGAAAAAAAGCAGTATGAACATTCTTCAAAATATCTCCTTTTGTGCTCCATGAAACAAAGAAATGCAAACAGGTTTTATGAAGATGAATAAATGATCACAGAATTAAGATTTTTTTTTGGGTGAACTATATCTTAAAATCCGTCTCAAAGGAGTCAGCTACAGCACTGGTTTTCATTCAAAACAGAAAAAACAGTGGTCCTCAACAACCTACCAAGGGGGCCTCAGTATGGCTTAAAACAATTAAAAACAAGACAAAGCAAGCATTAAAACAAACTAAAACAACTAAAACTAAATATATTTCTTATCCATCTTCAACCAGGATTCTGACAGTCTAGAAAAACCCAGATATATAAGGTAGCCTAATTATAAAAGTGCAATTTTAAGACCTAGAAAAAGTCATTAAGTAAACTAATATTTATATATATTTTATGAACGTAACTTTTTCAATTTATGCCAAAAATATTTTATCAGGTAGAAATTGTAAAAACATTTTTTAAATATTCTTATCATAAACAACTGGGTCTTTGACTATTGTTCTTGACAATGGGCGGCTTTGGAGTCAAAAAGGTTAAGAACTACTGATATAAACGATTTAAACCCATGACAGAAAGGTCAGATATTAAGGAAATTACATCCCCAAATGGATGAAATAATCAAACACTTGACCTCTTTCACTCCAGAGGTACGCTAGACAGGGTTCTCTTGTGTATTTGCATCACTGAGCTTTACGAGCACAACCGTGTCTGAGCATCTGAGGGAATTATTAGTATGTACGAGCTTGAATGTCTTTTTTGACCTACGGGAGCTCCGCAGATGCTAGGAAGAAGCGAATATTAAAATCAGAGGGAAGGTGCACGCATGCAGCGAGTGTTTGTATGCTATAATAAACAAAGACTTCATTGTCTCTTCCATTTATACATTGTCATTTTCTCCCTCTTTCAGTTAATAGAGTCACCAATTAGAGTTAAAGGCCGCCAGCCCTGCAGTCACATCCTCTCGTGAGACGATGGGAGGAGAAGAGATGAGTGGAGA
>NW_015542495.1:2236824-2246910 GCF_001515605.1 Sinocyclocheilus anshuiensis
AAATGAGAGAGTGAGAAGAAACATCACTGAACACCACCGCAATCTAAGCTTCAGACCCTTCTAGAAAAAAAGCTTTTCAGCATCTTCAATTATACATATTTCAACATATGGAGACAACAAATGGTGGGGGATGATTATGCAAATAAGAGCCAATTATACATATAGGCACCCTGTGCACATATAATGATGCCCTCCATTTTGTTCTTCTTTGTGCTTTATAATCAAGTAAAAATATTAAAAAAAAACTACTTCAACTCTTGTGTTCTGTTCAGATTTGACTTTACTGTTTTTTTTTTTGGCATCCCAGAGACCTCAATGATGAAATTAACATCTTATTTTTCCTTCAAAATCTTGTAATGTGTTCCTCTGATCTCATCAAAACCCAGCAGTTATTACTGAATCTGTATGCCTCTGTTTTATCACAAAGCAAACATGCACTTCTCAGAAATATGACTGGTACCCATTATAGCAATGCTGTATCTGTTTGGAGCCAATTTGACCTCAGCAAAAACATAATAGAGATTAACACATCAAAATAAACAGCTGTGAAGAGTGTATATGTACTGTGTTTGTGAACAATTTGTGAAAACTGACTTTACATTTTATATCTGGGGTCTCTGAAAACCCAAACCCAAAAGTCATTTGAAATACACTGTAAACATGATTTTACAACTATTTCAGTCTTTCTACTTCAAAATTTCATTTCTAATTTAATGTGTTACTTGCTGTTACTTTGTAATTTACTAGCAATTTCTGAGTAAAAAACTTGCCTGAGGTGACATTTTTGCAAAATTATATTTGGTTCTTATATGTTTTGCGACAGTTTCAAAGTGAAATTTTCATTGAGTGGCGCTAAAAGTTTATTCAGTTTTTTTGAAAACAGATGAACATGAATCTGGCAAAAAATTTCATGTTTTTATCAGTGCAGTACCAGGTGAGCTACCAAGCAAGTTTACTACTTCAAAAAAGCCATATATAGGGAGCTGGTTATGTGAGGCCAATGGCAAAATGCTAGTTTCCAAATTACGCACTATGGAAAAAGTGTTTTTTTTTCTTTTCTTTTTTTTCCGTAACAGAATTGTGCAAGGAATTTTGTAAAAATTATCTGCATTATTTGATAATCTGTCACTCTAATCATAATTTGTGTGAAAATGCAGTGTATTATATATAGCTGTTTTGGCATGTATTTCCTATGAGCCTAGACTGATATTTTTAATGGTGAGAGTTTGAGGTGCATTATCAAAAACATTTTTTTTTTTTAATTTTGCTTATAATCAGTTCTCATAGGATAATGAAAAGTCATGAAGTGCCAACCTAATGGAGGTTGAAAGACATGTAGTCAAAATTATTCTGCCTTATTAGATTTTTTAGTCCCAATTCTAAAGCAGCATCTATCAATTCAAGCTCATTCAAGATGGTGGGTGGAGTTGAGAGAAATGTTGACTAAAAATTTGGACTGTCATTTGATTATAATTTATCACAGACTAAGAAACAATCTGCAGCAACAATGCAAAAGTAGCCCAGTTCCACAGGAAACTGTACTTGGCGACACTAAACTTCTAAAACTATCTAACTGCGTAAATTATGTTAATGGCACAATTTCACATGCTTCAGTAATTTATTTGCATTAAATTATTGTAACACGTTAAGGATTTTGAATTAATTGCGTGCATTTGCATGTTAATGTTGATAGCCCAACCAAAAATATATTTATGTGTCATTCAGTTGTGAGAAGTATAAATTAAAGTAGTTTTACCCAATGACTGTGTGCTGTGTATTTGTTATGCCTCATGTTGTTAGCTTAGCAACATGCTAGCACCAAACTTCACCAAAATCAATTATTAATTTAAAATATTGTGCACTTCTTGTGAGAAAACAGTATATGTTTGTAATGGATGGGTGGATGAATGTGCAGCATAGTTATTATCTTCTATGAAGTTTAGAAAAATGTAAACAGCACGTTAGCAAGGTTGCTAGTTTGGAACAGAGCCTGAGAGTTTCATTGAGACTCACACAGAATGTTATCTTCTACATTACAGTTCCGAGATCGGGATTAAATTGGTTTGAATTACTAAAACAGTCAGTAAACAAATTCACTTGTTTCACAGGTAATTTCACAGGTAGGTTTACAAGTCTGTTCTGTTCAAAACATGAAACTGTCTTATCCCCTCACTGCCCAAACGACGATAAACAACAAAATCTTCCTCCAAAGTCTGAAACATCACAAAAAATCTACTGCATGATACAAGTTTATACAAAAATCATAAATAATAAAAACGCAAGGATGAATAATTCACATATTTGCCTCCTTCTGGTGCTCAGCTTCTTGCTACGGGCAAATACTGTGCTCTCAGAAAACTGTACCACCTTGGCAGCTTACTGGGAGAGCTAGATAAGGATTTGGAGACAGTGTTTATATAAATACTAATGCAAGGTAAAGGCATGTGTGTAAAGTGGAGGGAATGGTGCCGTGAGCTGTCTTACTGCTGTGTGAGGAAGTGCCGTTGAATCTTATACTTCATATTCTGTCAACAATGGCAACCTACATACACAGGCTCACATTTAGAAGGGAGTGCAATGTCTCCACAAATCATGTCTTTTGTAATGAACAAAGAAAATTCAGTATGATAAATTAAGCATCGACTGCTATAGGATTCTGAGAACTCAAAAGTCATAAGGGTTATGTCGAACTTTCAGTCAAAGCTCATCTAAGCTTTAATAGTGGATGAGAGCTTCTGAGAAAACACGCGCGCGCGCACACACACACACACACACACACACACAAACATGTTTACTAGTTTACTAATTAAGTGTTTAAAATGATGTATTTTATAAATAAGAAAATCTTTATATTTTTAATTACATACACATCTGGGGGCATTTCTGGGGGAAAAAAATGTGTAGTACAAAAATAAAACAATGCAAATATTAAAAAACATAACATTAAAAAGTGTATAAATCACTCACTTTTTATAAGAAATACTGTACAACAGAGACACCAGCAGGTAAAGTTACAATGGGAGTCTTGCCTCCCCTGAGCCCATTGAGTTTTAACAGACCCACTAAAGCATGCGGTGAGTTTGGTGGGGGGTAACTGAGAATGAATGGGGGAAAGTCACGTGAGAGGATGCAATGCCTCCATCGCGATATGATTGGATGTGGCTGGTTATGATCGGCTGTGATTGGTTCATGCGATAAATCCCGCCTCTTGTGCTTGTTTCTTGTTTGCGAATCAGTCTGAATGAACAATATAATGGCGTTAATGGGAAGACTAATTAAAAAAGTAAGTAGAACGTCTCTAGGTTACGTATGTAACCATGGTTCCCCGAGGGAACGAGACGCTGCGTCGAGATCGCTTTGGGAACGCCTCTGCGTGACAGCGTTCTGAAGCACGTGTAAAATCAGTCCAATGGAGCAGCGAGACGTCACGAGTGGGGTGACGTGAGCGCCAGGAAGTATAAAAGCGCATCCGGCAGAGCGCAAGTTAGCTTCGATGAAGTAGCGCCTGGAGGGATGCAGGGAGTATGGCAAAGAGACGCAGCGTCCACCTCATACGCGAGGGACTGTGGTGGCGAGTCCACAGTCTCCTCTGTCTCGACACTCATCACATCCACCTCCTCGGAGGAAGATAGATGAAGCGTCTGGCTCTCTCTCTCTGGGGGGGGAAGAAACCACAGCGCGGGCTTCTGAACACTGAGAGACAGCCGCGGATCTAGCGGGTGAGGACCGAGAAAAGGACGAGTCCGTCTCGGATCCCTCCGCTAAATCCACCCGCGATCCCCACGACAACAGTCTATGCTGTGCCCCGGCAACAGCGAGACCGCTGCCAGCGGGATCGCGAGCCTGGCCGCTCTCATCAAACACAGCCAGGCGAGAACGGAGCATACGCAGTGAGAGTAACTCACAGTCATGATAATCAGCCCCCTTGACAGGGAGGCACACAACGTCTGTAATGCCGTTTGCTCACCATAGATATTAGTTTAGACTTTGATATATTCTTTTGAATGCTTGTGGACTGACAGACAACAGTAAATAGACTGACACATACACAGAGCGCTACTGAAGAGCAGAAGCTAACTTGCGCTCTGCCGGATGCGCTTTTATACTTCCTGGCGCTCACGTCACCCCGCTCGTGACGTCTCGCTGCTCCATTGGACTGATTTTACACGTGCTTCAGAACGCGGTCACGCAGGGACGTTCCCAAAGCGATCTCGACGCAGGTCGAGTTCCTGAAGGGGAACCACATTGTTACGTCAAAATAAGACTTCAAATGATCTGAAAACATGATCTGTGGGAGTTTTTAGTGAGTAATCAGCTTGGTGAAATTTTAAGTAAATCTCTGTGTCTGTGACCAATATTTACAGAACCTTGATGACTGATGAGCCTAAAAATTCAAAAACAGTTAAAAGTGAATTATTTAAAAATAAAGCTGAACATAAGTTCACCAAGAAAAAAATATTGTTTAAGTTGTTACTGCGGTGAGTTATTATTTTGGAATACATGTAAAATGCTTAAAAACACTTGATGAGATTCATACTTGGCTTTAACAAATAGAATACTGATTACATTGTTAATGTAAAAATATAAAATAGAATAGTTTTTTTTCTTTTCTTTTCTTTTTCTGATGTGTAAGTAATGTTCATTTAACCGAGAAAATGTGACTGGGGTATGAATTTACATTCGATTAAATAAAAATAAATAATAAAAACTTTGCCCCTTCATTTCAGAACACCACTGCACACCACTGATGTACATACATACATGTATGCATACATAGACATATAGCCTATACAAACATATGAAATCAATTCTTGAACAATTCTGAACAACTTATTGTTCAAGGTTGGCTAAAACATATCCATTTTAAGTGTTACATCTCATTTGAAGTTGAGGCGCTGGGGAGAAACATGCCTCCCAATGTTCAAATGAAACCCACTACATATATTTGCTTTCTTGTATCACTTGTTTCTTTCTTCTCTCACCCTCCTGTCTTTTCTCTTTCAACTCTTTTAGCATGAAATGCTTGAATGTTTAAAGCGTAGACAGAACTGCAATTACTTTCTGTAATATTTTCGAAAAGATACTGGTGCACTTGTAGGCAAGACTACTCTCAAACAAAAAACACTTGTACAGTTCCAAAAATATCATCAAATCACAGTTTATATTATCTCCAGTACTATATCAGCTATACTCACAGACACCAAACTCTCTATTGAGTCAACCCCCCTACCCACCGCAGACTGCCAACTCCACATAAAAATTAATTGGATCCCAACTAAAGGTGTCCGCCATGACCATTTCCACCAATGCAATTGAAGTTTTTTTCTTCTTTTCTCCCTCTCTGTCTAATGGCGAACAGCCAGAGAGATAGAGTAAGTCTCAAGCACGACGTTGAAGCTTTACAGTTCAGCTAATCCAATTTCACCCACAGACAAATCATCTCTGGCCATATACAGATTTTAATAGGAATCTTTAAAGGGGTTTCCATAAAAGCCATTCACTGGTGCCGAATATCCAGTTACAGTGATTTTTGCACATGGTGGGGGGAAGACTGTCACCTTCCCCTTGGCTAAACCCTGCATGGACAGCATGGGAAAGGACAATGACATCTGGCAAAAAAGCATTTGAACATAATAGAATTTTCTGGAACACTGAGAGACAATAGCTCTGTTCCAAAACCTAATGAGCTACCTTCAGATAGTTTATATTTGGTTAGGAGACGTGAGAATTAAGCTAGTTTGGTGTTATTCATGCCAAACCAGGTGTGGTGTATCTTGACAAACCAAGTGTTACGACCGTTTCTTTGATAATTATTTTTGTTGTATTGTATTGCTCTGTTTCTCTCTTTCTCTCTCGCTCTCCTCTTTGGTCTGCTCTCTCATAGGTTGCATGATGCTGTGGTGTCGGCGCATAATTGGTCGTTCTATTAAGGCGGAGTCTTTTAAGGAAGCCGCTTGCCAGCTGTCGGGGAGCTCATTGTTGGTGCGAACACGAACAGGTTCGGAGCTCCTGGATTCCTCCTCCGGCCGGCGGCCAAACTAATGTTTAACACCTGCTGTTGTGACTAAAACTTCTCATCATGTGAAACAGAGCGTAGGGGTGTCCTGCCCATTTACTTTTGTGAATTCGTTTGGTCTTTGTTTTTGGTTAGGAAGTTAGGTAAGCTGGCTGTATTTTTATTTTATAAATTGTCTAGGTTATTTCATTTCTCTTTTTTTGTTCTAGTCTCCTTTTTGTTTGTTATGTTGGCCTGTGGCCACCCCGAAGAGATGCTCTTCATGTTTCACTCATAACCTTTAATAAATCTAACCGTTTCTGGTTCCCGTGAATGGTGTGATTGTTTGGTCCCCGACCGGAGTGATTATTCCTTTAACTTGTTGGGAATCCAGCACCAACTCAATCTTCATTATGCCCCTTTCGTTCCATAGACGTGGGGTGTAATACCAAGTTTGAAACATGAATGCGTGAATGAGATTTGAGAGCTATGGCAAGCACCAAAATTTTCAGTGAATGACGAACACATTTTGATCTATTTTTTTATAAAGCTATAATGTATTCAGAAGAGTTGGAACAGGGTGTACTTTATCATTAGCTAACGTAAAACTCTAATGCAATGAACTAAAGAGCTATGAGTCTTCTGTGCATCTGTTCATGTGGTAAGTGTGGATTGGTGTTAATAGAGTTACTCTAAATCAGTCAATTGATGTTCAATTTCGGTTACAATTTTGCCTTAGAAAGTAGCTGCCTATGTAGACAAGAAGACAATGTACTAGGGTTTGGAACAGAGACAATATCATGATTTATTCTCAAAAGAATTGGAGTATCTTCATGCTGACTCTTTATAGAGCTATAAAATCCTACAGCATATTAATCTCCCAAATATCTCCTATAAATTCTTAAATTAAAGACAATACACTTTGCAGCACAAATTACTTTCCCATATTGTTTATGAATGCAAATGGTTTTCTTTGTGTTGTTTTAGTTTGCCAACATCTTCTTACATATGAATATATAAGCTATTACTGTAAACCATATGTATTTATATATGCATCAAATTCACTCTGACATGGCATAACGTGATTCATGCTATTTTATGAGTAATTTCTGTAGCACGTCTGCAGCAGTATAACACACACACAAGCTGTTTAAACACTCAAGGGAATTTCAGCAATGATTAACTCTTTTGAAATTATTAAGGGAAATCAATCACATGAATAATGTATCCGTTTCCATAATACTCAAGGAATGCTGTATGATGGATGGATGAATGGCAGGCTGGCTGGCTGGATGGATGGCTGGATGGATGAACAAACTGATAAGTAGATGGATGGATGGATGGATGGATGATCAGATAAGTGGACAGATAGACGGATATATGGATGAACAGATAAGTGGACGGATGAATGGATGGATTTATGGATTGATGGATGATGAATGGATGAACAAACTGATAAGTGGATGGATGGATGAACAGAAAAGTGGACAGATGAATGGATGGATGGATGAACAAACTGATAAGTGGATGGATGGATGAAAAGTTAAGTGGACAGATGGATGGATGGAGAAACTGATAAGTGGATGAATGGATGAATGGATGGATGAACAGAAAAGTGGATGGATGGATGGATGGACAAACTGATAAGTGGATGGATGGATGGACAAACTGATAAGTGGATGGATGGATGGATGGATGAACAGATAAGTGGATGGATGGATGGACAGACAGGTGGATGAATGGGCAAACAGATGGATGGGTGGATAATTGATGAAAATCCATACAAAACGATGGTTGAATGGATGGGTGGATGGATAGAAAAAAGAATGAATAACAAGTGAATAGATGTAAAGATGGATGGACAAAGTGGATGAATGAATAATATGGATGAGTCGATGAATAGATAGATTGGATAGACAGACAGATGGATGGATGGACGGGTGGATGGACTGATTGATTGACATAGATATTGATTGATGGACAGATGGAAAGAAAGACTGACTGATTGACAGATGGATGAGTGGATATAAGAATAGACAGATAGATTGAATAATTGATGGCCAGGTAGAGAAATTGATGGATAGATGGATGCTTAGATGATGGAAGGATATGCAGATGGATAAATAGGTACAATAAAGAATAACTGAAACCAAATTATGGATTTACTGATTCCTTGTGATGATACAAATACAGATTATGTTTCTATTTTCTCTTCATAGACAAACACGCAGATACTCACACACACACACACACACACACACACACACACACACACACACACACACACACACACACACACACACGGCACAGTTAAAACCCCTGCCAGACAATAAGGTCCTGATTAGATGCCAATGCAGTTATGAAACTCTTCTTCAATTAAGCTAATATGATCACCCCTGATAATACCCACTTTTGCCTCTAATGAAGAAGAGCACTATAAAAACAAAAAGCAGCATGAACCATTTCCTCTCCCCCCTGTGATATTCAGTTTGTGCTGAAACGCAAACATCAAGAATATGAATGAAAAATTACATTAAGCATCAAGTGCTCTGTGTAATGTATTCATTAAACATGTGCCATACATCTCAAATACAATGCCAAACTCTTTCTGCATTGATGTCCGTCGGCACTGCATTCATATTCACAAGGGTTTGGAGACAAAATGAATACATCACTGTGTATTTATGGATCTATGGGGGTTGACCTTGTCTCAGCCTGCATAAATAGCTTTTGCGAGAAATGCGAGAAATTTTTCAAAACAAAATAGCTACCCACCATGCTTTAATGATGTCTTGCGGTAAGTAAAGCAGCAACAACCCATGTCATTTATCTTGATCTGTTGTGGTTAACTACTATTGTGTTACACAATTTGTATTTTTGCAAAAACCTTGGGCTAGCATGATAAATTAGCATAAACAAGCTATCAATGTGACAAAACTAGTTTTAGAGAATCTCTGTTGTGGATTTTTTCGATTTGGTTGTATTTTTGTGAAACTTTGGTTTTTACATTTAAGCTTTTGGCATCGGTTTGGAATATGTCTACCCTTACAAATATTAACCATGGTTTCATTATAGGAAAAGTGTAGTAATCATGGTCTAATGACTACCATCTATACAGTTTTACTACAAATAGCATGGTTAAAATATGGTTAGTGTAGCAAAACCATTGTTAATTTGTGGTTACCATGGCTTAACTATAGTAACCATGTTTTTTTGGTTTCATTTGTAGTAAAACCATGGTTAATTTTTGTAAGAGTAATGTTACTATTGTTGCATTGTATCACATGCTAGTTTATTTACACTGGTAAGCTTGTTGTATTTTGCATGTTAGTGCACTGAGGCGGTAAATAATAGTGTTCGTGTTAGACAGTGATGCTAATCCATCTTTGGACCTAGATTCAAATAATTTCTACTGTGGCTTTTCATGTGAGTTGTGAGGCTGTAGTTGTGCTAAAACATCGCATTTGCACTGTAAACATAAGATTACAGAATTACTGTTGAAAAGTTACTTGGGTCACATTGTATCACTCACTAGTTTATGTGTTTTAAATGGCATGCAAGCATGTTAAATTTTGTAAACAAGCTAACAGGTGATACAATGTGCCGAAAGAACCAACATCTATTTTTGGGACCTAGCTTTTGGAAGATTCCAATTATAGCTTCTTATGTGATTTGGTTGGGATTTGATTTGGATTTCTGTATTGCGTATGTTAAATTTGCGCAAATATGTTTAACAACATGCCAAGATAGTAATGCCAGTCTGTCTTTCTGTTATATTTCGATTGTACTGGTTGCATTTAAGTTAGGCTTCACTTTTGAGTTTGTTTACCATATTTGATGTGTTCATTGTATTAGTTGCTTATATGTGAATAAAAGCCTGTTCTATGTTATTGTTGCAATAATTGTGCTAAATTATTTTTTTGCTTTAAAAGAATAGTTTACCCAAAAATTACATTTTTTCATCATTTACTCACGCTCATGTTGTTCCAAACCTGTATGAGTTTCTAACTTATGTTGAATATAAAAGTAGATATTTTGAAGAATGCTGGTAATCAAACAGTTGTTGGTCCCCAATGACTTCCATATTATTT
>NW_015542495.1:2247530-2276448 GCF_001515605.1 Sinocyclocheilus anshuiensis
GTTTGGAGACAAAATGAATACATCACTGTGTATTTATGGATCTATGGGGGTTGACCTTGTCTCAGCCTGCATAAATAGCTTTTGCGAGAAATGCGAGAAATTTTTCAAAACAAAATAGCTACCCACCATGCTTTAATGATGTCTTGCGGTAAGTAAAGCAGCAACAACCCATGTCATTTATCTTGATCTGTTGTGGTTAACTACTATTGTGTTACACAATTTGTATTTTTGCAAAAACCTTGGGCTAGCATGATAAATTAGCATAAACAAGCTATCAATGTGACAAAACTAGTTTTAGAGAATCTCTGTTGTGGATTTTTTCGATTTGGTTGTATTTTTGTGAAACTTTGGTTTTTACATTTAAGCTTTTGGCATCGGTTTGGAATATGTCTACCCTTACAAATATTAACCATGGTTTCATTATAGGAAAAGTGTAGTAATCATGGTCTAATGACTACCATCTATACAGTTTTACTACAAATAGCATGGTTAAAATATGGTTAGTGTAGCAAAACCATTGTTAATTTGTGGTTACCATGGCTTAACTATAGTAACCATGTTTTTTTGGTTTCATTTGTAGTAAAACCATGGTTAATTTTTGTAAGAGTAATGTTACTATTGTTGCATTGTATCACATGCTAGTTTATTTACACTGGTAAGCTTGTTGTATTTTGCATGTTAGTGCACTGAGGCGGTAAATAATAGTGTTCGTGTTAGACAGTGATGCTAATCCATCTTTGGACCTAGATTCAAATAATTTCTACTGTGGCTTTTCATGTGAGTTGTGAGGCTGTAGTTGTGCTAAAACATCGCATTTGCACTGTAAACATAAGATTACAGAATTACTGTTGAAAAGTTACTTGGGTCACATTGTATCACTCACTAGTTTATGTGTTTTAAATGGCATGCAAGCATGTTAAATTTTGTAAACAAGCTAACAGGTGATACAATGTGCCGAAAGAACCAACATCTATTTTTGGGACCTAGCTTTTGGAAGATTCCAATTATAGCTTCTTATGTGATTTGGTTGGGATTTGATTTGGATTTCTGTATTGCGTATGTTAAATTTGCGCAAATATGTTTAACAACATGCCAAGATAGTAATGCCAGTCTGTCTTTCTGTTATATTTCGATTGTACTGGTTGCATTTAAGTTAGGCTTCACTTTTGAGTTTGTTTACCATATTTGATGTGTTCATTGTATTAGTTGCTTATATGTGAATAAAAGCCTGTTCTATGTTATTGTTGCAATAATTGTGCTAAATTATTTTTTTGCTTTAAAAGAATAGTTTACCCAAAAATTACATTTTTTCATCATTTACTCACGCTCATGTTGTTCCAAACCTGTATGAGTTTCTAACTTATGTTGAATATAAAAGTAGATATTTTGAAGAATGCTGGTAATCAAACAGTTGTTGGTCCCCAATGACTTCCATCGTATTTCTTTCCTTACTATGGAAGTCAATGGGGACCAACAACTGTTTGGTTCCTACAATAGAAGTCAATGGGGACCAACAACTATTTGGTTCTTAAAAACCCTTCAAAATATCTTCTATGTTCAACATAAGAAAGAAACACATACAGGCTTGGAATTAAATGTTTTTTTTTATTTTTTATTATCTTTTATTATATACCCCAAAATATTTTTGCAACATGTGATAAAACCCGAAGACAAGCAATACAACATTAAAAACAGATACTGCATATGTGTAGTTAACTTGTACTTGAAAAGACATACAGTAGTTTGCCACAAACAGACTCGGTAGTTTGATGGCCTTGTCATACAATACACATAATTACAAATCACCTTACCGAGTGTGTGAAAGAAACCTGCATGTGTGTGTGTGTGTATGTATACTGGAGATAAGTGCAGGAGGGTATGGAGGGTGTTTACCTGCCTGGCTGTAATGGAGGCTCCTTATCGTGTGCACACAGAGCTCAGAGTACAGGGGACACAGACTCCCTCCTGACAACAGCATCTTCACACGAACACACACACACACACACACCATACGCAAGCAACAGATTTACTGGGGTGAAAAACAGCATGCTGTCTGCCTTCGCGCGTCTGTGCGTGTGCGGAAGTTGCTTGAAGTTTGTGTTTACTTGCTCCCATGTTTTTGAGGACTTTAATGACTACATTTTTAATGACTCATGTTTTTAGCTCAAATGAAAGGGAGGGGAATTTTGCCTCTTAAAAAATTCAACCGTAATCTTTATGTGCAATGAATGGCAGAACAGATTAAATTAATGCAAATGAATTAGCATGTAATGTAATACTACAATTTATTTATTTTCACATTTTATATTAGAACTTGATAGAAAAATGGTGCTCCTGTATGTGTGAATCTGTATGTAACACTTGACACATAGGCACAGTCAGAGTCCACTGGTTAGCAATTAACACTAATAGGCTAATAATGAGGGTGGACTGGGATTCCCTATCGCCATCATGCCCTTGAGCGGGCCACTTAATCCCAGGTTGCATTGAGGGACTGAACCTGTAATAAATGCACTTAATCTCGGGATAAGAATGTGTCTGCTAAATAACATAATAACAGGTCCATAGGGGCATTATATTCAATGTCAAATGGGCAATGTCAAGCCCTAGTAAGACTCAATAGCAGTTAGCATCTACAAAATGGTTGGATTCCAGGTGGCCCAACTAAGAGGAAGATGTTGTGTCAAAATCATTAAATATTTAGCAGGTACATTGACCAAATCATTTCTGAAGGATCATGTAACACTGAAGACTAGAGTAATGATGCTGAAGATTCAGTTTTGTTATCGCAAGAATGAATTACATTTTAAAATACATTCAAACAGAGAGTAGACAGTCATGGACGGTCATGTAAAGGCCATGCACCCAAAATACCAGCATGTTTTTTTTTTAAACTGTAACATTCTTCATATTCTGCAAAACCAATGCGCAAAAGCACATTTAAAGTCAAATGGATGTGGCAGAAATGGTCTCTCAGGATAATGAAAGTTCTCTGAACATTCTGTTCTGTTATTGAAGGCTCTTCAAAAAGACAATCATACCGAATCAAGAGCACACTCTTCCTCGGTCTTAACAGCACAGGCCATTTGAGTAAAGACGTTGCATTGGGCAAGATTTGACAGGTGACATATTTGGATGCATCAACACACAGTCCAACTCCACATTTCCCAGAGGGCCTCAGTGACAGGAAGACTCTTCTCACTGTCACTCCACTCACTCTATCTCTCTTTTCTAGGGACAAATCACACTGCCACACATACACATGCACACAGCTGTGGGTGAGATTGTCTGGACTAATGGCATAGAGTTTGAGTGTATGTGTGTGTGTGTGTGTGCTCGTTTTTGATTGTATCTCCTCAGAGAATGAGGCAAGATATTCTGAATGAAATTAAATGTGTGCATGAGAGATGTGGGTTTAAAGGGATAGTTCACCCAAATTTATGAACATTCTTGCATTTATTCATCATTATGTCGTTTTGAATACAACTTTATTCCATGAAACAAAATTTTGCTCTTTTGCATATGATTAAAATGGATGGTACTGGAAATGTAAAGATATAAAAAAGACCATAAAGTAGTCCATATGCACTATATTAAAAAGTATTTTAAAGTCATATGCTAGTTTTGTGTGACAAAGTGCAGAAATTTATTATTTGGGTCAATGACAAATGAAAAGGAAAAATCTTGTAGTTAAAATGCATGTGCGAAATACTTAGAATTTTTTTTGTTGTTGTTGTTGATTGGTTTCATTATTAAAAATATTTTATTGTTTTTATTATTGCACAATTTTAACAAAATGTTATCATTTTGAAATGTAATGTAATGTGGTGTGACCAAGTTGTGTATTAACTAATAACATATTTTCTTTCCCCTTAATACACTAGTGTGTACACATCTTCATCATTATTAAAAAGTTTAAAAATAAAAAATGTATTTTATACATGTATAATGAATTATTAAAAATATTTTTTGGGAACATTGGGAACTGACATTTTATCACGTGAAATAACTGTGCCCTATAAAAATGTCAAATTATCAGATTTTTAAATGGAATTATTGATCTTGACACCAGAGTTATTTTAGTCTTATTGTATTTATTAATCCTTTGAATTAAATTTTTATATTTTTCAGTGTTTTGTTATATATTGACAGATTCTTAAAGGTCTAAATCATGCGTGTTTGCATCTTCCATATTGTATCACGGAAATTGTACTGCCCTCACAATATAATGACTTTATCCCTCTAAAAACATCAGCATTAATTTTAGTTAAATTTGTATTCAAATCATTATATGAATGACAAAAAAAGAACATAATGTCATTGACCCATTTACCCCTGTGCCGTAGCTCTCAATTCTTCTTTACACTTATGCATGTTACATAATAAAGTCTTCTATAACTAAAGTACTGTTCCACTATGGCGCAAAACTTCTATTTTATCATGAATTCTAGAGGACTAGTAGTAAATGCACTTCATTTTTTCTCTGCACTGAGGCCCTCCATGTACTGCATTCAGAGTCAGTTGCTGTAACGTCTGTGTGTCCGAGCTGATATTTAATCTGAGCCTTACAAAACTTTGCTCCTGTTTCTACCTATCTGAGAAGAACAGGCCTGCCTCTGGGAAAGGAAGCCAAGCGGTAGTCACAGAGCTTAGCATGAAAGTTTGTGAGGATATGGGAAACAGAAAAGAATTACAGCTTACCCACTGCAAAATCCAAATTCACAGACTGCGTATATGTGTGAGTCTATCAGGACTTTGAATACAGCAGTCAAATACAGTATTATGTACATGTGTGCTATTAACATGAGCACCGTATATACATGCACTGTGAATTTGGATTTTCATTTTCAGTCTCATTTTCAGTTTATTCATCAAAGTATGTGTGTATCCACATTTCAAAAATACCATTGTACAACGATGGCCTGTACAAAAATGTTCCATGGTAGTGCCACAATACTCTTTGAGGTTCTTTTGAAAGAAATCAGCTTAAGGTGGTTAAGTGGTCTCCCATCCTGGCCAAGCTGGTAAGTCTGGTCTATTCTACTGGTTTTAGATGGGTTTTGTGCACTTGTCAGCTGGTCTAACTGGCAAACTTAGTGTTCAGTTGGTTTAATCAGTCAGCCAACTGGCTTTCCCAGCTGAAGTCCAGAAAAACATACCAGCCTAACCAGTTTGGTCAGGATTTTGGATTAAACCACTCAGTTAATAGAGATTACTTTAATGATATCTTTATGAGATCTTAATGATAACTTTCTGAAGCATCGGTTAATTGGACTTTTAATGGAGGGACACAAATCTCTCAGGTATCATATAAAATATCTTCATTTTTATATTCAATTTATGCAGTTTTTTTTTTAGCAGAAATGTTATGTAAAGACATCATATACATAATACTTGTACCATAACTGTATCTTGCTGCCACCAAATATATTTTGTAACATTGTGTCTACACTTGATATGAGCGGTGCAACACAATGCATCAAAAGCTAATAGGAACTATTATAATCAATGCTTTTTATTTGTGTCGGAACCATTATAATCAATGGTTTTTATTTGTGTCTAAAAATTTGAGATGCATGGCAGTGGAATAAAAAAGTGCGAGACATGGCAGCAGTCAAACATGTCGGTTGAGCACGTTTACATAGAAAAACATTGGAAAAGCAGAGCAGTGAATTCTGAGGTTCTGTGTAAACTGCCACTTGACCTGTTGCGGCACAACACCATTCACGCTCAATGTAACTGTTAACACTATTAAGGGTTGCTTGGATTGGACATTCAATTCTTTACCTGATATTTAAAGTGCAGAACATGGCGTCTTTGGACTTGAGCCAGTAAGCAACCACCTCGCAACCTCATGTAAACAACCATTCATAACTACAGACAAGTACCACTCAGATTTCTTCGACAAAACTTCACGTGAGCTCTATCCAGCTTATAACTGGACGATTACACACAAACAGAGTCACACACACTCACAATGCTCATTAATGACAGTAAAATACTATGGCATTTAAGAGAGCGCAGCTCTTTTAATGAGACATAGCAGGAGACATTGTGTTGCAGTAAAGGTTAACTACTCCTGTCCGGATAGCAGCGAGAAAAAACACTGAAAACGAAGAAAAGAAGAAGAAGAGGGCAAACACATCAAAGTATGTTCAGCCTTATTAATGCTAGAGTGTGAACTACTTTAAACTTTGCCTTTAAAATAGAAATAGAAAGAGAGATGAAAGGAAATAACAACATAAGGCTTTTATCTACACACCAATGAATGGGGTCAAGTTACGTAGTCTTACCCAGAACTTTCATGAGTAATCCCTCTTCAAAAGAGAATCCCATAGATTAATGAACAGCAGATAACTTAGACACCTGTAAGACGCTTATGTCATTTTTCACAAGATGAAGAGTCTTTTTTGAAATGCTACTGGGTATCAATAGAGCTCAAAGGTGACCGCATACTTTTCTACCACGGCCTGGGTTACACAAGTATATTTCCATTCATTTTGTCTCTGGTATTTGAGAAATTCTTCAAATAAAAAGCTCTGAGCCTTGAACCAAAGCATCCATCTTTGAGATAAATCAAAAAAACGTATATCGTTTGATTTAAAGTAAAAAAGTATTTTAAATTCTGAACAAAAAACTAAGATGATTTTTATCTAAAATGCAAGTCAGTGGGTTTGATCACTTTAAAAGTAAAAAAAGCAGGCACAGGAAACACAAAATTTGTCAATTTCTAACTAGGCCTATTTCTTTAATATTTTGGAATGTTACCTTGCAGATAAGTTTGTTTATAGGTTCTGTGATTGTTGCAGCTGTACTATATGCATGAAATAAAACTTAATCAGGTTAGATGCCACATTAAATTTAACATGGATGAAAACAAAACTGCGAGGGACAGTCTTTAGCACATACTGTGTGTAGGTCCTAGATTACGTAATTTTTTACAACTTTCAAAACTGAACAACAAACTAATTATGGAGTTTTGGACTGAAAGATTTGTTTCAGAAAAACATTTTTTTCCGTTTTCTTTTTTCCCGCTGAACAGTCAGTATGTTATTAAGCAGTACAACCCACTGTACTTCTATCCATCACAGCCTTGTTTTCATTCCTGTTATTAATTTTTCATTTAAAAATTAAATAGAGTGCAACCCTGACTAAGGTCTATAGTGCCTATTTGTGTCTTTGAAGTAGCGACAGATTTTTTTTTTCTGTAATGTGACATCCGATTGTGGATTAGCCTATTCTTTTTTTTTTTTTCATGAAAAAATGCAGGTCTATAAATCCCAAACTACAAAATGAATCATTTTTCATGAAAAAATTCAGGTCTATAAATCCCAAACTACAAAATGAATCATGAGGACAGCAGAATTACTTTAAATTACTGCTTCTGATCCATAGGACTTGAAACAGACACATGAATTAAAGCATTGTGCAAGAAATACACCTACATTTGCATTATTATTCACTGCTAATCTTCCCCTCCAGTGAGCTTTTACATTTACATTTATTCAATTAACACATGATTTTTCCCCCAAAAGGACTTACAAATGAGTAAAAATCACAAACAGTTTGTCATAATAGCCAACAATATATTATTGACAACCAGAACTGGTGGAGAACCAATTTAAAATGTTCATTACTAAATTAGACATTACTTATACTTGAACCACCGAGGATAAACTAATTCAATACCTGTATTGGCATAGACTTTTTAAACAGATCAGGTACTGTCAGATGCAAACCAAATCTAAATACAAATGCATTTCCAATTTCATGGAAAAGAACAACCCATACAATATTCAAAATATCTCCTTTAGCGTTTCACAGGTTTGGGACTACATGAGGTTGAGTAAATGATGACAGGATTTTCATTTATGGGTGAAGGGATCAGTCTGTGTATTTGAGCGTCTGCGATTTTTTTCTTTTGACCAGCAAGCGAAGAAATGAGTCGCATATCGTCACGTCCCCTGAGGATAGATGTATGCACACATACATAAAACCGAACTAGCATAAAATCACTAAAACAACAGGCACATGTCTCTGCCGAACACTTCAGGCACCAAGTCAAGCATAATCGCCCGATATGAGTAAAGCGCTTGTTTTATGTATTTGCACTTAAGCTCTATTCACTCTAGATTAAAATGACTCTGAAACAATTTATCTTGGTTAGGAGTAGCCACCAAAATTTGCATTATGATAGGATTACAGTGTCTGCAAAATGAATTGAGTTTGAATGAATCAGGGGAGCTAAAGCTAAAAATACAGAAACTATCCAACAGGACATGCAGATGAGTTTTAGTTGAATGCTTTAGAATCAATTAGCATAATTTCAGTAAGGCTTTTATTGGCAGTGTTGAGTCAATTGCTAAACAGGTGGCTTTTTAAGCCTTTTAAATCAAATGTACAAAGAACATAAGGACTTCTTACAAAGAACTAAATTCTTACAGGGAGGGTAATAATAACTTTCAAATCTTTAACAATTGACCGTTTGCTAACAATTGACCCTTGGTTGTTTTCTCAAAAAAGCTTTCAAGAAACTCCCATAGGTATGCAATGGAAATTTCTGTGAACAGTGTAATTTTCAGTCAAATGTGCTCATAAAGTGGTTAAATTATTCTTAAGTGGGCAAGAATGAAGTGTGACATCATAAAGCATTTATATCTGCCTTCTTTAAAGAAACTGCAAAATAATAGCGTAATGTGACTAAAACTGCAAGATAAAATTGAGTCAGAAAAGAATAAGAGAATAGAACTGTCAAATCATATTGTAAGGTGGCAACAAAGTTCTATATAATTTAAATAATTGGTGCTCATTGGGTTTGAATTAGGCTTGCCGCGATAGACGGTGATTTTGGAAGTTTTTTTAAACATTCGTTTCTTATTTAATTGGTTCCACAGTGTTTGCTGATTTTTAATTTATTTAAACTTTGTGTCATTTATTTATTTTATTTGACATCAAGGTGTATGCCGTGCCTCCAAGCTTTCTTAAGGAAAAGAGGGAACGCCCCCACCCCCGCGGTGATACCGGTATTATCGGTGTTGTCACACGTCGATTAACCGGTGGGACAATTTCCTCACCGTCACAACCTTAGTTTGAATGGACAGACAACAAGATCAACCTTCCTCAGATGACTCCTTTCTGTCTAAATGTTTGGTTCTTGGCCAGGATAACCTTCAAATCAAAAGTGTGGCTATGTGAGGCCAACACAACCCTGGTTTGTTTGACTGACAGGGTACATAAATAAATGATTGGCAGAATGTGATGAGATGTATCATGACTATTAATCCTAATGGTTCCACAAGGTTCCTTCCTCTTCATGACAAGTGGCTGGCCCTTCCTTTGATATACCGACCTTTCCCAGTTCATTTAGTCATCCTTCACTTCTTTTCAAAGCAAGGACAATATGCCCATTTCAGTTTATCACTCCCTTTGACTGCCTTTGCCTTGACCGCATCTGACTTCCCTTTGTATTTAGGCTATATTACTTCCAGTTAAAGGATAGTTCTCCCAAAAATGAAAATGAAATGAAATGAAAAATTTATTCACCTTCATGTTGTTCTCAACCCTATTATTTGCTGACTGGAACAAAAATGTGAATTGAACATAAAAGGAATCTTTAAACATATCTTACAGGACATAGTGACCTAGAAAATTATGTAAAAAATGCTAGTCCATATGACTTGTGTGCTATATGTCAAGTCTTCTGAAGTTTAATGATACAGTAGCTTTGTGAAGAAAAAAGTCAATATTTACAGAAAATCATACCCTCCAATGAGCTACAAACTGAAGAACTGCTGAACATCAGTGAACTTGAGAATATGATCAGCCTGATTCATGAATGAATCATTAAGAATTGATTCCCAAAGCAGAGCTCATATTCAACACCTCTTTCTCCCCACAGTCCCAAAATGCGCAAAATATGCAATTTGGTACAGTTGCTGATATTTATATTGGCAAACAGTACGATGAAATTCTGATAGCTTGTAATGTACACCAATGAGATCTTTCTAACAGAGAACAGAAGGCATGTAGTAAGTTTATGTGGTATGAAAAACCAATAAGCCAATAGGAATTCTGAATGAATCAGAGCTCATGTTTACAAGGAATGTATATTCTGTCTGAATGTAAGGATATACATGATATCAAGCAAAAGCATCATAATTCAGAAAACAAATAGTGTTGAAAACAAAAGGCAGTGAAGACAAGCACAGATGACTCCACAGTAAGACACACACACTCTTCATCTTTACGCCTGACACACAAGGGCAAGAGCTGATTCATCTTCCACTTAAACCCTCTCACATGAAAAAAAGAACATACGACTCTGTGAGCAGATGAGCTCTTTCAGAGAGAATTGAAAAAAGAAACACTCACATCCATTCGTCTAATTTTCCATCTCATTTCACACCTCAAAGAAAGAGACTCTATTCAGCAATCCAAATGCAGCCTGTGAAAGGTGGACTGAAATTTACCTCTGCATTTTTTTTACTACCAGAAATCAATTTTTCATATTTTAAAATATTATTCCTGCTATATAACACTGTTTTAACATGGATAAGAGTCAAGCATTGAAATGATTGGTTAAAATATTACAGGGCATGACATCTAGTGCTGGAACTTTCCACTAAAAGGTGCTTTTTTTGGCTAATCGATATGTTTAAATAAATGATTATCCAACATAATATTAATCTAGTATGAAATTCTAGCTTTAATTACATATAATGAATGTCTGTATCCCTCACTTAAAATTGTGATTTTGCCCTGTCTCACCTAGGAGGTTTTGACCTAAAAATTGATCTAAAAACTAAAATCATGCTAAAATGTAATCTTTGTTTGTACTACAAAATGATATAAATAATATATAATAATAATACAATATAAATAATAATTTAAATAACTTAATTTTAATTATTTTCAATTCTGAAAAATGAGAAATTGTTAGATGTGTCCAACATTTAATGTGCAACCCTGTTTCTTCATGATTTTACCTCATCACAAAAATTGTACAAATCTTAAAATCAAGAAACACTAGAAGTGACATCACTCTCTCTGCATTAAGACAAGTAAATAATCTTTAATTTAATTACTTTAATTTTTATTTATTTATTTTCCGCAAATTGTCATGCTGACAAAAAAAAATATATATTTTTCAGTGAAATGTATACATTTTCTATTTAATAGGGATGCACTGATACTGAGCTCCTGTACTCGTACTCGTACTCGTTAAAATGCCCCGATACCAAACGCCGATACCACACAGCATGTGATAAGCGCCATATTCAAACAAAGAAACACAGACAACAGAACAACAGACAGCAGAATGGAGTTAAGGATGTCTACTACGAAGTATATGCATGCAATGAATATAATGTTAAACATTCAGTATTAACGCCTGTATAGCTGATGTGCGCGAGCTGATAAACAAAGCACGCTGAGTGGATTGAGCGCGCGGCCGCGCAGATGCGCGAGCTTGTCTTTCTGGCGAAAGTGAAACTAGCAGCCTGTGTGAAATGCGCAAGGCTGTACCGTACTTGTCCCTCTCATTCTGCACCAGTACAAATACATGCATGAGTTGCGCGTGTTTTGCTTGCTTGAGTGTTTCTGCATTATATGAGAGGCTTTGGAATATAAATCGCAGCACGAAGATGCGATGTTAAGTGTGTGAAACAGAACCACAAAAATAGCAAGTCTGCTCAATAAATGTAAAATAAAACAGCATAATATAAACACTTAGTAATAAAGACTTGAGGCTGGCAATCAACATTATCTAAAGGTTAAATGTCTCATTTTGCTGGCCTTTTTTCATTTTCATTAAAAAACCCTTCATTTTTAAGAGTTTCAGTCCATTTTTCTACCCTATTCACGCAAAGTGCCAGTTAATCTAGTGCCTCAAGGTCCCACTGCAGAAACTCCATTCTTCCTCTTTCCTGCTTCCTCCCTCTTTTTATTTTGCTCTGTCCTCTGCCTCACTCTTTACCCCTCACCTCTCCTTCCCTCTGATAGTCAAGAATACATGGCAGTGCATAAGTGCCCCTCTGACCGTGGCTGCTCTCCAGGGCCGCTCGTGCTGTTGACTGTGAGAGATCTTGACTTTAGAGTCAAGTATCCTGCTGAGGGCACCACAGAGGCCTGCAGGAGCAAGTCAGTATCACGTTGTTCAACTACCCACTTTCACAATATGCTCCAAGATCTCAGGGTTTTGTCTTTGGCCTTCTTTGTTCACTTTTCCACCTGACTCTATATTTCAGAATGAAAGGTGGTTAATTTAGCACAGTATAAATTAAAATTGATCCTACTTTCTAAAAAAAAACGTTTCCTTCATATGGATGCTCCATATAGTCAATTGCTCCATCATGGATTTCTCTAGTATATAAGAAAGAACAAGTAACCCCAAAACAAGAAAAAGAGATTGAACTGCAGATTAGACTGATGTGATAGATAAATATTTCAAGTGACTACCACAAAAAGAAGCAGAAAGAAGCTTTTGATCAAAATTATTAAAAAATTAAATGCCTAGTTCAGTCATTAAACTCCACATGGCAAAGGCTAATAGGTCCTTTACATGCAATCTGCTACCAATCATTTACTACATGGCACAAGCCGTTTGGCATCTGCTGATTCTGCAGCAAATGAGAGCATGAGAACATTTAAATAGTCTGGTTCAGTGTTTGCTGTAAGCTGGTCCTATCAGAGCTTCTGTGAAACCCTCCACCTCCCCCAGCTCCACCTGTCCAGAGCTCTATGGGATTTACGCATGCCTTTTCTTGCAGCAGCAGCAGCATATCTTATATGCTCACAGCTATTGGCAGTACACATAGGCCTAAATATTAGTGCTGGGTATCGGCAACTACCTCATCATACAATACTCATCGCAATACAAACTGTCACAATTTACATCACGTTATCATCAATAACATATAAAAATACAGCTAATACAGTTAAAGTAGACAACTGACCAAAATGGATGAATGACATGATGGTGATTATTGAATGTTTATTTTTAGGTGAACTATTCTTTTAAATCAAGTGTTTTTTTTATTCTTGTGCCTTGTTTTATCTTCACAATTCATTCCTGCTTTCTCTCCACCTCTCTCCCACTCTCTCTCTTCCATACAGTTCAGTCATTCAAATCTCCTGTCGTCTGCCTTTATCTCCCCTTTCTCAGTTGAATTCAAGCTTCTTTCTCTCTCTCTCAGTGTCTCAGTGGTTCAGCTGTGTGTGCAGTGGTGTGAGAAGCTCCTGTGTGGAGAGCGTGTGGGGGTGGGGGGGGTGATCAGCCTGTCTGATGTTCTTATTAGCATTACAGAGAGCTGCACTCACTCATACAGCCAGACACTACTGGAGCTGCACCTGCAAGACTGGCTTAACACACGCACACGCACACATGCATGCACACACACCCTTCAACTGTTCTTAAATGGTCTACCCTAATGTAAGTTTGAAATCTGAAGTAGTATGTTAGTAATGTTATGTGAGTAATGTGTCATAATCTTTTCAAAGAAGTTAAAGGGATAGTTCACTAAAACTGCAAATTCTGTTTCTATTTACAAACCTCAAATCATTCCAAACACAAAGAGGGTAACTTCATGCAGCTGTTTCTGTACAACAACAAGTACACAGTTCACATCTGCCAAGCACCACCTTGGTCTGCAAAATATTTGAGAAAAAGTCATTTTAAGATATTAACTGAATATATTTACTGTAATAATATTAAATGTGTTTACCAAATTTGATATTACTTGTGTGTTTTACCATTGTTTTGTTCTGATTTGTAAAGACTGGTTTGAAATCTATTATAAATCTAATATTACTCTAACTGTGGGGATAACTACACTAAACAGTTCCTAAGTCAGTAAGTTATTTTAGTTAATACTTTAAATTAAGACTTTTTTTATTCAACAAGGACTTAAATTTAGAAAATGTGACAGTAAGGACTTTTACATTGTTACAAAAACGCAGTTCTTTTGAATTGTCCATTCATCAAAGAATTCTGGAAAGAAAAAAAAATCATGGTTTCCACAAAAAATATTAAGCATCACAATTGTTTTCAACATTGATAATAATAAGTAAAGTTTCTTGAGCACCAAATCAGCATATTAGAATGATTTCTGAAAGGTTATGTGACACTGAAGACTGGAGTAAAATTCAACTTCGCCATCACAAGAATAAATGACATTTTAAAATATTAAAGTATTTAAATTTTTTAGTATTTTAGTATTAAGTCTTAAAATGCAATAATATTTCACAATAGTGCTGTTTTTACAGAATGTTTCATCAAATAAATGATTCCTTGGTGAACATAAGATTAAAAACTCTTACCATACAAAACCTTTGAATGGTTGTGTACATATACTGTATCATAAATCCTATATATATACTATTTTTTTTATATAATCGCCTTAGCAAAATGACAGCATCTAAAATGGGTCTTTATGCATGAAAATGTATTTCTGCCCTTTTATTTTAATAAGGGGGTCCCAAGAGCGTAAGCATATTTGGTATTCACAGACACACAGAGTCATACATACAGTATGTGTCACACACTACATATGAGTTGTAATTTAGGGAATTTCATCCTGCTTATCAAACCTCATATCATTTGTGTACAGACACAGAAATAGTGCACCGAATTTAATGTGACTGACCACAAACGCCATTAGTGTGTGTTGTAACCAAACTCTGTTCCTGGGTTGAAACAACAGGGGGTGTGTTAATAATGAAAGAATTTCCATTCTTGGGTGAATCGTTCCTATAAAAGCAGCCTTGAAAACCAATACAGAGATGGATTTTGAATCCCAACTCTGTGTTGAGTGAATATAAAGGCATTTGTCTCTTTTGTAAAGACAGAAACCTTGAAGCAAGCTCTAAGCAGCAGCACAACAAAACGATAAAGACAAGCAACAGAAAAACACGCTCACTCTCTTGCCATTAAAAGCCCACACCTCCTTCAACTTCCTGTCGATAATGACAGTTCAGGTGATCTATTACTAAAGCCTAGCTACCCTCTCAAGGGCCTTTTAGACGCACGTCAACTTTGTCAGTGCAGTGGCTGAGAACTTCAATCCAGCAAGCTGCTAAACAAATCAATGTCTAAAAGCCTTTTATATCTCTTCCCTCTTCCCTTTTTAAATTCAAAATGGCAGAGCAGAAAATAGTGAAAAACATGGGAAAATAGCATTATTTGGAACACCTTTTTTTTTTGATGAATTGTGATGGGAGTCAAATGGTCACAATTGAGTGCTTCAATATAAACAGGAATCTTCTATAGCTACAAAATGTTTATTCATAAAAATGTGATAAAAAGAGATGCACAGGGCTTTATACACTTCTGTAGCATTTTATTTTTGATTACTTTTTATTTTTAAATATTTATAGTCATTGATTTTCACTTATCTCAATTGTTTGTATGTATTATTTCAGACACATTATCAATATTGGTCATTGAAATCCATATTGGTCAACTATGGTTACTTTCAAGGCTTCTAAACGTTACGCTTAGAAGCCTTAAAGGTAACCATGGGTGAGGGTGTCTTGAGGAACATTCTTCAAGACACCTTCACCCATTACAAGGCATCGTCCAGTCCAAATACGATTAATTGAAGGCTCTTTTAGCAACCTAAATCTAACTGCTGACCTAAAAGTACAGCGTAACAAAAAGAGATATTAAGTTTATAGAGCTAAAAAAAGGATGCAGAAAGGAAAAAAGAGAGTCAAAAAAGGAGATGAGGGCCAAATATTGTTTTCCTCATGCTGGGTCGACAGCCTGCTCAATTCTCTGAAGAAAGTTCTAGAGACAGGGCGAGAGAGGGCAGAGACATGGTAAACTGTCCTTGCATTCAGAAGTACACAGCTACGTGAGCTGAGAAACAAAACAAGCATGGATCATTCACAAGAGGCCAGAGAATAACAGGCCATTTACAGGAAACCAACTGTAACAGAAACCAATTAAAGGCACGTTTATAACATAGTAATATCTGTCTTATAAACATGTAACAACACTGTAATAAGCCACTCAGCACTCTAATTAATTCCAGTTGTGTTTGTTGAGACACTAGCACAAATTTTGTGAGGAATTCATCCATGTTATGTAATAATAACACCCGGCACTTATGCAACAAGGGTCCAAGACACATTTTAAATGCTGTTCGTTTTTAAATGTCAGTGTATTTAATGCCACACTACTGGCTATTTTTACAAGAGGAAGAAAAAATGTGTCAGACATGGGCTTGATAAAGCTGGAAGACAGGAAGACGTAATTTGAGGGGAATTAGAGGTTGAACTTCAGAGGGATATGGCAGGAAAAGTGTTGCATGATGTCTAGAAAGGGTCATGAAACACTGCAAGGCATTTCTGAAATGTTGACAGATTTGTAAGTGTTGTATAGGATGAAAAATGGTGATAGCAACCAATTTATTTAATTTTAAGAGAAAAGCAGTCAATTTAGGGATATTTTGGACTATTATTACTAATTTACAGGCTTGATAGAAATATTCTGGGTTCAATATAAGTCAGGGGTGTCCAAATTTGTTCATGGAGGGCCACTGTTCTGCAGAGTTTAGCTCCAACCCTAATTAAGCATACCTAAACCAACAAATCAAGGTCTTCATACTCACTAGAAACTTTCAGACAAATGTCTGAAAAAGAGCTAAACTCTGTTGGATACTGGCCCCTAATATTTTAATAATAATGTAAGTGCTTTTATATAGTTATCAGCTTCACATTTCAGCTTGTACTGAACCTGGAATATTTAAATCAGTGCCACAAGAATTATGTACTAGCCTATAGTTTATAATGGTTATTGTCTCATAATTATTAGTCTGTGTGGTTTTAGCCAATGAGAAGGTGCTGTCTCATCATTATTCATGACACCAGGTGACCTTTTGCTATGAATGGAGCATAGAGAGTTGTGTTATCTCTCCCTTCCCTTTATTCGAAACCATGGCGTGAACTGTTTTGCTAAAATGTGGGGTTTCATGACACTTAATGTGCATTCACACACAAGCACATTTGCTTATGCATAAATAAATTCGCCAACATAAAGAGGAATGATTGTTTGGTTGGTCACCCTTTCTCAGTGTTGGTATCATGCCCAGATCATTTCATCAAACAAGCGTTTGAACAACCAACTTGTCTATTTGTTGAACATATTCCTGCTCAACACACACACAAGCCACTCTAAGTCTAAAAAACACTGCATATACACACATTGTGGAACTTCATCCTTCAATAATCAGCAATGCCACCGGGCTGACATCATGTCTGTCTCCATGGTGACGCCTCTGCCGGTCGGAAATCCGCTAGGAGAAGGGCTGCGGCAGCCGTGTCAGGAAACAACCGGCATGGAATACTAAGCATGTTGAGGTTAATGTGTGCACACTTGCCTATAGGTGCTCACGGAATCACACGCAAATCAACACGTGTGTACATTTCACTTTGTCGACAGAATCAGAAATGTCAAGGAAGCTCAATTTGATATATACATATATATATACTGTATAGCTGTGAGAGAAAGCTTAATGAAAAGAACCAATATAGATATAAACTCCAGATATAGACTGTCTAGACTTTTAGTGACATTCTAGGTGAAGTGCATTAGACTTGTTTTTCTGAGCTGAACAAATACTGCCACTCTGTCCAGCTCTGGTGCTCTGACGTCCTGCGCACTGTTTGGCACTTGATCTGTCAGCTCTACTGGGACATTCTTGTATTTTTAACTTCCTTCGACCCAATTGTGACAAAGAAGTCAAGCAGCTATTTATAGCCACACAAAAAGATAGATTTGAACTCCAGTGAATTCTGATTAGCTTCAAATTAAATCCACGTTCAAGGGGAATGTACACTGCTGCTGATCAAATTAGCAGTCTACAACAAACACACATATGCATACAAATTAGCTGTGGCTTCAATTAGCAGAAATCCATTTGAAAAACCTTTACACAAAGATGTAACATTTATACAGACCAATGTGTGTGGTGCAAAATTCATCACCCACAATGCTACACTCTTATTGTTCTTCACTTTAAACCTTCCAACTGGTCTTTCATAGTGATGCCATAGAAGAAACCTTTTGGTTCCCCAAAGACCCTTACAAAAAAACATTCTTAAAAGAACCATTTTTTCTCAGTATAAAGAACATTTTAATAATCTAAAGAACCCCTTTCCACTTTAAAGAATATTTTGTGCAGGGGAAAGGTTCCTTGGAAGTTAAAGGTTCTTCATGGAACCATCAATGCCAATAAAGAAATTTGAAGTGTTTATTGACGTCAATGGTTCCATGAAGAACCTTTAACTTCCAAGGAACCTTTCCAATACAGTAAAGTTTCTTTATAGTGGAAAAAGATGTTTAGATCATTTAAATGTCAACACAATCTCATGGCAATTTGTAACTATTTTTATCTCCTTATGCCCCACTGGTGGTTGGGTTTAGGGGTCGACCTTAATGCTTTTTTTATGAATTTGAATAATCAAATCATACAAATTCATACGAAATAGCTTGTAAAATAGTAGCATTTTTTTTCTCATGAGATGAGGTTGAAAGTTTACTTCACATTAAGAAAAAATGGTTCTTTTAAGAACTACTCAATTAAAGGTTCTTTAGGTTCTCCCATAAGGGGCTTTCGCACAGCGTAGATCTAGGAACTAACCAGCATGGTTGTTCCTAGAGAACCAATTTATCCCTCGGGAGGTTTTCCTGGTTGCATTCGCACCGGCAGCAGGAACTCTGAAGCAGCCGACAGCGACGTCTTTATTCGCGGAATTTACAAACGTCAACAATCGGTGAATAGAGAACGCCATGATCGGAGCTGTTTTTGTTGTGTGTCATGGGTTTCGTGATAATGGAGATGGATTGTAAACGCACAATTTACGTGATTGAAAGAGCATGAAAATCTGACTAAATCTACTATGACAGCATGCAGTATTACATATCATCGAGGCTAAGAAAATAACACAACGCTGCAGACAACAGGTAAATGCTGTTATCGCTGTTTTCCATGTTCGTGGAGTAAAAATGTTTACATGGCTTTTTAAAAATGCCGGGTAGCCAGTGTTTAGTATGCATTTGGCCAGTCAGCGTACACTTGCGTCACTGGTAGTTCCTATAGAACTGTTTTAGACCCTACTCTGAAGTAGGAGCTAATTTAGAAAACTGTTCCTAGTTCCTGCAGTGTGAATACTCCAAAAAGCGGAAACTTCCACCAATAGTTCTAGGAACTATGAAAAGGTTCCTCTGGTGCAAAAGCCCCTATAGCATCGCTATGAAAACCGCCTTTTGGAACCTTTTTTGTGAGGGGTTCAGAATGATTGTTAGCATGTTGCTTTATGGTTGCTAGGGTGTTCTGGACAGATATTCCTGTCCTTAGATATGGCTTGACTCCCTTGGATTTTTTTCATAGTCTGACAGGCAAAACTCATAAGCATAATTTGAACAAACACCACTAATTATTATATTCTCACATAATTTCTCTCGACCTGCCCTTACAACACAGACAGGCAGGTGACCAGGCAGAACCAGCACACTTTATGACTGCTGAAGAGCTGTCCAGCTTTTGATTAGCAATGCAATTTTTCTGGGCTCCCCGGGCTACGCTGGAGAGCCTGGTTCAGTGGTCACACGCTCAGGCGGTCACATGCAGAGGCTCGTGAACCTGTGGGCTTCAGAAATGGCTGTAAATATTCCTCAAAGCGGAAAGTCCACACCAAGTCCTGACTGAATCACCTCAATCATTCTTTCTCGTTTGTTGTCCAGATATTGATCTCCATCTCTCTCTTTCTCTCTTGTCCCAGTAAATCTTCACTAGGCTTTAATGCTTTAATTGGAGGCAGAGGCCATTGTCTCAGAATAGGCTCATTTGCCAGATGCTTACAGCAGTATAAAGAAAGTGGGTTAACCCAAAATGAAAAAAGAGAGCAGGAATAAAGCAGATTAGGGATGAGAATGCATAGTTTATCATTTGATGTAAAACATCATGATCGTGGCGTCAAAAAGCAGACTCACCTGCTGCAGTTTGATGAGGAAAATGCATGGTGAGATACTTGTGGTTACTCAAACACATCTACACGCTGTCAAATGTATGCATCTGCAGAGAGAAGACACTTGCAACTCACAAGTATCAATCTTGAGACTGTAATTACACTAATCAAGATAACAGGACTTTAATTGCCACTTGAGATTATAAACTGATTAACTCACAGGTCTACTGGGCATCTGCCCATGGCACCAGACCAGAAGGGGGCACTCATGAGCAAAATAAACTATTTACATATTTATTTACACATGTATTTATTTTTTTAAATGTATTTATTGATCTATACAAGCCTATATATTTAAATGAAGAGACATTTGATTGAATTAAAGGGGTCATATGATGCTGCTAAAAAGAACATTATTTTGTGTATTTGGTGTAATGAAATGTGTTTATGCGGTTTAAAGTTCAAAAAACACATTATTTTCCACATACTGAGAAAGGAAAAATTGAAATCGCATCATATGACCCCTTTAAGACGTTTTCAATTTTAAACAGCAACTGAATAATGTTAAACAATGTTAAATGATTGCATGATATCATAATCTGACCAGCATCCGTCAAAACCTATTTGATTTAGCATTGTCTCATCAAGTGTGATACAACATCAACTATTATCTTGACTAACGCAATCTCTTTTCTCCTTCGCTCACCCTTCTTCGTTTATTTCCCAGATCGTGCTTAGAAGAACTCCTGCATAAATGTTCATTACTCAAGCTGATTCCACACAGTGCTGCCCATTCAGCAATGCCGTAAATGGGCCGCAAAGTGAAAAACACTGAAACAAACACGCAAAGCTGTGCCTCAGTGGTGCTCATTCAACATCACAAGTGTAAGTGACCCAGTCTCAACCAAAAACCCTCTTAAAGGGGTCATATGACGTTGCTAAAAAAGAACATTATTTTGTGTATTTGGTGTAATGAAATTTGTTTATGTGGTTTAAGGTTAAAAAAACACATTATTTTCCACATACTGTACATTATTGTTTCTCCTCTATGCCCCTCACGAACAGCTTGTAACACTCCAAAGAGAAAGGAAAACTTGAAATCGCATCATATAACCCCTTTAAGCAAAACATCACTAATCATTAATTTACTTACGCTACGATCCACTGACACATCCACTCCTCCCACAAGTACATACTCACGCACACACACTATACACTCGGCATGAGCCCATTCACTCTGTCTGTTGATCAACACATTCAAAGATTTCTATCTGCTCGGCATACATTCAACATATTGATAGACAAAATACAAAATGGTTGTGGTCCTCTTCTGCTGAACAGAATACCTGGAAAAAAAAAAAAAATCTAAATGTTCACTTGTAAAGGTGAAAGAATCACTTGAAGGCCTACAGGTTAAAATAAAATAGAGTTCCATCAAAAATGTAAATAAGTATTTTACATTTTGGTGAATTTGTGATGACCTCCTATGAATTTGTATATTTTCATATAATCTGTTTAAGACCAAGTGAGGTTTTTTTTTCTAAAAAATTTACGTTTTTGTATGAATCAAATTCAAATTCATACAAATTTGCAACCAATTAAAATAGTTATTTTTTCTCATGGGATCATTTTGGTATTCACTTCTGTAATCTGCCATATTAATGAATGAAATAGGGGGGAAAATGTATACCTAATCAAGAATTATCATGTATCAAGAATTGATTAGATGATGAAAAGAAAGCATTACAAACTAAATCTCTGTTTTTATTACAAAATAAATACAGACATTTTTGAGATGTATTTATAAATAGTCAAAGCAGTTGTTTATTTATTTATTTTATGATAATAAGAATTAAAAAAGGGTACTGGTATGAGATTTGGAGAGGGAATCTGTGTATTTTAATGAAAACAAAAGAAAATTATGATATTTCAAATGATTCTTTTGTCATCTGGTGAACATTTCCCAGGTAAACTCATAAGAACGTACAGTCAGAACCATTGCTGTGGCTGTGTAAAAAGTACAACTGCACAGGCCCTGTGCTCCTTGTGAAATTTACAAAGGGATTGCGAATTAACCGAGGTCCAGGATTTAAAAGGAGTGGAATGTAAGGGAATAAAGAAACATCTTTAAATAATAAATTAACTATTGAACTATTTGCAAATAATATTTTTATTTCAAAATATGGACAAATTCATGAACAAATTCGAGCAAGGTTGTACGAATTCGTACGGTTTTTGAAAAATGATACGTATTTTACAAGGTGGCAAATTTGTAGGAATTCGTACAAATCACCATCCCTAACCCCCCCCTAAACCTACCCCTCACAGAAAACGTAAAAAAATCGTATGAGTGAGGTCGTACAAATTCGTACAAATTAGCCACCTCCTAAAATACATAGGAATTGGTCGTGGGATAGCGTTGATAACTAAAGCATCACGCTGGAATTCATACTTATCTTCTGTGAACGGTAAAGCCCATTTTCTTTGATCTGAATGGCCTTCTCGATAATTTTTACATTTGCCCATGCCATTTTTTGTGCAATCCGCATCAGAGGGTCTTTGAACTCGCTGTGAGCATGGTCTCGGGCCCGAGACTACCTTCTCAGAAGCAAGAAGATAAAAGATTCTGTTCTTTAGGATGTTTTCTTTGCCTTACCATCATTCATATTCATCACAAGCCTGTCCTCTAAGTCTTAAAGTCACTGAGCTAACTTTTAAGTGCCTGACATTCATTCACAGAGCAAGCCTCTCTTTACCACCTCCTTATAAGCAGAGTTTTCTCAGAGCTTATGAATATCAATACAGCCCTCGGGTAACTGAAATCACTTGAGCCGTAATGGCACTGTTTGTCTGGTAAGTTTCAGTTAATATTGTGAGCTATTCTTTAATAAGCTCACATCCTGAGTCACACTCTTTTCGAAGATTACAGGCAGATCCCATAGTAAAATGTAGACAAACAACCTGGAACTGTTTATATAAGAGTTAAGAGTTAAGAATTAAGAATCTGAACAACCTCCAAACCCAAATTTGGGCATAAATGATACCTTAGATCATGTACTGTAGCTTATTGAGGGGAGGTGCTATTACTTTTTAAGCCATAAGACTTTATTTGCAGTGATTAAATTTAAATTGTAATAATATTTTATATATATATATATATATATATATATATATATATTTTTTTTTTGAAAGGCTTAAAAACATGTGCAAATGACTTTGCATTACACTAATTAATACAAAAATAGAATGAGGGAAAAATACACATGAAAAAAAAAGATATAACAAAAAATGATGCAAAAATCTACAATATTTAAATGATCTTAAGGCTTTTTATTGTTTTTGTGCCAAAAAAAACCCTCTGGTTTTGGGCTGCAATATGACAAATGTAGAAAATTATCATTTCAAAACATAACAACTGCTGGTTTTTTAATTATTTACTGTAAAACAACAAGAAACAGGAAGCACAAACGTTACCAAAAAAGTTCAATCTCTCACCACAACCACTCGCAACACCCTAGTATTGTGGCGGCGAGTTTTGCAGTGAAATAAAGTCACAAGAAGGTTTGACTATGATTTGCATGCAAGAATTAAATCAGTTCTGTATCATATTCTACAGAAATCACAACAACTAATCAGACTAATGAAGTAATCAAAGCTGCCTCATCCTGTTTTGTGGGAATGGAAGTTCTCACGGACAATCAAAGCACTTCCTTCCACCTTTCACATGCTCAGCTGGCTTACTGATGTCCTCCATCGCCACTTTTTCCCGGCCCTGCCATTTTCTTCCCGTGGGTGCCGTCATAGCACACAGTTGCGGTAATTACAGAGATGTTATAGTAGCCACACTCACTAAAGCCCAACAGCCTCTCGAGTTCTGACTCACGCTTTAATTAGACTAAAGAAAGACGCAAGGGACCGACCACCCTCCAACTTCCTCACTTCCTTTCCTGCTCTCTTCTTCCAAACTTCATGACTGGTTCATGTATCTTCCTTTTTTGACCTCTTGGCTTTTTCTCTTGAGTTCCTGCACGTCTCACAATGTTTCAAAGGGTTTAGTAAAGAGCTGTGGGGTTGTGAATTGATTTGGGTTTTGTAGTTCAATGAGTCACCAGCTCTGAGCTGTATTCTCATGCAGAGATGTGTGTGTGTGTGTGTGTGGGTATACTTTAGGGACAAATTTGTCACAAGTTGTTAGCAAAACCTCTCTTTGGGGAAACAATGAGAATGTGAAAAAATGATTGAAAAAATGTTTTGATATAAATAGCAATTATTTATATTAATTTATTCTTAAATGCCACAAAGCATTTTAATTTGTGTTAGTTTCCTCATTTAGTATCATCAAGTAAACATGAGTGTGTGTGTGTGTGTGACTGTTCTCAGTTTCTTTTGAAACTGTAACAATAGTTGATATATGAAAAAATTCTGTCAGGTATATTTAGAACAAGAATCATTTGCTGACATATTAAAAGACTCTATTTAAAGATAACAGTGCAGCCCTAAAATACTAATTAATTTTGTAATTTTAAATCTTTATACTTTGCCACTATCCTTCAAACCAATAGGTTTTACCCATTTGTCAGCATGACGTTTTTTAAAGGAAGTGGAAATAATTTAAAATATAATAAGTATGATGACATATTCTTTTATATATTTTAATAAGTTTGTTACTCTGAATGACGTTTTGCCAAAAAGAGAGAGAATATTGGAATTGCAATGTTTTTAGCATTATTCTGTATCATTAAATGTGTTGAAATAATATTCATGAGTAAATGACAGCAGCAGCAGATGTTGAAAAAAATATTTCACTCTTCTATTTAGCTTAACTTGTCACTTTGCTTTTGATGTATTTGTGCTATGAATACTTTCTGTTTGCCAACATAAATGATGTTATCAGGCTGGGTATTTTGGGCGGAGAATCCCCTCAATGACATTTTACTTTCACAAACGCTATTTGAAACATTAAAGTAGACACTTTACTTGCATTTAATATGTTTTCTATGCATATAAAATCACTTTTGTAAATTTAATTTGATCCGGACACCAAAATGGTCTTGTCTTTGATCCATATATATTAGTTACAAGAACAAGTAATTTTAAGAATTTAGAAGGGTATTGATGCAGGAACTGGTGGGAGAAAACAGCTTAATCATGACTAAAAAAAAGGCAAAAATCCCAAAAATGGTCATGGTCAACTTATTTTGTCTTTATGCCAAATTTTAATTATTTAATAATGATCCTAATTATTATTAATTCTATGATTAATCTTAATAAGTTTTTGACATGTGTTGTTAAATTCTGTCATTATCTTGAAAAATGGATATCTCAAGCTGTTGAAGTGTCAAGCTGTTTAAATCAAAGTCCTACATTGACATTTCTTGACACATTGGCAGAGCTCACATTAGTTCTGTAGTCCCACTCAAGGCCGTCTCCACATAAACTCTTGCTTTTCTCTAATATTCCCGAGAGGAGACAAGCATAAATGCGTGTGTGTTTGTGAGGGAGTGTGTTTGTTGTGATTGTGTGAGTGCATAAGCACAGGTCCAATGGCTTTGAATAATGGATGGGGCTCGTGTTTGTTTGAAAGTGCGCCATTTCCCCTCGGCTGAAATGCGTCGCTGCATGAATATTAAATGCAGTGTTTTGACCATCTCCGTGCTACCGTCCCACTCCCAGCAAATCACTCTTAGATGCATTAAAGCCACTGCAAAAATACCCCAAATGTCCACGGTCTATAGATGTATACTTTAGACTCTCCATACAATGGCCACATCTCGACTGAACTGGACTTGATATTCACACTATGCCAAGTTTTTCACAACCTTCTTAAACAGCTGGAAATCAGAAGGGATAAAACAATTTGCATACATCTGAAATTTGGCACAGTGCAGACTTTGGACTGACTTCAAATTAAGACCTGGAACACCTTGAAGTTTTGGGAAGATCTTCGTGACTTTGAAAGCAGAAAATTCATCAGAGATTTGCTGGGAGTGGGACGTTTTCATGTCATTATGTTACTAAAAGTCACATCCTGCCCATTTCCATTGAAATGATGTCCGCTGAAATTAAATGGTGAGTGGCTGGCGGTCTGTGGTCCCTCTCAGAAGCAACCCAAACCACAAGTAAATACACAGTTGGTGGAAAAGTATTGTTTTGATATTGAGTCTTTTAATGCGAGCCCAATGCTACAGATAACACAGATAGCCACTGAGTTTCATATGACTCTACTAAGGGCAACAAACACACCACATGTTCTTGTCACTAAAGATCTGACTCAAATAAATATAGGCTAGTTCAGACTTTGTGAAGTTCAATGCTCACTCACCACACCACCATTCAAGAGTTTTCTTTTTCTATTTGATTATATTTTATTATAATAATTAATAATTTATTCCTGTGATGCAAAGCTGAATTTTCAGCATTATTTAGTGTCACATGATCCTTCAGAAATCATCCCGATATGCAGCTTTGCTGATCCAGAAACATTTTCTAGTATTATCAATGGTGAAAACAGTTGTGCTGTTTAAAGGGGTCATATGATGTCACTAAAAAGAACATTATTTTGTGTATTTGGTGTAATGAAATGTGTTTATGCGGTTTAAGGTTCAAACACATTATTTTCCACATACTGTACATTATTGTTTCTCCTCTATGCCCCGCCTTTCTGAAACGCGTAGATTTTTACGAGCCGTTTTAGGTAGACGTGGTTGACTCTTAAATTTTATAAAGAATATCTCTTGAGACTTTAGTCTTTGCAACTTTACAGATCTTCTTTATGCACCAAGAGCTTGTAACACTCCTAAGATAAAGGAAAAATTGAAATCGCATCATATGACCCCTTAAAACCTATTTAAATAAAAGCGAGCTCTACAATGAGTCTCCAATCAATTTCCAAAATAAACCATGCAAGAAGCATTTACATGACTGCAACAAACAGGTCCATAAGGTCAAGATTTCGAATGGAAGTAACTACAAAGAATAAAAATTCAAGGACATCCAAAAAAAAAAAAAAAAAAACGAGACAAAACCCAAACAGAACATTGAGTATAATTAAGGACACAACCTGATTTTATCTAGTGGGATTAATATGATCTTCTCCATCCACATGCCCTTGGTAACATCAGCAGAAGGGAAAAGTCGTCAGGCCAAAAACAAAAAAAACAAAAAAAAAAAAAAAAACGACACATAACCACAGGAAAGTGTTGTTTGGAGGTTTTCATTATGAAAGGCTATTTGAGGTTCATGTTCTAAAGGATCATGGGGGATCTGTGCTGAAGTTGGGCTGTGTGTGTGTGTGTGTGTGTGTGTGTCTGTTTACTCCAGGATGGCTTGTGTTGTACTCTGGAGATAAGGAGATTATAATTGGCTCACTGAGTGTGGTTTGCATTCTACAATGACTGCAGCTGTGCCACGCAGACTTCAGAAAGCCAGCGAGTATGTCAGAGTTAGACATCACTGTCAACAGATTAGACCTCATCCACAACACCAGCTTTAAAAGATAAAGGGTCTCTACCACAGCGGCTGAGATGTATATGAACACATTAAAGAGAGTTTAGAAGATCTGTAATGATGACTAGGACAGGAATACTATGATAATTCCTAAACCGCATGAAATCAGAGTTTTGCAGCTTTTAGGACAGCGTGTTAGCTTTGAGGCTAATCTATATGCTAACAGAAAGAAACTTTTAACACAGTCAGGTACACATTCCTGTTTCAGCAGAAAAACATGAAAGAAAAACGTCTCTAGGTTACGTATGTAACCATGGTTCCCCGAGGGAACGAGATGCTGCGTCGAGATCGCTTTGGGAACGCCCCTGCGTGACCGCGTTCTGAAGCACGTGTCAAATCCGTCCAATGGAGTAGCGAGACGTCACGAGCGGGGTGACGTAAGCACCAGAAAATATAAAAGCGCATCCGGCAGAGTGCAAACCAGCTTCGATGAAGTAGCGCCTGGAGGGATGCAGGGAGTATGGCAAAGAGACGCAGCGTCTTGTTCCCTTGGAGAACCATGGTTACATACGTAACCTAGAGACGTTCCCCTTCAGGAACTCGAGCTGCGTCGAGATCGCTTTCGGAACGAGAATACCCACTGCGCCATACTACCAAGTCCCTGCCTGTGTGTCCTGCAAATGTCCTGCAAGGCCAAAGCGATCTCGACGCAGCTCGAGTTCCTGAAGGGGAACTAAAGAAAAAAACAACAGCTAACTGTCCACTGATAGTGGTATTTAGAAAGTAAGTTGCAACAGAAGAAAATGGAAGATGGGATTGTTTGTGAAAGTATGATCTATTTCTAACACCATTTGACATGCTGCCACCCTTCCAGACCTCTCACTATCTCTCTTTTTCACAGCTACAAATAACTCTCTGTTCTCTGGCTACATCAGCCTACACAAGGACCTTAATGGAGCAGGACATCTTTAATACAAGACAGTCCAGCTGGAAAAGGGAAAGGAGACTTGAGCTTTAAACTGGAAAGAAACTGAGATACTTTGACGTGTATGAACAGGTTACTAGGGTTAATCTCGTGAAAATGTAACTGGATCAAATTCAGTGCTGTTATTGTTAACTAAGACTAAAACACATGTAATAAAAACAGATAGATAGATAGATAGATAGACAGATAGATAGATAGATAGATAGATAGATAGATAAATAAAAATTAATATTGTTTTGGCCATTTAAATAATTCTGAAAGAAAATATATAAATATCAGATTAAAATTTTAAGCCTAAACTTACAGAAATGTTGCTTGGCAACTGACTGAAATAAAATAAGTGTAGTTGAAGTACTAAAATTACTAAAACTTAAATAAAATTTAAAATTAAAGCTATATAATAATAATAATCATAATAAAATAAACCTTTAAAACTATTAAAAATGACAAAAACATTTATCTAAATTAATATAACTGAAAAAAACAGCCAATTCAAAATATTTCCGCTAAATCCTAAAT
>NW_015542495.1:2276765-2309154 GCF_001515605.1 Sinocyclocheilus anshuiensis
AAAACAAATAAACATTTGAACATCACAACAAATGAACTGTATGCTTAAAAGAAATTATTTAATGATTTAAAGAAAACATTATAATTATTATTATTATTATATAAATATTAGTGTACTGGAGTTATATATTTTTCATTTTAAAATAACTAATTAAGAAAATAAGAAAATATGCAAAAGAAAATTAATAAATATAAATATAAATAAATTAAATAAAAAAAAAAACAAATAATTTATCCTTATGTAAATTCCAGGAATTTTCTTCCCATCAGAGCACAAATGATATAAATATATATAAAAATATGCAAATATATGCAATTGATTTAATTACTCAACATAATTAGTTAGATTAAACTATTTAATAGATTGACACACCTAACAAATTATTTTCAACTGCATTTAAATAATATTAAAAACATAAAAAACTTTTCTTTGTGCAATATAGTATTTTTTTTCTTTTCTTTATTTATTTTTTATATTTCTTTTGTTAAAATATAAACAGGACAAGGTTTCATGAGAATCACCTACAAATGTGAGTGCAGAAAAGAGATGAAAGATAATTAACTCCGAGAAAGGAATCATTCTCTGAAGTGTGTTTGAGTGCATCTGCTCTTATGCATCTCTATCTGGATGTCAGCCATGTGGCATCAGAGGCACAACAGTAACACAAGACAAATGACCCCTTAGGAGTCCACAAACTTAAACACAAGCACACACACTTGTCTCTGGTCTTATTCCATGGCTCTTTCCTCACTGACCTCATCTGCAGTTAAACGCTTCTTCATCTCACGCCAGGAGCTCTCAGCAGAGTCCCGTCCTCCAATCAAAGCATAATGCACGTGCAACCTGGCCAATTATAGCCCTGTTTCGTAAGAGCTCCACAACAGCAGCCCCATTTCCTGACTTCCTGTGTATTCATTCATCAAGGATGGAGGACTGGATGAAGGAATGCGGTGGAAGGGGGACTTCAATTGCACGCACAAAGGCGCCGGTGCGCACTGTAGCCTGTATCCTTTCATATCAAGGCGCGAAATAAACTACGAGCATGCAATGTCGTTGTCAGTTAAGTCATGAAGTTACCAAAATGGCAATTAAAGCTGCCTTAAAACTGTGCATGCATGTAATATATTTTATACGAGTCACATTTAAGAACATGTCTCTGAAATGGTTTTCAAAACTGTCCTGGTATCGTGAAAAGCGCTATACAAATAAACTTGAATTGAATTGAAAATAACCTATTACCAGCTGCTGTGATGTCTATTAGTCTATTAGTGTTTGATAATTTCCATTTCTGTATATTTCTGCTGAAGGGCACAGGTAAATATGACATTTATTATAATGGGTTTATGTGAAGACCTTCAGTCATAAAAAAGATTCCATTAAACAAATATTAAAAAATATACTGTCCCTATGTTGTTTGTACATTAATTTGAAGATTGAATGTTTGCAATATAAAATTATTATTAAAAACTTTAATGTTAGGTGGGATTAATCACGTTTAATTTCAGAAAAATGTGCGATTAATTAGTTAAATTTTTTTTTATCGATTGACAGCACTAATATATATATATGAAGAGTAACTGGATGTAATGTTCAGTAGTTTGGGATCAATATGATTGATTGATTTTTTAAAGAAATTAAAACTTTGATTTAACAAGTATGCATTAAATTGAACAAAAGTGACAGTAAAGACATTTATAATGTGACAAAATTGTACATAATTTACATCAATGCTGTTCTTTTCAACTTTATATTTGTCAAAGAATCTTGAAAAAAACAAGGTTTCCACCAAAATTAATCAGCACAACCATTTTAACTGTGGTGATAATAATAAGAAATGTTTCTTGAGCACCATATCAACATGAAGGACCATGCAACACTGAAGACTGGAGTAGTGATGCTGAAAATTCAGTTTTGTCATAACCGGAATAAATTACATTTTAAACCATTTTAAAATAGAAAAACAGTTATTTTGAATTGTAATAATATTTCACAGTATCACTATTTTACTGTATTTTTATTCAAATAAATGCAGCCTTGGTAAACATATAAGGCTTCTTTCAAAAATAGCTCTCTTTCTTCCGTAGAACACAAAAAGAGAAACTTCGCAGAATGTTTGAGCTTTTCCATATAATGAAAGTGAATGGGGACCAAGGGCTGTCAATGTCCAAAAAATGTATATATATTTTTTTCTATAAATGTGATTCAAACAACAGGTTGGTGTGAGGAAAATTTGCTTTCATTTTCTAAAAAACCTTCTTGTTTTAAATGTTTTGTTCACCATTTGCTTTCACTGTATGATAGAAAGCAGTTTGGACATGCTGCTAGTTATAGTTATCTGCTGAATACTCGCTTTTGTGTTCCAAGAAAAAAAAAAGCATATTCAAAAATCAAATTTAATCAGTATTTTTGTCATGTTTTCCAGTACAAATATTTAAGCATCCTTGAAACAAGATAAATTTACTTGAGAAGCCAAATTGCATAAAATAGTAAGACTTGTTTTCAGAGAACATATTTTGAATCAATTTTATTTTTCTCACCCCATCGGCATACTGTTTATGTTTGTTTTAAGCATAAACCTCAGTAAGTATAACTAGAGTTGTTTAAATTTATGCATCTAACAAGAATATTGCTAATGATGTAAGAATGATGTAAGAAAAACAAACTTAACTTCTCATCAAATAAATGTTATTTATTTATTTGTAGTAGAAAAAAGACAAAAATACTTATTAAATAATTTTTTGCCACGGAAAACCCATATGATTTTTCCAGTGAGGCAGTGTGTGCAACATTAACCAACAGTTGCGCAGCCAAGATGATGTCAGCCGAAAAGCAAAGTCATTTTAGAAGAGGAGCAAGTTATTAATTTTTGATTAATTTTTGATGAACTGTGCACGATAAGACCAGGAATGTGTATTAAAGTTACTAGGGTCAATTTTGATTTTATGTTGACTTGAAAGAATCAGATCCTCCATATCCATGACAAATATAATTAAATCCAATTCAAACAGAGCATCTAGGGAATTAATTCATCGTAATAATCTTCCCTTTAATAACGCAATGATTAATCTCTCCAAGAATGTGACTGCAAAGCCTTGGAAGATATATAATGTAGTTGAATCTTCTATCCATTTTTGATAACTGGTATGATGAAACCGCTCCTTCATACATCAAAGATTCAATTCAGGAGTTCTGAAAATGATATTTCAGGCTTGTGTGGTCCAGCATGTTGTTTAAAATCAAATCAGAGCCTCTTGCTTCTTTGGATTTGAGGGCAGAAACTTTCACGTTCAAGTCTTGCTGTAATGAGGGAGTTATGAGAACTCTGGGGCAATTCAAGCTTGTTCAATTTTTCAGGTATATGGTTTTGCTCTAAAAAGGTGTCAGACAGTTCGCGGTGGCAGGTGCTTTAGAAAAAGCCTGATCCACATTTCTGTGTTCTGAAGTGAAAATGAGACCTGCTTCAGTCTTGTTATGAGACTTCAAATGTTCCCTCAAACATTCTGGATTTACAGACTACACCTACAGACAGCCTGTCGCTGACAAAACCACCCTTAAAAAGAATTCACCAATATTTCCCAAAAAGAAAAGTCTGTCATCATTTGTATCATTTAAAAAAAAAATCCTTTTTGGAACTTGACGGTTCCTGGTCACTATATGCATTCATTGTATGGAAAAGAGCAGCGTGAACATTATTCAAAACATCTGCTTTTGTTTTCTCCAAAAGAATTCAGGGTTTGGAACAACATGAGGGTGAGTAAATATCAAAATTTTTATTTTTAGATAAATTTTAGATGGTGAGGAGTGAATAAAGAGATGGAAACAGAAGAATGACAATGTGCACAGTGGTCAGCATGGACATTTCTTTTTAGAAAGGACGGTATCTCTGGGTCTCTTCTTAGATATTAGAGGACACTGCGTCCTCCATTTATAATAGTGTCTCACATCTCATTTCTGGAGAGGTTCAATGTCAGCACTAACAACTTCTAATGTCACCCTGTCTCTCCCCTGTGTGTGTGTGTGTGTGGCAGGAGTAACCTGTCATGGCACCCTAAGCTGTAATAGATCTGCTGCATAATTCATGAGGCAGTTCTGTGTGTGTGTGTGTGTGTGTGTGTGTGTGGCAGGCGTAACCTGTCATGGCACCCTAAGCTGTAATAGATCGGCTGCATAATTCATGAGACAGTTCTGTGATTATGAGCATTACTGTCGTTACTCAGCAAGCAGCCAATCATGTGACTGATAATGTGACGGCAACGGGGACACATCCTCACCTTCCTCTGGAATGACTGTCTTTCTTTTTTTTTTTTTTCTCATACACAAACTCAATTCCGCAGTAATAATATTCTGTGAAATGTAAACTCCAAAATATAGTGAGCTTGCTGGCTGTGTACTGCTAACATTGGCAGCTGCATTTAAAGTCAAGATCCAAACCAAAATTGATAACCTGATCTCATGAGAAAATGTAGGTGTGCAATTTCTTATAATGTACCTTATAAGTGACTGATTTGGAACAATCTACATATAACAACTCCTCACGGCACAAATTATAGTGAGAATCAAAAGAGATGCAGTACATTCTAAAATAGTTTGACAATAGCATGTTGCTAAGTTGCTAAATAATAAAAAATCTGTCAATATTTGGGCATTTTAAAACAATTAGAATATGCCAGTCAAAATAGCGCTAATCTGGTGAATCAAACACCTCACCTCACAGTTAAATCCAGTGTAACATTAGCATATTGCTAAACTAACAAATGAGAAACTTACATGTAGTAACATAACAAAAACCGGTGCAATATTTGGGCATTTTGAGATTTTGTGCCACACAGAATAGAGCTCCTCATGTTTAAACAACTGATTCCAACAGAGTGTAATGTTAGCATGGTGCTAATCTAAGATAACAGATCAAATAATCTAAATTTGGGCATTTGTGATTATTAGTGTGTAGCAGACAAAACAGCGCTTCTCAGGTTTATCAAACAATTGATTCCATTAGCATGGTGCTAATCTAAGACCTACACTTTAATCCAATAGAATGTGACTTTAGCATGTTGCTAAGCTAGCAACATGAGAATCAAATAGTAACACTATAAATAACTGGTTGATATTTGGGCATTTTTAGATAATTGGTATGAGCAACACAAAATAGCGCTTCCTCACACTTATCAAACAATTGATTCCATTAGCACTGTGCTAAGAAAATAACCTGACAATATAAGAGTAAACAGATGAATTTTGGTCTGTATTTGGGCATTTTGTAATTACTAGAATGTGGAAGACAAAACAGTACTCTTCGTATGAATCAAACAAGAAGTGTACTCATAACTAATTTGAATAAAGTGTACCATTAGCATATTGCTGTGCTAACCACATGACAATCATGAACACCCAATGGTCTGATAACTTTTCCTTAAAAATCAATTTCTCTTTCCATTTTTTTGTGAATTTAATGAAATAATCAAAAACTAAGATACAATGTTTGATATAAACCTCCCTTACAAAAATTAACCATGGGTTTACTACAAATGAAAAAAAAAACAAAAAAAAAACATGGTTACTATAGTTAAACCATGGTAACCACTAATTAACCATGGTTTTGCTACACTAACCATAATTTAACCATGCTATTTGTGGTAAAACTGTGGTTATACAAATGGTAATCAATCCGGCAAAAAACCTGGTTACTACACTTTTACTATAATAAAACCATGGTTAATTTTCGTAAGGGATGTTGTGTACCTCTTATTAGCTGTCATTAAATTTTACATTGTATCTAACAATACACATAAAAATTCATAACACACTAACAGAGTACAAATCAATGTCTCTGACAAGCCAAATGACAATGACTACCCAAAACAAAGTTTCTTAGAAGGCAACATCATGCTGGTCACCTTTTGGAACAATCTTCTTGTCAGGAGCGCATATACGATGCTCTTAAAATGTTTTCTAAGTAGACAGCTCACTAGATTTTGGAACAGAGCAGTCCCATTACATATGAATAAAACTAAATTTGTATGCATGGGTTTTCAAACTATCCAATCTTTCTTCTTCTCTACCTCAATTTCACTCTTCTTATTTCAAGCTATCAGTTTCCTTGTTTCTTTTTCCTCTTGCAAGTGTTCAATGAATCTGACATTTGAGGCGTTTTATCTAGGGGCCTCACACCTCATTCTCATTTTTTTATCGTAATCTCTGTCAGTCCAGCCCTCTCTTTCTCATCTGTATTCTCCAAACCTCTCTCTTTCTCTCGGGTACAGATCTCACGTGTCGCTCTCTGGTCTAATGGAATCACAGCTCAGTCTCTCAGCTGGACAGTAATCACTCTCTCTCTCTTTCTCTCACTCGCTCGCTCTCACACATAACACAAGGGCTTCACTTGAGCAAAAGCCTCACAGAAATCCTTTCAAGCGTCGGTGCAGTCCAAAGACAGAGCATACCGTGTATAATATCTTCAAATGTTTCAAAACCCCTCTTTGGTTCTGGACTACAACTCTAAGTATACAGATACAAACGTCACTTCATAAAGACTAGCGAATATAAAGACTAGCAAAGTGTTTATCTTTTTGAGGGAATTTTCAACCACAAACTAGACTTTTTGTTTGATACACTTCCATGTGTTTTGCTGCGTACTAAGGTTTAGTTTGGTGAATTCTGAAAAAAAAAAAAAAATGGCCAAAAAAGGCTAAATGTCAATGCAAAAATAAATGGTAACACTTTACTTTAAGGACCTATTCTCGCTATTAACTAGTTTCTTATTAGCATGCATATTACTAGCATACTGACTGTTTATTAGTACTTATAAAGCACATATTAATGCCTTATTCTGCATGACCATATTTTAGATCCTTTAATCGTACCCCCTACCTAAACGTAACAACTACCTTACTAACTATTAATAAGCAGCAAATTAGGAGTTTATTGAGGGAAAAGTCATAGTTAATAGTGAATATGTGTTCCTTATTCTAAATTGTTACCAAATAAATAAATCCCTGCACTTTCCATTTGTACTATCTGATATAGTCTATATATTATTTCTGATAATACTCCAATTTAAGCAATTATTTACAATATTGCATAAAATACTGTTAATATTTTATAAATAAATAAATACTGTATATATATGTGACCCTGGACCACAAAACCAGTCGCAAGGGTATATTTGTAGCAATAGCCAACATTACATTGTATGGGTCAAAATTATCGATTTTTCTTTTATGCCAAAAATCATGAGCATATTAAGTAAAGATCATGTTCCATGAAGATATTTTGTAAATGTCCTACCGTAAATATATCAAAACTTAATTTTTGTGAGTAATATGCGTTGCTAAGGACTTCATTTGGACAACTTTAAAGGAGATTTTCTCAATATTTAGATTTATTTAGATTCCAGATTTTCAAATATCGTTGTATCTCGGCCAAATATTGTCCTATCCTAACAAACCATACATCAATGGAAGGCATATTTATTCAGTTTTCAGATGCTGTATAATTCCCAATTTCAAAAAATTGACTGGTTTTGTGGTCCAGGGTCACACACACACACACACACACACAGACACACACACACACACACACACACAGATGGGTTATATATATATATATATATATATATGAAGTAATACAATAAAATAAATAATTTCAGATTGAGCATTTGTTAATTAATTGCATCAAAATAGACATAAATCATAAAACACAAAAATGTTTTATATGGGTAGAAAAACACAAAAAGGTAAAACTCCAAGGGGCGAAATTGTCCTTTAAATGGAAAATTTCCACTACTGAATGGGAATTTTCACATGCAAAATCCAATCATTTTAATAGGAATCCACATGATCAGGAATTTTACATAAGGTTGAATTATTTCCCACATTCGCAACTGCTTCAAGTTTACCTCTTCAAAATTTGCAGCGTTGACCAACAGAAAGTTGTTTGATTTAAAAGTGAGCAGTGCATCATACATTGTTACGCTATTGATGATGAACCTTTTTTTGCACTGCAAAATTAGCAGAAACTTCCCTAAGGTGACCGCACCTTAACACTGCTAGAAAGCAAACAGCCTCGCAACCAACACCATATCAATGCTTTCTCAACCACCCTAGCATAGTCGCAGGGTTTGAAACAATTTCATATGCATAAAATCAAGTGTTACTGCCCTGTTCCAGTGATCGAACAGCATCAGCCAGGACTTAATCAATAAAAAGTCAGTGGCCTGGCCTAGAGGACCAAGTCAGTGAGGGCAGCAGTGTCAAAGGTTAAGGAAATCAGGGTAAAGAGTTACTCACAAGGTACTGTACGAAGATAAAGGTTGTCCCGAATTATTTGTTGCAGCTCATGGTCCAAAGAGCCCTTCTGGAAACGCAGGTTGAGATATTGCCTGAGATCTTTATCCACAACACCTCCTGTAACACACATACAGACGGTTAGATGACCCTCCACCGCGATACAATCTCATCTGATAACAGGCTGCTTGGCGTTTACTTCACATTCACAATAAACTCTGTGAAGAAACGCCTTTGTGTGCAGTTTTTCAGTGGTAATAAAGGACTCCGTTACGTGAATGTGTGTGGAGCCATTCTATTTTCTGAGGAAAAGGCCTGACAATACTGCAGCAAACCATGATTTAGTCGCTCGATACAAAAACCTGACCTCAAAGCGATTGCCTGAAGAGCTGCGAGAATATGTCTGTGATAGTTTCCACTTTGTTCTGTGGTCAAAAAGCTTTTTCAAGCTCCTAAGAGGGTCCTTCCTTCCTGTTTAGCTTGTTTCTCATCGATATAAGCACACAACGCCACTCATTCACACAGACCATCATATTTTTCCTAGTACACAGAAATTATTTCTGAACACATAAGAGTGCAGGGATCCCCATGGGGCGTCCCAGTGATAAATACACACACACACACACACACACACACACACACACACACACACACGTTGTCATTATTACATCCCGTGATGAAATGGGGAGGGGGTTCTCTTCAGAAAATGTGCTTCATCAGCAGACAGATGGATAGAGAGTGAGAATGAGAGAGGGGGTAAAGCAAAAAACAGAAAGAGAGAGAGAGACATGAGAGTATATGGAAAAAGCAAATGAAATATATAGACATAAGGAAAATAAAGGTTAATATCCTCCACTGACACACATCAACTGCATTTCTCAAAATTAGAAAATCATAACAAAAAAAAAAGAATAATAATATATAATAAATAAGTATTATTAAGTTTATTAAGTTGGTATCATAGAAAAGCTTAAATCCTTAAAGGGCCAGTTCACATAAATATTTGAAAGGTGCATTGGAAATGGTTACAAGACTAGTGAGAACATCCAGCATTTCTCCAAATTAAACTGTAAAAAATTCTACCTCTTTGCAACAAACATTTAAAAAAAAATAATTAGTACATTTCACATTAAAACTTACATCATTAAACAGCTAGGTCACCCAAAAATGAACATTTGAGCTTGCATATACTAGTCAAAACATACAGCACTTTTTTTTTTTAAAAAGCAACAAGAAAAATAAAAAAGAGTAAGATTTGACAGTGCGTATATTCAAACTTTGTGTCACATTCAGTTCAATTCAATTCAATTCAAGACTAGTGAGAATATACCACATTTTTCCAAATTTTCTAATTCTTCTTCTTCAAAAAAAAAGTCAATTTCAAAGAACGTTCATCCTAAGATTTAAGATCGGTGATGGAGCATACAATTCAGAGAATAATGACTTTTTCAGAGAATTTTGGCCTGTTTCTCACACAAAGTGATCCTATTTTCATATTTTTTATGATCATAGATCATTTTGTCATTTTGATCCTTGATATCTTGTCCCCATACACTTTCATTGACAATTCCAGTCACCATCCACTTGAAAGGTAACCACGGCTATCAAAGATTTTCAGGTAATAATAGCTTAAATTTCAGTCTGTTTCTTACACAAAGCTATCATATGGCTTTTATAAGACATACAACTCATACATACTACTTTTATAGTTTTTGTTTTTTGTAACCTTTTTAGAGCCCAAAATCTCCAGTCCCCATCCACTTTCATTGTATGGAAAAACAACATGAACATATCTCAAAATTTCTCCTTTTAAACACTGAATGTTCTTTTTTGGGCAAACTATTCCCTAAACCATAATTTAAACACACAGTCTGGCTTGAAACACAAGACATCACTGGCGCAAAGTCATATGTCATCAAAAAGCATAGTGCTGAAAAAGACGTCATACTAAGTAACTATGCTCGTGTGGGTTTCAGAAACCGCTTTTTAATGCTTCAAACATGCACCCTAAACACTAAACATATACATCATCCATCGAATCATGCATGGACTCATACACACACCGGTGGATTTTAAAACTCTATGTAGAGCAAGCCCTATGCGTCTAGAATAACCTACTTCAGACATGCCGGTTAACCAGACATGACAATCATGCTATTTACACACACACACACACACACACTCAGTTAAAGAAAACCTCTGGTTTGCAATCAAATCACACAGACATCATCGGCACACAGTTCTGTCTGAATGTCACAGAACAGCAAATTAATGCCAAATGACACACAAATTAATGAGTCTCACACACTCAGCTCCTTGGAGAGAAAATAAATCAAGACTGCAGACCCCAAAGCCTCGTTCAAATCCCTAGCACACACACACACACACACACACACACACGATTCATAAGTCGACTCACAGAGCGCAATGGAACGGCACTTCTCTTGCACGGCTCAGCCAGATGTTGCAGGCGATGATTTGAGCATGTCTGTGATTGCATGCGTGTGTGTGTGTGTGTGTGTGTGTGTGTGTGTGTGCAGTCCAGGTCTCCACAGGTCTACGGCCACAGTGTGCAGGTTTTCTAGCAGTGTTAGATAGGTTCAGTGCTACAGACTGTCTCTCTGCACACTGCCGTAACAGAGAGTGTCGCTCTGCAGTGACCGAGAGAGAGAGAGAGAGAGACAGACAGAGAGAGAAAGAGAGGTTGAGCACTGGGACGCTGCAGAAGAAACGTGCCTAACAGTGGGAACCTATCACAAAGCTCTCTCTCCCTGTGTAAGAGATGGAGGATGGGAAGAGATTCATCGCCCTCTATGGGTGGACTGGATACGTACAGCAAATTTTATATCCATTTTTCATAATGTAAATTACTATGTTGTGCTGCCTAAATGCCTAAAATTATTTCGCTTTTTAGTGTTTTATTTTCTACAGCCACAATGTGCAGGTTTCCTAGCAGTGTTAGATGGGTTCAGTGCTACAGGCTGTCTCTCTGCACGATGCTGTAACAGAGAGTGTCGCTCTGCAGTGACCGAGAGAGAGAGAGAGAGAGACAGACAGAGAGAGAAAGAGAGGTTGAGCACTGGGACGCTGCAGAAGAAACGTGCCTAACAGTGGGAACCTATCACAAAGCTCTCTCTCCCTGTGTAAGAGATGGAGGATGGGAAGAGATTCATCGCCCTCTATGGGTGGACTGGATACGTACAGCAAATTTTATATCCATTTTTCATAATGTAAATTACTATGTTGTGCTGCCTAAATGCCTAAAATTATTTCGCTTTTTAGTGTTTTATTTTTACTGCATTAACAATTAATAGTATAACATTTTAAGTTCACCCGTTCAGCATTCACAAAAATATTAAGCAGCCAATTTTCAGCTACTATGTAGACCTGAAGATCCATCACAACTCTGAGCTTTAGGTTTCAAACTAATGATGTTCGAGCTGCAATTGTTGTCTTAAGGTGAGTTCACCCAGAAATGAAAATTCTGTCAATAATTACTCACCCTCATGTCGTTCTAAATCCGTAAGACCTTCATTCCTCTTCAGAACACAAATTAAGATGTGATCGGCACATCGAAGACTGGCATATAAGAGAAAAAAATTGTTGAATGAAGTCGTTATTTTTGTTTTCTTTGCACACAAAAAATATTCTCGTAGCTTTTTAAAATTAAGGTTGAAACACTGATGTCACATGGACTATTTTAACAATGTCTTTACTACCTTTCAGGGCCTTGACCGTGGTAGTTCCCTTGCTGTCTATGCAGGGTCAGAAAGCTCTCGGATTTCATCAAAAATATCTTAATTTGTGTTCCAAAAATGAAAGAAGGTATTACAGGTTTGGAACGAAATGAGGGTGAGCAATTAATGTCAGAATTTTCATTTTTGGGTGAACTATCCCTATAACTGGATCTTTTTAAAGATTTGATTGAACCGATTACACATTCTATGTAACATGGAACTACAATAATACCTTTTATCACTTATTTCATTACAAAAAAAAAGAAAAGTAAAATGCTGTGTAAGAATTTTGGGTACAATTTCAAGTCGTCTTAAATGGGTGAATCTTTAAAACAGAAACTCTAAAAACCATTTCTGTAAGTAAAGGTCAAGGGAGGTCTGATATTTCTTCTACTGTGACAAGAACTTCACAGTCAGAAGCTCAACTTGGTTTGCCAAGTTTCAATACATTTCATAACAAACCCACACAAAATGAGTAAGTGAAGTGTTCAGGGTGCCATTGCCCTTGAGTGAGTACAGAGCACATGATGAAGAACAGGTGCCATCAGAACCCCCAGAGAGAGAGAACAGACTGTATTGAATTCTCATAACATCCCACAGCTGCTGCCTTCCAGGACCTCAGTACCAGAAGGAACATTTTTAACGTTTTTGAGGAAAGAGCAATTGTATATACAATAAAGACAGACATCTGTGCCACTTGCCTCATCACAAGTAAATTATTAAAGGAGAAAAATATATTTCAAATGATTAAATATGAATATATATTCACATAACATAAATAAACACTTATATAGTAAAATATAATGTAGAGCAGTTTAAATATGGTGGTCACACTTTATTTTAAGGTCCAATTCTCGCTATTAACAAACCATTAACTACAACTTTTGCCGTTAAAAACTCCTAATCTGCTGCTTATTAATAGTTAGTAAGGTATTTATTAGGTTTAGGTATTGGGTAGGATTAGGGATGTAGAATATGGCCATGTAGAATATGTGCTTTATAAGTAGGCTACTAATAAACAGCCACGGATTTCATCAAAAATATCTTAATTTGTGTTCCAAAAATGAAAGAAGGTATTACAGGTTTGGAACGAAATGAGGGTGAGCAATTAATGTCAGAATTTTCATTTTTGGGTGAACTATCCCTATAACTGGATCTTTTTAAAGATTTGATTGAACCGATTACACATTCTATGTAACATGGAACTACAATAATACCTTTTATCACTTATTTCATTACAAAAAAAAAGAAAAGTAAAATGCTGTGTAAGAATTTTGGGTACAATTTCAAGTCGTCTTAAATGGGTGAATCTTTAAAACAGAAACTCTAAAAACCATTTCTGTAAGTAAAGGTCAAGGGAGGTCTGATATTTCTTCTACTGTGACAAGAACTTCACAGTCAGAAGCTCAACTTGGTTTGCCAAGTTTCAATACATTTCATAACAAACCCACACAAAATGAGTAAGTGAAGTGTTCAGGGTGCCATTGCCCTTGAGTGAGTACAGAGCACATGATGAAGAACAGGTGCCATCAGAACCCCCAGAGAGAGAGAACAGACTGTATTGAATTCTCATAACATCCCACAGCTGCTGCCTTCCAGGACCTCAGTACCAGAAGGAACATTTTTAACGTTTTTGAGGAAAGAGCAATTGTATATACAATAAAGACAGACATCTGTGCCACTTGCCTCATCACAAGTAAATTATTAAAGGAGAAAAATATATTTCAAATGATTAAATATGAATATATATTCACATAACATAAATAAACACTTATATAGTAAAATATAATGTAGAGCAGTTTAAATATGGTGGTCACACTTTATTTTAAGGTCCAATTCTCGCTATTAACAAACCATTAACTACAACTTTTGCCGTTAAAAACTCCTAATCTGCTGCTTATTAATAGTTAGTAAGGTATTTATTAGGTTTAGGTATTGGGTAGGATTAGGGATGTAGAATATGGCCATGTAGAATATGTGCTTTATAAGTAGGCTACTAATAAACAGCCAATATGTTAATAATAGGCATGCTAATAAGCAACTAGTTAATTGTGAGAATTGGTCCCTGTACTAAAGTGTTACAAATATTGTATATAATACGTGAGAATACAGAAAAATTGATAGTTTACTGGATTTAACTTTTCTTTTTTGTACATGTACATCATTATATTTTGTAATGGTTAACAAGGTTATGTCCGCCTTTAATGGTTCTTTTGGTTTCTTCCAACTTCACTGACTAATTATATCTACACCTGTGACTAATTTTTTACCTGACACACTCTTAAGGAAGGCTGAAGGCAGAAATGCATCTGTGTGCAGTGTTTTAGTCACTTTAAATGCTTCTATTGTGAACTTTTTTGGACCGGAAGAAGTGCCTTGTATTCCTTTCTATTGTTAACAAATCCATTTATTCCATCACACCTGGTTGGGCCATTGTGTTAACACTGAACAGGCTGTTTTTGATACTGTACCTTTAAGACTTCTATATTTAAATGACATTGGTTATGAGCAGTTGACCTAAAAACATAAGTAACAACATCAACACCAACACTAAATGATTAAATATAGAACTGCATTGACCTGTAAACAAGAACTTAATATGTGTTTATGGTTCTGAATGACCTCACAAGGAAAAGAGTATGGACATTTTTTTCCCCCAAAATAGCAGCCCTTTAATTAACTAATATAAACCAGCTTATGCAGACCTAGTTATAAATTTGGCTAGTGGCGGGCAGCCAGAAAAACCTACATAACACATGTGTGACCATTCTCACAAACATAAACAAGTGAGCAACATCTGGCGAGTTAACATGTTTCACTCTCACACTGCATTAAATCATAAAATCATTATTTGCTACACGCAGCAGCACTGCACCTTTCAGCCCAGCAGGCAGATGTAGCACTTTATTATAGTTTAATATCTCAGTAATGACTCTGTATGTGTGTGCGAGTTTCTGTGTGGCCCCATATTTGGAGTGGGCATCAGGAAGACAGCTGTTTAGATAATAAGCCTCTAATTAGGAGAGAGGGACTGAGCTGAAACCAGTGAGCAGACATGCTCATTTAGAAACCTGCTCAATGAATGCTAAGGAATGCAACGTCTTACAATATTGGGTAACAATTTCTTTAAGTGTCCTTGTTACGTTACATGTAATTACTCTAGCAATAGCAATAAATGATGCTTAATTACATGCAATAACCAAAAACCAAACCTTAATCCTAACCTCAGTACTCAATTGTGTGTGTGTGTGTGTGTGTATATACATATATATATATATATATATAAAACCAAAAACCAAACCTTAATCCTAACCTCAGTACTCAATTGTATATATATACACATTACCGTTCAAAAGTTTGGGATCAGTAAGATTTTTTATATTTTTTACAGAAGTTTCTTGTGCTCATCAAGGCTGTATTTATTTGATCAAAAATACAGAAAAAAACCCTGTTATTTTGTGAAATATTATTGCAATTTAAAATAACAGTTTCTATTTTAATATACTTTAAAATACAATTTATTCCTGTGATCAAAGCTGATTTTTCTGCATCATTACTCTAGTCTTCAGTGTCACATGATCCTTCAGAAATCATTCTAATATGCTGATTTATTATCAGTGTTGGAAACAGTTGTGCTGCTTCATGTTTTTTGGAACCTGCGATACTTTTTTCAGGATTCTTTTATGAATATAAAATAAAAAAACAGCATTTATTCAAAATGGAAATCTTGTGTTACAATATACACTACCGGTCAAAAGGTTGGAGTCAGTACATTTTTTTCTTTCTTTTTTTGAAAGTAATGAATACTTTTATTCAGCAAGGACGTGTTAAATGGATAAAAAGTGATAGTAAAGACTCATATTGTTAGAAAAAGATTTTAATTTTAAATAAATGCTGTTCTTTAACTATTTAACTACTTTTGACTACTGTTTTACTACTATTTTACTATTTAACTATTGCGATATTTCTCAAATGATCTTCTTTTATGTTCCATACTTTATGTTAGGCCATTGTAGCCTAAACATTTAACACAATAATAGCTTTAAATTATCTTTTGGGGGTATCTTCACAGCTAAATTTAGTTTGCAATTAATTAGATTAATTAATAGCAGCACCCTGTAATTGTCAGACTCTGTTCCATGTTTCGTGTTGTGTTTTCCTCCCCCACATGCTCCATGTTTATGATTATGCCCATATTTGGTTTTCCTGTTCCTGTTCCTCATTATAGTTCATTAGTTTCCACCTGTGTTTATTAATCATCTCATCAGTTCCTTTGTTTGCTCCATTACTTAAACCCAGTGTTTCCTAGTGTCTAGTGTTCGCTGTTAAATGTCATTTCATGTACTCAGTGTTTCCCGTGTTCCCGGCTTTGTTTTCATTAAAGACTTTTTTTAAAGAGTAAAGAGATTTGCTTTACTCCTTGTCTCCTCGCTCCTTCGTTCCCGTGTTCCCAGTGTGAATCGTGACAGTAATTAATTAGATTAAAAATTGTAATCGACTGACAGCCCTAATATATATATATATATATATATATAGTATCATATTAGTGTATATATAGGTATCATGATTAGTTATTTACAATGCTTTACAGTGCATATTTATTGATAGGACATGCCGTTTATAATTGCAGGCCTCCAGTAAGCGACAGCACCACCTCAATAAGCACCTGTACAGGCCCTCGACATTCCTCACCTCATACGAGCCGCCCGTCTACATGGATGATGAGGACGAACGGTCTCACTTCTTCAACAGCCTCCAGGATAATGGAGCGGATGATTCGGTCAGTCCTTGTTAAGATTTCAGTTCAAACATTTTAATGTAAAAATGAAAACATGCTAATAATACATGCATTGGGTCTCATTTACCAAGAGCATGAAATCTACATAGCAATGTTTTAATAAAAAAATCACTTGTACTTGTTCATTAACTATTCAAAATTCTTATTCTAGACTGAACAACAAGAACAGCTGAAACCACTAAAACCACACATACGTAAAAAATAAATACAAAATAAAACTCTGGGTGGCCTTACAAAATGAAACGTGTTAAAATGTATAGATATTTCATTTTAAATTCTATATATTTCATAAGAGTAATGGAAGGCTGTAAAGCAATTTTTTGTGGAAAGCCTTATATGGAGATGGTTTGCTTGTGTTTATGCGAATTACTAACCTCAAGCACATTGTCGCTCATTTAGAATACTTCAAATTCATTAGCATTATAGCATTAGAACAGGTTAAGAACAAATTCATGTGCATATGCAAGTGTTGTGAATTAGGTGGAAATTTTTCATGAGAAGTTATCCTGTGCATATAAATATGCTTAATCCACGCAATTAAATGAGACCCATAGTATGTTTACTAAACTAAATAACTAAATTATTAATGAATCAATTAACAAAATAATAGTAATAATAATAATAATAAAAATCAGATCATTGGCTCTAAAGTATCATACTTTCCTGTGATAAAGTGTCTTATCTGAGACATGTCAATCGGTGTAGTCCAAGAGTCTGGCGGAATGTAGAAGTAGTCTATCTGAGTTGCATCTAACACACATGAGCACACACGCTCATCTCTCACACTGGGAGTGGCGTTAGAGTGGTTAATAGAAAATGTCCATCATCCTCAGGGCTGTAGAAGGAGCTGCAGCCTCCATCATTTACACAACACACACACACACACACACACACACACACACACACACACACACACACACACACACACACACACACACACACAGTCTCTCTGTTTCTCAGTTCATTTTACAGATATCACACAATGACAAGTTTATAAAAGATGAGTGATGTCTTTGTGGAGAAATAAAGATATTGTGTGCAGTGTAATAACCCTGAAGATTAAAGGGCAGGAATGTACTTCTAATTGTCAAATTTGTCATAAATGATGAGGCTTGTTTAAAGCTCTTACAATGGACACAATTGTTAAGAGTTGTTCATATGGGCAGTAAATATTTTACTATGCTTTAATAATTAAAGAGGACATTAAAAGGACATTAGAGTGTTCAATACTAAATCCAAAAGTTGCCAGAGATACAGATAAGATGTATGAGGAGACTTCCTAAAATACACTAACTTCAGTCTTTTTAATGCACACTCTCTCAATTCAGTACAGCTCAGTTTAGTTTAGTGCAGTTCAGTTCAGGGGGTGTGTTTCCCAAAATCATTGTTAGCTAACTATGGTCATTAGTTCCATTGATCTCTACTGGTAACGAAGAAATTTGAGACCATAGTTGCTTTTGGGAAACGCACCCCTGATTAACATTTCCCGCACAACATTTCAGTTCAACTCTCTCAGTTCAGTTCATTTCAGTTCAGCTGTGCCCACTTCGGTTTGGTTTAGTTCAGTTCAGTACAGCTTAGTTTAATTTAGTTCAGTTCAATTCAGTGCAGTTTAGTACAGCTTGGTTTAGTTTAGTTTAATTCAGGTCAGCACGGCTCAGTTTAGTTCAGTAAGGTTCAGTTCACTACAGCACAACGTCTAAGCTCAATTCAGTACAACTTAGTTTAGTTTAGCTCAGTTCAGCACGTTTCAGTTCAGTACAGCTCAGTTTAGTTTAGTTTAGTACAGTTCAGGTCAGTTCACTAAAGCACAACATCTTAGTTCAACTCAGTTCAGTACAGCTTAGTTTAGTTCAGAACAGCTCAGTTTAGTTTAGTTCAATTCAGTTCAGCACAGTTCGGTTCAGTACATCACATCTCAGCTCGACACAGTTCAGTTCAGCTTTCATTAATTCAATTCAATACAGTACAGCTCAGTATAGTTCAGTCCAGCTCAGTTTAGCTTAGCTCAGTTCAGTTCAGCACAGCACATCTAAGGTACAGTGGGTACGGAAAGTATGGTTCAGTACATCACATCTCAGCTCGACACAGTTCAGTTCAGCTTTCATTAATTCAATTCAATACAGTACAGCTCAGTATAGTTCAGTCCAGCTCAGTTTAGCTTAGCTCAGTTCAGTTCAGCACAGCACATCTAAGGTAAACTCAGTTCAGTAGAGCTCAGTTTAGTTCAGTACAGTTCAGTTCACTACAGCACAACAGCTCCGTTCAACTCAGTTTAGCTTAGTTGAATTCAATTCAGCACAGTTCAGTTCAGCTCAGTTTAGTTCAGTTTTTCAGTTAATCTCAGCTCAGTTCAGAACAGCTTCATTTAGTTCAATTCTGTTCAGGTCAACTCAGTTTAGTTCAGCTCAGCGCAACTCAGTTCAGTTCAGCTTTCTTTAATTCAATTCAATACAGTACAGCTCAGTTAAGTTCAGCACAGCACATCTAAGGTACACTCAGTTCAGTAGAGCTCAGTTTAGTTCAGTACAGTTCAGTTCACTACAGCACAACATCTCAGTTCAACTCAGTTTAGCTTAGTCGAATTCAATTCAGCACAGTTCAGGGCTGCGTTTCCCAAAAGCAGCGTAAGCCTAAATTGATCGTAGATCCATTGGTGGCAATGGGCCTCATTTATCAATCTAACGTAGAAACGAGCGCAGATCCCTGCGCACAAATCAACTTATGACAGAGTTCACGTGTGATTCATGAAACATTCATATGCCGCCAATCTCATCGTACGAATAATCGCTCGTTGATAAATGTGGCGGCAGAAAACAATCGTCATTTGAATATCACGCCCCTAAAAACACCCTCGTTTAGAAGGCCTCACCCCTAGAGTTTACGACGCGGAGAAACGAAACCCGGCCAAAAAGAGGAAGTAATCTCATGAAAGAGAAATTGATCTTACTGCAAAAACACCCATTAACCTTGTAATTACCTGTGTGATCAGGTGGATTAAATCAAATAAAGATATAAAGAAAAAAATTATAAAATGCATTAAGAGTGTCACAAAAACGGGCGTAGCCTATACTTGTTGCACAGTTTTTTTCCTCTGTTAATTATATTATATTATATATTTTGTGTGATCCTATTTATTTTATTCCTTTTATAGACTTAATTTCTGTTTTTCTCCTTTCACAGAAGCGCTGCAGGTGCATGATGCGACAATTGAATCCTCGTGGTCTTGTTTAAGCTGCTATTCGCGCATGTAAAGCTAAAGCCCTGTACAAAACAACAACAACAAAAAAAGACATCCTAATCATACTGGTTAACGATCGACTAATGAGCTTCGATTGACGGTTAAGAAAATAAAAATGAACAAAAAACCATTCTCCACCTTATTTACTATGCTGCGCGCAAGTTCAGGTAACTCAAAAACTTGCGTACACGAGCTGAGACCAGACGTGAGATTTGATCGTAGCCACCGCTCACATCCATATTGATAAATTCCGAGTTTTGCGTTGAAACGACCGTACGCCCAATTTTCTGTCATACGTTCGTTTCGTAAATGAGGCCCAATGGGTCTACGATGTACTTAGGCTTACGATGCTTTTGGGAAACACAGCCCAGTTCAGTACAGCACATCTCAGTTCAACCAGTTCAGTAGAGCTCAGTTTATTTCAGTACAGCTCAGTTTAGTTCACTACAGCACAACATCTCAGTTCAACTCAGTTTAGCTTAGTTGAATTCAACTCAGCACAGTTCAGCTCATCACAGCACATCTCAGTTCAATCAGTTCAGTAGAGCTCAGTTTAGTTCAATTCAGTTCAGTTAAACTCAGTTTAGTTGAGCTAAGCAGCTTAGCAGTTCAGCTTTCTTTAGGTCAATTCAGTTCAGCACAGCCCATCTCATTTCGATTAAGCTCTGTTCAGTTCACTAAGGTCATTGAGTACAGTTTAATTCAATTTAATTTAAAAGGCTGAATCAAATCCAGCAATGTTAAATTAGCACATTTGTTTATTGTAGTACTGCCAAGCAATCTCTTGTTTGTCTCGTCTCTTGTCTCTGAGATGTCTGATTGTAATTGAGCGTAGTGGAGTGTAGTTGATTACCATGTGTTGTCTGTTACCGCAAGAACGGCTCCTTTAAAAATGTACCACAGCACATGGCATCTGGCTAGCGTGCCTGCCTTCCATCCTTATGAGTTTAAAACCTTATGAGCTCAAATCCCAGAAGCATCACCACCAGCCATAAGAATACTACTGAAACTAAAATTCGTATCTACACATCTGTTGCTGTAGAGCACAGAGAGTGGTATTATCCTCGTTCAGTCTTTCTGTGTGAGCATGTGTGAGCTCGAGCTGATCAAAGACAGTGTTTATGTGTAGAGATCAGGGTGGAGATGCTGTAGTCGTAGCTATCAAAGACCTGTCTCATCACATGACACACGCCGCCCAGCAGACTCTCATTAGTCTCGCCTAGTCAGACTTTTGATTTGAGGCAAAAAAAGTCTGGTCCTCAGTGCAGCTCACTCTGGACAACAGCTACCCATTCAGACAGGAGGTTCTGACAGATATGTAAACTGGCCAAGCACAGTTCTTTTTGTCTTCAAGTTTTGTTTATGGGTAGGATTATCTGAAATAGGCCTATCCCGTAAAATAATAATAGACTGATATGCTTTTACAAGTAGTATGCCAATCTCCATGAAATAATAGAAAAAAATAATAGTTTATACTTATTTGTAGAGCCCGACCGATATATCGTTTAGCCGATATGAGCCTGTCACCGATATATCGGTATATGGCGCCGATATGCTTTTTTTTTTTTTACAGAACATATAACGCAGATTAAATGCTTCTGAATGGTGTAATTACTTAGTTTGTCCAGCAGAGTGCGCTCCATTGTTTGCTACTGATACAGTACCAGTCAAAAGTTTGGACACACGAATGGGATGTGTGTCCAAACTTTTGACTATACTGTACTATAATATAGCCTACACATAAAGAATATCGGCCGATATATCGGTATCAGTCTTTTTTTACTCCCTAATATCGGTATCGGCATCAGCCCCCAAAAAAAACATATTGGTCGGGCTCTACTTATTTGTATATAATACATTACTTGACATTCATAAATGAATTTGACAAACATTTTTACACAGAGTAGTTTTTTAAAGATTCTATTTAATCTTTCATAGAAGTTAAATGTAGATATCTTCTGCTACCCTCCATGACGAGAACCTATTGATCCATTTTTTCTCATGCAGAGAGAGAAAAGGAAAGAAATGGAGATGGGTTAGGAAGAGAAAAGAGAGGATAGAATCAATGGAAAGCTTTTTAATTAGTCTTTAATATAAAGGTGAGTTTTGTTGCTGAGTGCCACTGTCAGATAAAAAAGTAATTGAGGTAGATATCTATAAAACCAGCTACAATAGAGATACACCTCCTTTACGTATAATAATTACGGATTTATTACAACCAGTCAAACTATCACTGTTTGGATAGTCCTTATAGTCTAAGTAACAAGTTCTAGACAAGAATCATTTGTGGACCAGACTTCATGCCAATAGTCAAAAGTCTGCATACTTGATACTTAGTGATTTCTTAGACACTAATGAGTTCTACATTTAGTGTACTCTAGTAAAAAAAATAATAATCTTGTTAACACAATCCTACTTTGCATGTGTAGCTGGTCCAATTTGAGCACAGATTCAAAGCCAATTAGAGCAAAGTCACTGCTTCTCAGATGTTCCCTCTGCCGCTGAGAGGTCCTGCTGACCAGCACATTAGCAAACAGTGACCACAGGACATACAGCACAGTCTGTAAAATCAGCCTCATTATCTCTGCACTGCCACCCCAAAGAAAGAAAGAAAGAAAGAAAGAAAGAAAGAAAGAAAGCATCATAAGAAAATTAAAGTTGTGCCATCATTTGTAAAAAGGGTAAACTATCCCTTTAAGTAAGTGCTGAAGCATTTTTAAAATCTTGCCAAGAGCTAACACAATAATTTGCCATGTGAAGACTTGGAATATAGTGCCCAATCACACTGACTACTGCTGAGGTACTTTTATAGTTGTTTTGTTTTGTTTGAGCTTGACAGACACTGGTCACTGTTTACCTTCTATTTATGGAAAAGAGTAGCAATCTTATTAAGCCACGAGCATACTTTTTGTGCACAAAGAAAACAAAAATAACGACTATTCAACAATTTCTTCTCTTCCCTGTCAGTCTTCGTAGCGCGTTCACGACAGTACCACGCAAGTATATTCGTAGCTTCATAAAATTACGGTTGAACCACTGATGTCACATGGGCTATTTTAATGATGTCCTTACTACCTTTCATCAAAAATATTGTGTTCCGAAGATGAACAAAGGTCTTTCGGGTTTGGAACAACATGAGGGTGAGTAATTAATGACAGAACTTTCATTTTTGGGAGAACTATCCCTTTAACAATCAGGGTGAACAGCCTACTTCACTTCCTTAATTAATTAATTAATTAGTCTTCACTGATATGAAACTATCAGATGTGAATCTCATTATCTTTTCAAACATTAGGCTGCATTTGAAATGCCCTAAGCCAAAAAAAAAAAACACTTTTTGTTTCCTGAGCCCAGCCTTGTTCCCAATTAGTGCTGTCAAACGATTAATCGCATTAAAAAAAAAAAACAGTTTTTGTTTACATAATATATGTGTGTGTACATTGTATATTTATTATGTATATATAAATACACACACATGCATGTATATATTTAAGAAAAATATGTTATGTTTATATATTAAATATATTTATAAATAATATAAATTATATGAATATACATATATGCATGTAAATACATGTAAATATTTGTAAAATATATACATGCATGTGTGTGTACTTATATATACATAATAAATATACACAGTACACACACATATATTATGTAAACAAACACTTTTATTTTAGATGCGATTAATCGTTTGACAGCACTATTCCCAATACAATATAGTTTCTTTAAGGTAACACTTGCAGGTGTCCTGTATAGCGTGAGAGCCCATTAGCTTTCTCTAACCATGCATTGCTGCTGGAATCTCATTAATAGAGACATAAAGCGACTAGCATTGATTGGGGGTGGTGGGTCAGAGCAGGCTAATTTTAAATTCAGCCATAGTCAGCACATATCCATTTGTCTAGAGGTAATTATGCCATACCAAGACGAGGCTTTGTGCATCCAGTCAGACACTGTTTGAGACGGGAGGCCTCAAGGAATATTAACACTATAATACATTTTATTATGAAGCAAGGAAATAATTTGATCTTCATAATATATTTATCCGCAAGGTTTCTCTAAACCTAGTAGAACACTCCACCTGCAATATTTTGTCCGTAGAGATTTTTGTGGCATTTCGGTAGCCACTGGAAGAATAAAGTGTGTGTGTGACTTTACTTATATGGAAAGATCAATAAAAAATGAAATGTGGAGCTAAACCTGTATAATGTTTTACTGTGCATGAAGCACAAAAAGAGAATTTTTTAAACAATGTTCAAGCTGCTATTTTTTATACAGCAAAAGTGGATGGTATTTTACAATGTTGATATCCTAAAAAAGCCCCACAAATGTCATTTAATATCTGTGAGGAAAAGATCAAAATGTAAGTTAAATTTAAGCTATTCATTGATAATCTTTGTTTCTGGTCATCTCAGTCCCACTGGACATTGAGTACTTTTGTGGTCATTTTAAAGTCTGACAGTGTGAATAAGCATATGGATATGCTGGAATGCAGATATTTGGATATTTTGTATGTGTCTACACTATTAAATTAGCTTTTAAGTCAAAAATAACTGCAAATTTATTTATAGATTTAAACATTCATTCATCACATGCAGGTAAACATATGTCTAAAACATATGACTAAAACTATACTAAAAGTCTGGGGTCAGCAAGTTTTTTTTTAAATAAATAAATATTCAGCAATAATTAATCGATTTGATCAAAAGTAACAATAAAACACTTTTTTGTTTTCTATTTAAAAAAAAATGTTCTTTTGAACATTCTATTCATCAAAGCATCCTGAAAAAAAGAATAAAAATAAAAGTATCACACACCAAAACACCATATTAGAATGACTTCTGAAGGATCATGTGATACTAAAGACTAGAGTAATGATGCTGAAAATTCAGCTTTGATCACAGGAATACATTACATTTTAAAATGCATTCAAATAGCTTACTAAATTGTAATAATATGCAACAAAATTCCTGTTTTTACTGTATTTTTCATCAAATAAATGCAAAATTCACCTTTGATCACAGGAATACATTACATTTTAAAATGCATTCAAATAGCTTACTAAATTGTAATAATATGCAACAAAATTCCTGTTTTTACTGTATTTTTCATCAAATAAATGCAGCCTTGGTGAGCATTTTAAATACTACTTTTAGAAACATAAAAAGAAAAAAAATACTGACCCAAATATTTGAACATCTTTCCTACATGCACAGAAAAGCTGCACAGCCAAGGAAAAAGTTTAATACATATTTATTATTTAATAAATAAACATTTAAAGAATAGTTTTGAATTTGTTTTAATTAAAATGTATTTTTGTGTTATTTTTTTATTCATATTCACAACCCATTTTCTCTTTCAAAATAATTTATAAAATAACAGTTTCCAAAATAAGGCCTTTCCAACACCTTCCAAATTGATCTCAATCAAGCCTAGTTCCATACTGAAAGCAAAGCGTGGTGCATTATGGATCTTGTGCGGAGGGATCAATAGACACACACTTGTTATTAAATCAGAAATGCCACCCATATGGCCCATCAGCTTTCAGGCCATCACACACATACATTAATGCATAGCTGTTTGTTCTTAGAGTGCCAGGAAGCATTAAATGGATTTAGATATGAATCTACACTCATTCTCAGTTCATCAAACACTCATGCACTACCTGAGGGGCGTGTTAAAGTGTGTGTTACTCTTCATCAGTAAGAGAGGGTGTAAATCACCTATCATCTATACGCAGATGAAATCAATTCAACCGCTGAACCTCACGCCTGCTGAGCATCATCTAACTGATGTTCCTCTGTAATGCTCGCAACGACAGCCTGATTCACTCCGCACGCTCGTATATGCACACACACACACGTACGTAAGTGTACTGAAAACAAACACACCGCAACGCAAAGCAAGCGAGTTCCACCAAATCAGAGAAATAATTAGAAGTAATCAGAAAGCATGACAGTTTCTGAAACATGCTCTCAAAAACTCTCGCAAACACACGCTGGTAGATTAATAAGATACAGAGGTGGCTTGCTGAACAGATGAAATGTGTTGTACGACACTAAATGCCATGATGATGCTTGTATCGGTACAATAATAGAGATATTGCCAGTTTCTCATGCACCATTTGCATGAATTAATTCAAGTAATGCTCTAAAACAGCTCAGCTGTGTGTCAAACCAGTGTGTATTCCTCCACGCTTCCTAAAATCTGCTGAAGCACAGCTAAAAATCACTGTAAATAAGCACAGATTAATCTACAGAAATACACAAAAATAGATTCATAAATGTATATAAATATACAAACAAGCAAATTTCTGTGACACCAAACAAAACTGCAAAAATAAGTGTTACAGCCATAAACAACATTAAAGAATTTTGTGATGTTTTCTTTGCACTAAAAGTGATTTTGTGTTTTGATATATGTATATTTTGTGTTATTTGTATTGTATCACATGTACCACACTTTGGTTAGTTTTATATATGATAGGCTACATATGCATAGACTTTTGACCAGGGGAAAAGCTAAAATTCATGTATTTGGAACTTGACTAGGTGTATAATAGTTTTTGAGATTGATTTCTTTTCAAATGTAATTTGACAAAGAAAAAGTCAAGTTTTACACTACAAATTCATGCATCAAATCATGTGCAACACACACCCTTGTGGAAATGGCGAAGAATTGCCATTACAATAAGAATTCTTTAAAAAAAAAAATTGCCTAAACACCTTTCAAGAGAGGTACTTCTGGTCTTGGCAGATCAATAGTAGTTCTTCAAGCAGAAATAATGTCTAAATATTCCTACAGCCCCTTCTGCTTCATCCGGTCTTCCATTGTTTGCTCAAACAGATACTGTCACTTCAGCATGTAGTACTACACAAACAAACAAAGCATTTACTGCTTTCAAGTCACAATTAAATGACCATAATTACAAGAAAAGCTTGCATCAACTTGATAATAATGTTGTAGTAAGTAGTGGGAAATGATCTGAGCCATGATTTTATTGCAGGCGAGTCAATTGAAGAATTATGGCAGAAGTTTATTGGTTATGGTAATATTTAATTTGCGAATATTGACGGAATTCACTTGCACACACTTTGTGCAGAATATGCTAACCATTTAGCCAGTGTATGAGACAACAGCGTTGAACTAAACTACATTTACCATCTTATTGGCGCAACAAGAATAAAACACACAAGAAAGCATTAATTACAAGCCCTAATTTGCATCCTGTGCTCTTTACTTTGTTATAATTCTGCTAAAAAACCCTGCTTTTGTTGGTAAATGAAAAAGACTGTCCAATGTCTCCAAATAATTAAGCTGACTGCAAAAATAATGACTTTTTCCAAACAGGTTTCCCGAACACTCCCCCTTGTTTCCCATTGGTTGAAAAAACAGATAGCCTAGGGGCTGGACGATATGGCCAAAATTTATATCACGATATATTTCTTAATTTCGGTCGATACGATATAATTCCGATATCGATATAAACACTATTAAAAAAAAGCCTCATAAAAACTGCCAAGAACGCCCACCACAGAAGTCTGTGCATACAAACTTATGAAAAATGAATTTGCCAAGTCCATGACAATATTTTAGAAAAAAAAAACAGCACAAATAAATTAATTTTCACCTTTTATTTGTATTTAGCCTTCATACAAACAAGAAATGTGAAATCACTCTCAAATAATCGTCTCAGACTTACCTAATTAATGTTAATATCTTTAACTTCAAACTATAGGCTGACATACACTACCAGTCAAAAGTTTTTGAACAGTAAGATTTTGACTATTTAAAATAACTTTTCTATTTGAAAATATTTTTAAATGCAATTTATTCCTATGCTTTCAAAGCTATATTTTTAGCATCATTACTCCAGTCACATGATCCTTTAGAAATCATTCTAATATTCTGATTTGTTGCTCAAAAATCATTTATTATCATGTTGAAAACAGCTGAGTATAATTATATACATAAACATAAAGTTTCTTTGATGAATAGAAAGTTCAGAAGAACAGCATTTATCTGAAATAGGAATCTTTTGTAACATTATAAATGTCTTTATCATCACTTCTGATCAATTTAAAGCATCCTTGCTAAATAAAAGTATTAATTTCTATATTTTTTACTGACTGACTCCCAAGCCTTTGAATGGAATAGTGTATAATGTTACAAAAGCTTTTTATTTCAGATAAATGCTGCTTTTTGGATCTTTCTATTCATCAAAGAATCTTGAAAAAAAAGTACTCAACTGTTTTAAATATTGATAATCAGAAAATCGGCATATTAGAATGATTTCTGGATCATGTGACACTGAAGACTGGAGTAATGATGCTGAAAATTTAGATTTGATCACAGGAATAAATTACATTTTAAAATATATTCAAATAGAAAATATTTCTAAATTTTACTGTTTTTGCTCATATCACCGTTATTGAAAAAAATTATATCGCGATACATATTGATATTGAATTATTGTCCAGCTCTAAGATAGCCCCGCCCCAAACTCACACCACTGGTTGATGGTGCTGTGTCAGGCTAGTCAAGTATGATAATTTAATTGTACCATGCTGTTTGCAGGTTTAGAGGTTATAAATGTACAAATAATTGTCTTAAGCCAGAATAGAAGAAATCATTTAAAACGTCTAAAAAATGACACACTTCACCTTTAACTATCCTTTCAGTGCTCGTTTATGTGACTAAGATCTGTTTAAATTTCTGTAATTCACACAGTGCTGATAGAGTCGTGACCCATGTGGGATTGAAGGGGCAGTTAATTTCACCTCATTAGCAGGGAACAGTCACAATAGATTAGCCTCTCTTCAAATGATGCCTTTGTTTGATTACCACACACAACGGCAGCAGAAATCCTCAAGGGAGATGCTGCAAGGCTGGAGTCAATGATGGACAATCCCGACTGCCTTACCAGATTCACGCTTGGTTGACAACATTCATCTTGTATAAAGTAACTCTGGTCATGTCAATTCCTCATATTCCTTTTTTAAATCTTCAACTAATATAGTCTGGGTAAGAAGTCTGACAAACATCGTCCTGCAAAACTATGATATTTCCCATGCATGCACTTTAGTTTTATCCTCATGGATTCAGCATTTAGTACTTTGTTGTTTGTTTCTCTGTTTGTTTTAGACCTCTAATAGTCACTGACCCACTTACTGACTATCTCATATATGCTGCACTAAAAAGACAGGCAAGAACCTGCGAAAGAGTTTTCTTTTTTTCTCCCATGTTGGATTAATATTGTATTATTATTGATTTCAGATACACCTGCCACTAAATGACATAAAAACAAAGCATTTGGCCACTTTACATGTCAGTCAGACAGCCTCTTGCTAAGTAGGCGGTTTTTCACCAGAATCATGTGCATCCAAAATAACTGAATGAATAAATGCTTACATATTGTAGTCCAAGATGTTCTCTTTTTTTTGGACTTTTTAAATAAATAGACATATTTATGTCTTAAATAAGTGTTACAGGGCTTGTTTTCATACAAGTAGTGCCATTGTTTGAGGAAAGTTGAGGGCTGGAAACCTGGGTTGCGTAAGAATAATATCACTCTGTGAATCGATCAATACACTACTGATCTCTAACTGAAAATAAGAACATCTCTAATGATAGTACAGATGTTTAAAAAACACATAATAATGTTTTATTTTTCTTTATTGCATTTGTTTCTGCAATCGAATGTCCATGCTCTCTTGGAGTGCATTATAGACTCCTGAAGTGACTGACTGCTGTTTTTAGTTGGGCTATTCTCTGACACAGCACGAGTCAGTTTAAACATCTCTTTTTTTCCTGTCCATGTTTAATGATTTTTCTGCCCATTCTTGCTTCAACTTGACTCCTTGATCTATTTTAAACACAGCTTTGCAATTTTCTTTGATGTTTTATTTTGTTTTTTTGTTTTGTATTTTGTTTAGTGATTAATTTGTGTTTTGTTTTGTTTATTTTGCTTTGCTTTGTTTTGCTTTGTTTTGTTTTGTTTTGTTTTGTTTTGTTTTGTTTTGTTTTGTTTTGTTTTGTTTTGTTATGTTTTGCTTTGCTTTGCTTTGCTTTGTGAAAGTACTTTCACCCCTCCTGTTTAATATTACCATTTGTATGTAGACTTCTTAAGAATCTGTTCTGTTTGTTTGGGTATCTGACATATAAAATTTTGTCTCAATCAGTGCTGTGAGTTTGGGGCGGCATTATGTGTTTGGCAAACATCACTATTTTTTTCAATTCAGTTTGTTGACACAACCGGCAAAGAAATGGCACGTATCACTTTTAATATCCTTTTATGTCATTTTTTAGAATTTATGTTTTCAGTCTACATTGAAACAAAATTAGACAACTCAAATTTAAAGCATAAGGTGAGACGTGTAGATGAAAATACCTTTGACACTTATTCTCCAGTTTTTTATTGTTTGTGTTGATTTTTGTAAGAAAAAAGATGAAGAGATTCTGTCTAGATGCTACTACAGATGATTTCTCTGTGAATAGTTCAATAAGTGAGATGAAAGATTCATGAAGTGGCATCTATTGGCATTCCCATATTTTTTTCATCTCCCTCTCTGTTTCTTCCATTCTTTCTCTCCCTGTTTATCTATCTTGACATCCCTCCGTTTGGCTCACTTTCTCTGCATCCCATCTCTTGATTTTCTCTTCATCTTTCCCTCACTTTCGCTCTCATTAAAACTCTGGCCATGTTCTTTCATTCACTCACAGCCTCTTTCCCTCCTTTTTTTCCATTTCCTCTCATCAACAGAGTCTTTTTATACACACGAAGCGGCTCTCCTCTCTGCTCGACCGTGACTCAGTAACACCTCCTACTGGAGGCACACGCTCAATGCTGGGGTGAGAAGATGTGAGGAGAAAAAAAGGAAAAATCACAAATGACATCTCAGTTCTTTCTCATAGACAGCAGTGAGATTACATGGGGATCAAATGGAGACTTTTGCTTAGAAACATCAGAGAATCAGAAGATACCCCTTTCATCTCATACGTGTGCTCTAGTTAAGAGATCTTGAAAATGCGTCAAACTCTTCCCAGAAGTCCAATCAAAAGAGATTTCAGTACATTTCTCATCAAAATCTTCATTTTATACCTCTACGCTTCTACTTTCAACGCTTGTCTCATTTGTGTATATTCTAATGTCTCCAAAAAGGAATTTTAGGAGAAACATCTGAGATATCTAAAATAAAGCTTCATTATGCCTTGTGATCTATGAAAGAGCAACTTCTGAGCAATAAAATCTGCTTTAACCTCAAGGGGGGCCTGAATAATTTCATATTTCAGATGTATTCAGCACCACAGCTTTCAATGGATCACCAGAAAGAGCAGGAGAAATGGAAAAGAGATGAAAGAAAGCTCAAGTAACTCTTCTCTTATTCGGGAAACTGTCCTTTTGTCATTCCACTCATAGAGCACTTTGGCATGCCGACAGATACGTGACAGGGTTAACATCCTGGTCTTTAACACACATCACACACGCAGATACTGCATCCTTCAGTCAGCCTGCTTAAAGTTTTCATAAATTGCACATTATGTTAGATTAAATAAAAGCAGGTGCTGCCTGTGAACTTGTTATGGAATATAATATTCATCGTTCACTGTACAAACTAGAACAGATGTCCTCTATGAATGCTTTAAAGTGGGATTCATCTATTGAGCTATTCAAATAAAAAAGTGGTGGAGTAAAACAAATGGCTTCATAAATACTGAGCTGCATTTACGAGACCATGGCAGGTCCCTGCATGCTAATTTAATCATCTTCAGCCAGCTGGCCCGGTAAGATATTTATATAAGATTATATGATCAGAAAGAAACTCATCCTATATTAGACCTCATGTCATTTTAGTAAACAGTGCCATTTGTGTGCCTCCATGACTGATTTAATTAAATTTTGATTTAAGCCTGTTTGGTGTTTAATGCAAAATAAACTTTAAAATAAAACATGAATTCAGTATTTTAAAATAAATTGACAAATTGTAAGGTAGATTTGTCTAAAAAAAAACTTTTATGCACTATACACTTAAAGGGATAGTACACCCCAAAATGAAAATTACTCACCCTCATGTCGTTACAAACCCGTAAAAGCTATAACATGCTTTGTTACTTTATTTATTGCTTGTAATATAACTAAATATAATAAAAACTAGTGCTGTCAAACGATTAATCACGATTAATCGCATCCAAACTGTATATATTAATTATATTTATATATTAAATATATTTATATATGATATAAAATATAATAATATAAATATGATAAATATGTTATTTTCAAAATATATACTGTATGTGTGTGTATTTATATATACATAATAAA
>NW_015542495.1:2314130-2314575 GCF_001515605.1 Sinocyclocheilus anshuiensis
ATACACATGCATGTATATATTTAAGAAAAACAAATTATATTTATATATTAAATATATTTATATATGATATAAAATATAATAATATAAATATGTAAATGTATATACATATAAATATTTTCAAAATATATACTGAATGTGTGTGTATTTATATATACATAACAAATATACAGTACACAGTACACATACATATATTATGTAAACAAAAAACTTTTATTTTGGATGCGATTAATCGCGATTAATCATTTGACAGCACTAGTTTTTATTCTGCAAGGACACATTTGGTCAAAAGTGAGAGCAAACACACATTTATACATGTTGTTACAAAACATTTCTATTTAAAAAATATTAATACTTTTTTTTTATAATAATAAGAAACGTTTCTTAAGCATCAAATCAGCATATTAGAATGATTTCTGAAGGATCATGTGACACTGAAGACTGGAAG
>NW_015542495.1:2314759-2314951 GCF_001515605.1 Sinocyclocheilus anshuiensis
TATTCAGACCCCCTTAAATTTTTCACTCTTTGTTATATTGCAGCCATTTGCTAAAATCATTTAAGTTTTTTTTTTTTCCTCTTTTTCCTCAACAAAGCACCCCATATTGACAGAAAAACACAGAATTGTTGACATTTTTGCAGATTTATTAGATTTATTAAACTGAAATATCACATGGTCCTAAGTATTCAG
>NW_015542495.1:2318607-2328680 GCF_001515605.1 Sinocyclocheilus anshuiensis
TGGATGCGATTAATCGCGATTAATCATTTGACAGCACTAATAAAAACTAATTATTAATAAACTAATTATTATTGCTTGTAATATAACTAAATGCAAGAATATATACTGGAAAATTCACTTGCCTTTTAAGTTATCTGTTCTTAAATATTTACATACTTTAAATATTTAATTCAATGGGAAGACTACATTAGGCGAACTTGATAAAACAAGTTTTGTTAATGCACTATTAAAGTTTACACTGTGGGAAATACAGAATTAGTCGTTGGTTCTCATTTTCTCTTCAACCCTGCTGTGACATCCCACTTATAAAAAGTAATGGTTTGATCTTTCTGACATCAAAATTAAGGGATATGTTTACACTTAAATTGATCCTGTCAGACTGAGTAGTAACTGGGAGAAAAATATGGCAGTCATAAAATAATAATAATAATGTGTGTGTGTGTGTTTACAAATAAATATATATAGAGAGAGACACAAAAACAAATATAGTACAAACACAGCCAAAGCATTAAAAAATGTGAATGTGTGACTTCAAATGTTTTGTAATACTGAGCATATTCATAATCATTGCTCAGAGGCCTATAAATCCAGTGTCTTTGTCACTGATGTCATGTGCTGTTTTCGCTTGACTCAGTGTCTCGTGAAGGCATCTGCATTTAACCCTCTTCAGAGGCATATTATTCTATTATAATCAGCTGTGGTGCCCTAACAGCGCTCTGACACCCCTGAGGCTGTGAATCTGAATGCGAGCATGTGTGTGAAAGGAAGGGGTGCAGCCCGAGCCCCACACACAATGCTCCATATGGAGACCCGATGGAGAAGAGGGAAAAGAAAGACGCAGATGACCAGAGAGTGACACACTCAGTGATTCACGTAGCGAGCAGCTCCTCAAGGCATGTGATTTTGGGGCGAAGAGGTCTGCTCTGAGATGGAGAAGGCCTGGAATGAGCCCAAACACACAGACACACACGCTACTAATAATCCAAGGCCTGCATTTCACTGATAGTGTTTGAAGAGACTCATTACAATGACACAATCTTCTACAGGCCCGCGGGCGGCCGCCCTGGCACCGCTCCACCTGTGTGTCTGTGCGCCAGTCCCTGAGCTCTGAGGGAGGGAGGGTTGTAAGACAGCTGCCCCTCTGCCACGGCCAGCCTCCTCCTACCGGGTATCAGTCATGGCACCATCCCTTGCTCCCTTTCATTCTGAGCTTCTCCACGTGGCGCATTCACTCCAAACATACTCGTCCCTTCTCTTCCACACAGACGTCACATAGAGTTATCACCAAGGCAACTGTGGTGTAGTGCGCGAGCCTCATTGAGCCGGTTTGTTCTGTGCACGGCCCACGCCCTGAGCCCACACTCAATACTCACCACAATCAATCGGCATGTGAGTTTTAGCTCTCACAATACACTCATAGTTCAGCACAGCTGTAGATTCGACTCATCAGGACCAGCAGACTGGTTTGTGTGCACTATAGTGATGCCCATTCAGGGTTGAAAGAACTACGGAGACACCATAGAAAGATATTTTAAATCTGAGGTGATTAATACATATTTTTTTAAGTGATTTTGTACATTTGGTCCATATGGCTGTATTAAGAACTGTAGGACAGGAGGTTGAGAATCAGTCATTGAAAAAATTATTACCATTAAAAAAATATTGACCATTAATCTGACTATTAAGGCCCGTTCACACCAAGGACGATAACTATAAAGATAACGATAAATATATAGTTCTAAAAATCGTTCTCAGTATTAAAGAATAGCAGAGTCCACACCACAACGATAACGATAAAGACAAAGACAAAAAACGAGCTCGAGAATTTAAAGCGGCAGACGAGCGTGCGATTAGAATAAACAGACGATATCGTTCGCTGGTGTGGACGCTAATATCGTTATCTTTATAGTTATCGTTCTTGGTGTGAATGGGGCTTTATGAGGCAAAAAAACAGTTATGGCCATGACATTTTGGACCTAAGGTGGGAAAATAATATGATTTCTTGAAAGGTCAGCAGTAACCTTTTGAAATGAAATGATAAAAAATAAATACATTCCTGAAATTTCAGGCACAAATGAGACTGCAGTCGTTCTCAGTGTGCAATCAGTTATAACCTTTCATAACTATACATGCTAGAATGTGAAGAATTAGAAGTACTTTCCCTATCTATAGATGTCTCCCTGAAGCTAGAAGTCTCCCAAAGCCTTGTCATATGGACTCTAGCTCTGAAGTTTAAGAGAATACAGAAGACTGCATTATAACAATCAGCAGAGAGGACCAATAGTCCGATAGTCTGTCAAATAATCCCCTAAAAGACTTTGAAATGTGATTAATTATTTTACACAGCGGTGAAAAAAAAAATTACACTATTAAAAGTGGTAGCAGACAAAAACCTTCAACCCCTAATAATTGGATTGGATGTAAAAGAGGAGATTGGGAAAACAAGTTTTTTGTTCTGAAAAGGATCTCAAGTCTTAAGTTTAGAATGGCATGAGGGTGAGTAAACGACGACAGAATTTTCATTTTTAGGTGAAATATCCCATTAATATACAACGGAAGTGATGGATACAACTCACAGGAAACTCTTTTTTCCCCTTTCCATTCTCCCCTTCTTTTCCTCTCTATTTCACATAAATTCTTGGCAAAACAAACCACTCCATTCTATGACATGTACTGAACATCACTTTCAAACAAGTGAGAGAAATTGTTAGTTTGGTTCAAAACAGAGCTTTTGGCCTTTCGACAGCCAAAATCTCCCACTCGTTTAAACTGTCATTTCCTCACTCACTTTTAATGCTCTAAAATATCTCTCTCCATCCATTAGTCATCACTCTTTCAGGCACCTCACAGCAGCACACAACCCCCTGCTGAAACACACCATACAACTAAGAAGACTGGCATAACTTCTTTTTAGACGCTTCTATGGGGAAAAAAGGGTCTGCGGATTAAGTGTTTTTCAAACTTGTCGTTCACACCTTGAAAATAAATAAACAGGAAAGCTCATTAGTGGTGTCTGCTAAGTCTAGCATCGCTATTAGCATTGCTGAAGCTTATAATAAGGGATTTAACTTGATATTTAATTTGGTGTGAAAGTTGGCATGCATCATTTTGTACTACAAACATGAAATGAAATTACTTGGCTTGTTGAGGAGAGATGTAGGTCTACGGTTTGTTTTGTTACCGGACTTAAAATTTTGTAGAATGCACTGATATTAAATGCACTGATGTCTGGCTAACACAAATAAACCCATAATCATTTTCAAGTTATGGCAATAACCGATGAATGACCAATATAAAAATTCTATACTATGTGTGACCCTGGACCACAAAACAAGTCTTAAGTCGCTTGGGTATATTTGTAGCAATAGCCAAAAATGCATTGGATGGGTCAAAATTATACATTTTTCTTTTATGCCAAAAATCATTGGATATTAAGTAAAGATCATGTTCCATGAAGATATTTTGTAAATTTCCTATCAGATGATGTATTAAAGTGCCCCTATTATGGATTTTTTTTTAAATTACCTTTCATGCAGTGTGTAACACAGATCTAAGTGAATGAATACATCCTGCAAAGTTTTAAATCTCAAAGTGCACCATGTATAAAGTTATTGTCTCTCAAAAGAAAGAGTCGACTCTGAATCATTGAAACGAGTCATTTTTAAAACGAATCCCAAGCCGTTTCATGTTGATGTCAACATGAAACATTAGCATATTGCCCGCCCACTTGTTGGTCTTTTCGTGTTGGTCTGAATGAAAGTGCAAATTCATTCTTTGCCACTAGGTGCCGTTTTTGGAGCGGTAAAAATAGTAAAAAGTTTTCCTCGGTAACGCTGTACACAAAGCATCACAAACGCTGCTTTATCAGGCATTACAGGCACGATGAAATGGAAATGAGACCCAAAGATATGTATAAATGCCCTATTCGACCGCTCCAAATACGTTGACGCGTCCGCCATCTTGGAACGGTCAACTTGACGTCATTCACCATAATAATCTATGAATATTCAAACATATACAAGTGTATAACTTGCTGTTGTAGACGCACACAGTCAACGCGCTCAAAGGTTCGCAGATCGTTCCAAAAATGGCAGATGGCTTACATATCGCGGCCCATAGAAACAGTCGCTATTGAGGCATCTACGTATATATACCTATGATTATAAGACAATGAAAGTGTTTTTTGACCTTGCATGCATGTCAACCTGTTGTTGGGGCTACCAAAACCAAAATATGAAACTTTCATTACCCATAATAGGGGCACTTTAATCTCAATTTTACAAAAAATGACCCTTATGACTGGTTTTGTGGTCCAGGGTCACATTTGTCTAAATAAATAAATAATTCATAATAATTTATTACATTTATATAGCACTTTCCTAGACACTCAAAGAGATTTAAATAAATGAATTAATAAAATATTGCATTTTTAATATAATTTTTGTTTATTTTAACATAAAAAAGGGGGAAATGATCATGCACAATTAAATCCTATATATTTCCAATATTGATAAATGAGAAAAATCTCTAATATCGCCTGACATACAATACCCTTCAAAAGTTTGAGGTCAATTTTCTTTTCTTTTCTTTTAATAAATTAATACTTTACTCTGCAATGATACATTAAATTGATCAAGTGACAGTAAAAACATTTATTATATTACAAAAGGTTTCTTTTTGTAAATAAATACTGTTCTTTTGAACTTTCCATTCATCAAAGAATCCATAAAAACAATGTATCACAATATTACAATAAAAATATTTAAGCATCACAACCATTTTCAACATGGATAATAATGAGACATGTTTCTTGAGCAGTAAATCAGCATATTAGAATGATTTCTGAAGGATCATGTGACACTGAAAACTGGAGTAATGACTGTTGAAAATTCAGCTTTGCATCACAGGAATACATTACGATACATTTTAAAATATAGTTAAAATACAACAAAGAGTTGTTTTAATTATATTGTTATTGTAATAATATTTCTAAATCTGATTTTACTACATTTTTAATCAAATAAATGCAAGCTTGGTCAGCATAAAAGACTATTTATGTTTGCTGTAAAATGAAAATTATTACAAAAGTAGAGCAAGAGCAAAGGCTACAGCTTTCAACACCATCCGCCAACTTGAAACATCATTTAGTCAATAAGATTTCTCTAAACATTTATTTAGAGCAAAGAGACATCACTGTGTGCAAACAGAAGAAGTAAACAAAGCCCACATGAAGAGGAGACTGAAGCTAACGAGTGAATCAAGGCCAGAACGCCAGAACTAGAGCATGTCTTACACAGTCTGTGCAAAGGCATTTGAGCTTCTGTGAGCCTGCAGCTTCATGTAGTGAGAACATGGCCACCGTTTGACTTATCTGAATATGTAAATACTGAATCTGGCAGGGCAATGAGTTTGAGAGTTCCTCTATTGAACAAACCCAGCCGTTTCATTGGCACGTTCTGCTTTATGTGGGTTTGAGTGCCAGGGAAGGTTGAAGAGGTTGGCACACTGAGGGCATAACACAACTTTATACACAAAAACACACTCACACATGTACCAACGGGACACATGTACACATTAGAAGCATATACCGCAGCTGGCATAAATGACAAAATTCACAGCTTTGACAAGTTATATGACTGTACACATTTTAGGTGCAGCCATAGCAACTTCATAAGCAGATTTGGAAGTCAGATATAAAATGCATTGACAGGGAAATGCATGTGCTAATTTTCACAAAGTCAAATGTTAAAAAGACAGCAAAACCATATTCACAAAGTGACACAGCCTTTGCTGAAAGCAGCTGCGACATTATTGTAACATGTAACAGTTCTTTGTGCATTGATATGCTCATTTCCATTAGAAAACAGACAATAGCTCATTGTTTCTAGTGATTTTGTGTCTAATTTTGGCATCTAATGATTTTCCCTGAGAAGGAACAGGCTGCTAATATTGCTGCAAAAGAATTATCTGCATGGCTAAGACAGCCCTGAATTAAACCATGTGTGTTTGACAAAGAGAAATGAGAGGGAGGTGTGTGTGTGTGTGTGTGTGTGTGTGTGTGTGTGTGAAAATAAGTGTTTAAAATAAGCATTTATGGAGTGTGTTTGTGAACATGTATTTTTGAGTATTAAATAATTATTTTAATGATAGATTTTTCTTCTTGAGTGGATAGATACAGTAGAAATCGAAAACCTAGCAGGCTGCCTATCTAGATATTTTGGGCTCAAAAGTATGGTTCGGTTTTAAGTTTATCACTATTTAATTACAATTTTTGTCACCAGAGTATCTATAAAACTAACACTGGCCCAACTGGCCACTAATCAAAGAAAAATATGGAAAATAATATTTTATTAATAATACAGCTCTTACATAAATTTAATGCAAGATAGCAACCGTGTTGAAAATAAATGTTAATTATAAATATGCTTAATTTAACATTGAAAAATGGTTAATTCGAATAAAAAAACATTTACATATTACATATTTGTGTGTGTGTGTGTGTGTGTAGTGTATATACACTACCGTTTAAATATTTAATTAATAAATTAATTATTTTATTCAGCAAGGATGCACTAAATTGATTAAATATGACTTTCTACACAGCACTGCTGTTTTCAACATTGCTAATAATAAGAATTGTTTCTTAAGCAGCAAATCAGCATATCAGAATTACTTCTAAAGGATCATGTGACACTGAAGACTGGTAATAGCTGTTGAAAGTTCAGCCTTTTCTACATTAAAATAGAAAGCAGTTATTTTAAACTGTAATAATAAAAAAGGCACACACTAAATTATACACACAGTGCAAAGTGGAGATAACATTATCTGACACATTTAACCCCTACACATTAAGACGCACGGTGAACTGCCTATGCTAGAAGCCAACACAATCAAAAACAGAGAGACGGGCCAAAAACGGCTCCAGACATTTTCTCAGTTGGCCACCTTTTGTTGTGTGTCTACTGGTGGTGCTTCACACACAACTGAATCATTTATAGCATTAGCTTAATGGCAGTTTTACCCTGCACCATGACTACCAGAGTCCCAGAAACACAGGGAGCGTATGTGAGGAGTCAGTAGGTCGTATTTACTTTCATCATGTACACAGGTCCAATTAGGTATCTGGTAATATTCCACCAATTTAACCAATACCATAGCAACAGATACACAAATAATTCCACAAACTGCTGGCCGGCTCAAACAGAGCGAATAATAGATGTTGCCATCCTCAGTATAATGATCACCATACAACAAAGATTTCATTCACTTAAATGCAAAATAGGAGCCATCAAATAAAACAAAGTCCATGCATTTTAATGCAGTGCTATATCGATATAGTTGTTGTTGATCAAATGTTGTTTTGCTGTTCTTGTGGGGACGTTTGACTGAATGGTCGTTATTCAACCGTGGACGCCTTGACAAATAGAGGACAAAAGCATATTCCTCACAAGCAAATAGCATTGCATTAGAGAGACTGATGGTGACATAAGTGTTTTGAGTAGGTCCTTATATTATAGAGTGGTATTTTCCCAATGTAAGTGGATGCATTTGTTTCCTCAGCTTGTAAAGTACTGCCCCTAAAAGTAGGTCAAAGAACTGCAGTTTTCATGTTCATGCCCCCCGCTGCACCACCTGAACCTATTTTCTTTAGCAATTAAATCAAATATTTAATGGAGACAACCCAGGAATATGCATATATATATATATATATATATAACTACAGATATATTAATATATACGTAGTGCACCACATTGCAAGAACAGTGCTATACCAGGTGAGCTACCGAGCAAGTTTACTATCTATCTATCTATCTATCTGTCTGTCTGTCTGTCTGTCTGTCTGTCTATCTATCTATCTATCTATCTATCTAGTGCGCCACATTGCAAGAACAGTACTGTACCAGGTTAGCTACCAAGCAAGTTTACTATATTTGAAAAGCCTTACATATGGAGCTGGTTATATGGTGTAAGTATCAAAATGCAATAGTTTACAAAACATGCACTATAACAGTGTTTTCAGGTCCTAACATAGCAATGTGCAAGGAACTGTGTGAAATCAAAGCTTTATTAATAAATAATCAGCCTCTAATATGTGTGAAAAGTAGTGCGTTTTACTGCAACTAGTGTTCAATTCAACTGGAAGCTGCAGTGAATTGTATGTATACAGCAGATATGTTTTTAGTGTTTTGCAAAAATTTAATTATAGAGGCCTGTAAGCCTGGGTTGGTCATTAGGCTCATATAACGGAATATAGCCTAATTATTCAAAGTAGCTTAGGGTCTCTGGTGAGGTTGAATGATGAAGGACCTCAAGCTAAAAAATACATTAAATAAGTACTTTTTAATTCAGCATTTTTCCATATTCTTTGTTGCATATTATAACACTACAGTACCTTCACACAAAATCCACAGTGAGCAAAAAAAGGCAACAATGACAAAGAAAAATGCCCTGAGATATTTGGAGCTGGAAGGAAGAAAGGGGAGCACATCCAGAAGAGAGAGTGTTTGATCCACGGCACATTGCAATTATGGATTACCGTGTGTCCAACTACAAGGCAATTCCAGCTGGGTGAATGTAAAATAAATTGTGCTACAAAAAAACTGCCCAGCTGTGCCAAAAATAACACTGTGCCAAAACGAATACATTGTGCCAAGAGAAAACTCCACTAAAGCATTTAATCACTAAACTGAATGGCGTCACAACCAAAAAAAAATGTAAAAAAAGAATGACCGTTTTCAAAAAGTTTCAAAAGTTACCAAAAACATAATATTTCGACTCATACCTCATTTTGCAGACAACCATATTTCCATATCATTTTCACCAATTACATTATCTTTCCTTTTAATTTTTTTAATTGTAACAGCCTAAAATAATTTTATTGACATTTCTTAAATTTTAGACCAATTTTTACATTGACTGCATTCGTCAATTTGTCCATGTATTTTAATTTAATTCAATTTAATTACATTTTTATTTTATTTTAATGAAGAAAAATTATCTATTTTTATGGTCCCGTTGTGTGCGCTTTTCTGCAATGTGCAAATCTTTTTATCTTTTTGTTAAATTGCAGAATATCAGTCACACAGAGCGCAGTAGGCAGACAGTAATTTCTTCATTCTCTCAGCCCAAATGAGCTGATGAAATTAACAAAAGATGTTGGGGATTGGAATTGCTCTGATCTAAATGAAAAAAATAACACAGAAAGCAGCTTAGGAGCTTAGCCAAGATAACAGGTAACACATAACATGGTGTCTGTTTATGCTTAAAGCTAATGATTTCTGACTTTTTCTCATTGTTTTGATTCTGCAATGCAGTTTTATGCTGAGGGACACACAAGGAGAGAGTTATTCAATCCCTGAACAGAGTCTGAAGGATACGTCCTTTAAGTAAAGTCATTGGTGGCCTTGGTGGTCTCTATCTATTGACATAAATTAGCATTAGCACCAGAGGGCTGTCATTCAGCTTAGCAGGTAATTGTTGTCATCTATTCTGACTGAACAAAGACGAGGTCTCAGGTCTCTGCGGTTATTACTCAGGCCCCAGACCTCAGCTTTGTCTATTTTAAGACCTAAGCTCTCAAAAATCTGGGACTAGCAGCAACATCTGAGAATCTCAGTAGTTTTTAAGTGGATTGTGTGATTGTGTTAATAATAAAAATAATGCGGAATAATACTCTTCCGAATGGGTTTTGGAACCCATTTTTCTTACACTCTAAAAAATGCTGGGTTAAATACAACCCAGTGCTGGGTAAAATAGGGACAAACCCAGCAATTGGGTTGTTTTGACCCAGCGGTTGGGTTAAATGTTTAACCCAAGGGTTGTATTTAACCCAGCATTTTTTAGTGTGTACTCTTAATAATTCAGCTTTTTAGCATTGGACTGCCTGGATATCTTGACATAACAGATCTTAGAATATATATGACCATATATTGAAATCAAAAGCCACCTTTTGTAATTTAATGCTGTAGTAATGTGCTACACTCTAAAAAATGCTGGGTTAAATACCAAGTGCTGGGTAAAATAGGGACAAACCCAGCAATTGGGTTGTTTTGACCCAGCATTTTTTTGAGAGG
>NW_015542495.1:2328894-2343422 GCF_001515605.1 Sinocyclocheilus anshuiensis
ACCCAAAAGTTGGGTTAGTCCATATTTGACCCGCACTGGGTTGTATTTAACCCAGCATTTTTTAGAGTGTACAATAGTGTAATCTTTATGAATTATCTGCAACTAAGAGCTTTTCTCAGCGTATATTGATGCAAATTTTTTTTTTTGTTTAATCTCAACTCATGCATCTTTTAACAATTTTTGCTTCATTATAAAATGTTTTATATTAATACAGGATGCTAAAACTTTATGTGGTGACACATATGTGAAATATTCCTTAAATTAGGCCACCAAAATTAGAAAACAATCACAATAAGTCTTCTTCACGTTTTGTAACAGATACAGGTATCATAATCCAAAAAATTGTGGTCATCTACTGTTGCTCGTGAAGTTTTGCTAGCAAAATTCAGATCCATTAGCACGATGAAGAATTTCAGCTGATAGACATCCGGTAACAATGAAATTTCCCAAATTTTGCATTGGGTTCAAGTTAAATCTGATGCATAAATTTGCCGCATTGGGCTGCTTAGTTTGGAAGTGTTAGCGATCCCATTGTGGCCAAAATATATTTGAAATATATGCTAAATGTATGTTGCAAACAGTAAAGCTCAATTAAATATATTTTTGAAAAAGGAAATATATTTAGTTTCAACCTTCAAGCTTTCAACCTTTCAGTTAAACCTTTGTGTTATATGTTCACACGCAACAAATCAAGTTTTTCTTTAAATGTGACATACGTCAATGTATTTTCTTAGACTGATATATAGAGAGAAAAATGTATTTTTAAATGGTTTTAAAAAATATATTTACATTTACATTTAGTCATTTAGCAGACGCTTTTATCCAAAGCGACTTACAAATGAGGACAATAAAAGCAGTCAAATCTAACAAAAGAGCAACAATATATAAGTGCAAATGACAAGTCTCGGTTAGCCTAACGCAGTACACGTAGCAAGGTGTATATATATATAATATATAAATACACACATGCGAGTATATATTTAAGAAAAAATATGTTATGTTTAAATATTACACATTTATATATAATATAAATTATATTAATATAAATACATGTAAATATTTTCAAAATATATACTGAATGTGTCTGTATTTATATATACTTAATAAATATACACAGTACACACACATATTGTCATGAGTCAGGGCCCTGCATTTCTTCCTCTCACCACCAGAGGTCGCCATCTCCCGTCCTCCATTCCCCAAACTCCACTCACCTGTCACTCATTACACCCTCAGCTGTTCCCCATTGTCACAGACTATATATTCTCCTCTCACTCATCACTCTGCTTGGCTTATTAATTGTAGTTTGCTGTTTAATGTTTTGGATACATGCACTATGTTTCCATCTACTGTATCCCGCCCGTTCCTGAACCTGTTTTGTTTTGCATTGTTGGCCTTTTTGTTTTTTAAAGATAAGTCTTATCTGCATTTAGCAGACACTTTTATCCAAAGCGACTTACAGTGCATTCAGGCTATACATTTTTTTATTTTACAAGTATGTGTGTTCCTTGGGAATTGAACCCATGACTTCTTGCGCTGCTAACACAATGCTCTACCACTGAGCCACATTTGGACCCAGATGCTGTTTTTCCACGGTGCCTCCGTGACACATATATTATGTAAACAAAACTTTTATTTTGGATGCGATTAATCGTTTGACAGTGCTTATATAAATATATATATATATTGTGAAAAGTGGGGCGGGGCCGAGAGCCATGGGAACGGAACGAGGCCGGTGGAGTTAATGATAATGCGTAACACCTGCACCACTCACCGGTCTTGAGTCCCACAGCGGAGCTCCAGAAGGATAAAAGGAGGAGTGACGACAGTGAAGGATGAGAGAGGACCAGGCTTGGACTTTATTTTGTGTTTTGGTTCTGTTTGTGCGTGCCAGTCGTCCGTGAGGGGCTGTCGTGCTATTTTGTGTTTATTTTATTATTAAAGTTTTGTTTAAACGTTCACCGGTTCCCGCTTCCTTCCCGATCTACGAACAGTGTTACATTGGTGCCGAAACCTGGGAGGAAGGAGGGACACGCTGCCAGAGATCCCTCGCCGCTGTGGTGAATCTGCGGTGCCATCGAGCATGGCGGAGCAGTCTGCCACCATGGACGCTCGAGGCGGTGGGCTGGAGTGAGTTGCCGGGCGGGTGGACGAACTCGCTGCCGGCCGCCTGGTATGTGGAGGGACGGCTGCCGTCCGTGAGGGAGCGGAGGAGTCGCCGCCGTTCGCCTGAGGCCAGAGACTGCTGCCATCCACCATGATGGGGAGGAGCAGGGAACAGGGGACTCCTGCTGGCTGCCCCGAACCCGGAGGAGTGTCGGGCCGTCCACCGAGGGCTATCCAGTGCCAGGCATCGCGGAAGAGTTTACCCAGCTGGTGGAGGGCCGAGCGGCAGTGTGTCTGGGAACCGGAACAAGATTTTTTTTTCTTGTCTCTGTCTCTCCTCATCCTTCTGTTACCCCCAGGTACACCGCGGCCGCCGTGATCGGCTCCCCCGGAGGGGGGAGAAGAGCGCAGTCTCGGGAGTACCCCCCGGCCTGCGAGGGGCGATGGGGGTATGTGACGAGTGGAGTGGGGCCGAGAGCCGTGGGAACGGAGCGAGGCTGGTGGAGTTAATGATAATGCGCGACACCTGTGCCACTCACCAGTCTCGAGTCCCACGGAGGAGCTCCGGAAGGATAAAAGGAGGAGTGACGACAGTGCAAGACGAGAGGGGGCCAGGCCTGGACTTTATTTTGTGTTTTGGTTCTGTTTGTGCGTGGCTTTGTGTTTATTTTATTATTAAAATTATGTTTGAATGTTCGCCGGTTCCCGCCTCCTTCTTCCCGAACTACGAACTGTGTTACATATATATATATTAGGGATGTACCAATATTATCAATATCGCGATAGAAAAGTTGTCACATTACGATATTAAACGATCCGGGCAAAAAGTGTAGGTTTTAAAATATATTTGTTTTGGGCCATTATGCTTTGGCACAATATCTGTCAAACTAACTAAAACTTAAAGAACAATATGGCTTAATCCCTTCCTCAAGTAAAGCAAAGTGCACACTTTGTTCAGGCAATCAGCTCGTGATCTGGTGTTTTCTGCGCCTCAGAACGGCTCCGTTCACAGTGAATGAATGCAGTCAACTCGTTTATTGCATGTGCTGTGAGTTTAGCGTGCGTTTGGGAACACAACAGCCACCAGTTATGCAGATGATTACAGATGATTCCCTAGATTTGTAGTGAGACGCGTTTTTGTAAGAATGTTTTCACTGAAGCTGGAGTTTTCCTTCAAAATAAAAGGTCTACTGCTGTTTCCATCAAAATAAAAGCTTTAAAATGCAGTATGAATTGCTGACATCTAGCGGTTTAAATGCAGTCGAAATTTCAATGATCTCTCTCATGTGTAGAAATTAGGAAAGAAGTATTGTAATTTCCATACTGTAGTGTAAAGCAAAAATAATATACCTATGAAATATACATTTTCATTTATTTTAAAGTGCAATTGTTTTATGGCTTCTTCTGTCATTATTGTTATTATTATTATTCTTTTCTAATTTGTTTGGCTTCCTAAAACACCAGTGTGAATGTAATTTAGACTGAGACAGTAAGTCACAAATAAAAAGAAGGTTGAGTCCCCTTTGAAGTTCAGGTACAAGTCAATTCACTTACTTTTTTCTGACTTAAGTTTTCTTAGTTAAGAACGTCTCAGGTTACTTATGTAACCATGGTTCCCTGAGTAGGGAACTTGTTCGAAGTTCCCATGAAAGGGAAACATGGGTTGGAGCTCTTAATTTTGAACTCTCAAACTGCATTAGACAGAATAATTTAACTTTAAAATGTACAACATTTTCATTTTTTCCCAATTCTTCATTTGTCTTTTTTTCTTTTTAAATATGGCAATAAATATCATATCGTGGACTTCATATCGCAATAATATCGTATCGTGAGATTTTGATATCGTTACATCCGTAATATATAGTTTTTTCAGATATATTTTATATATATATATACAATGGATTTCATCAAAATTTCGCTAATATGATTGCACTTTTACTAAGGTCTGAAGCCCCTGTTTTTATGTAATGTACATATACATACAGAAAAAAGGGAAAACTCTTTAATTGACCTCTTGGTGACTTTGAAACTGAGATGGTCTGTGGACATGCACACTCATAAATGCTTTCAGTCAGCTCACAAAGACCCTGCCCTAGTTTCTCAGTGCAGAAAGCAGACCTGAGGGGTTACTTCAGTCCGGTCTGAAAGAAAAAAGAGATAAGAAAGGAGCAATTGGAAAGAGGCAAACTGTGCTAGACATCTTTGAGCTTAGATTGATTCGGACTACAAAATCAAGGTTTAAACAAGATGTAGAAACATAGAAGGGTAACGTCGACATCCCCTTTTTCTTAATCGTCTTCTCATATTTGTGAACTGATCTTTGTGATGCTACAAGGGCTGCAACGCTACAAAAACTCTCACAGCTGCATGCTTTCACGATCCACAAACACGCAAGTGCATGCAATTCAACACCACTAAGAGCAGAGAGCATCCGTGCCGTAGTGGAGCTAAAATTAGCAACCAATCTCCCTGAGCCTCTTTTTCACAGTGGCACACATTGAAGAGTCAATGATTACAGCCTGCCTAGAGTCTGAAGATGCTGACGTTGAACTCCTCAAGCGGCACATTAAAGTAGACTGAAAAAAGAACAGCATTTCATGACTACGGAAGCAGTCGGGTAAACTGATTACAGTACTGAACATGCTGGACAGGTGCAGTGGTTTTTGAAAAAGCACAGGAATGAATGTTATATTGTTAGTGTTTGTTCGGGGCATGTGGTGCTGTTTTCAGGCCTAGACAGTATAGAAGGCTGTTGCAAAAGGCAGCCAGTAACATTACACTGCCTAAATTCTAAAGCGGTATTGTACGAATCCTTCAGATACAGAGCAGTGATGCATTCAATTTACTCAATGAGTTGAGTTTGCGTAGGACCTGAGAATGTAGCTGTTTAACAGCTGAGCAAACAAAAACATATCAAATGTGTAATTGCACATTTCTGTTTGGTATAGGATAGGTTAACAGGCTAATAAGCATTCCAAGAAGTTATGACTGATAAAAATGCCTTTGTACTCATTTAGGCCTTGTCCACACTAATACGTTTTCGTTTGAAAATGCATCTTTTTCTCTTCGTTTTGGCCTTCCGTCCACACTGATACTGCATTTTTGTCAAGGAAAACAGCTTTTTGAAAACACTCTCCAAAATGGATAAATCTGAAAACGCCATTTTCACGTTGTAGTGTGGACTGTGAAACCGGAGGCTTTTGAAACCGATGACGCTTGTTTAGTCATGTGACGCATATTATATCGATATATATCTATGATTATACTGGTATTGTGCCTGTTATGTGCTATTCACTTTCACACTATTGCTACAGATGTGTTACTCTGCACTCTTCATATCACAGTCCTGCAAAGATGACAGAAAATCACAATCGTGAGTGAATGCGGCCTGAACGCGTCAGTGAATGGTGAGATATTTTCCTAAATAAAACGATCCTGCCAGAAGAATAGCATGAAACGTATCATGACTGTTCCATCTGTATTGTCTTAGTGACCTTTCTTGAGGCTTTACACATGCGCAGTAAAGCGAATTGAATGTTTTCTGACGTTTTAGTGTGGATGACAACTTTTGGAAAATGCTTAAAAACTCTAGTGTGGACGGAAAGCGTTTTAAAACGAAAACTGGGGTTACCGCTGTATTTCTGCTTTATGTAAGTGTCAACTACTGCCAAAAAGTAAACAAAAATGTTAATTCAACTTGTCTGACGAAGTTTTGTGTTGAACATTTGTGTTGGTATGAACAGGCCTTGAGACTTTTTAGATGGAACACCTCCTCAAGTCAGAGTTTCAACTCAGAAACTCAACAACCACAACAACCCAGATTTCAGAATCCAAAATGGCTTTTTAGCGCATTAACAGTAATCGAAAAAGTTGTTTATTAACACTTCTGGTTGTCTGTGTCTCAATGAATGCACAATACCATCCAACCTCTCTCTGTGGACATGATACTTTGGTATTATGTGTATAAAATATTGGTTTTTATGTGTTTTTATCAACTGGCATTGCTAACGATAGACACATCCATCTTGGTTTTCCAACTCATGTACTGGAACGTGGTCAACTCGGTGTGACGAGTTCTGACATTCGACATTCCAAGGTAAATGGAATGCAGCATTTGTTGACAGTGAATTTTGTTGCTGCCCATTTAGATCAATCACTTCTGAGGTGTTTACTAATGGGCTGTTCACGTTGACAGCAATGTGCGACAATGAAGTGACCTGATGACATTGGTGACATGAATGACAAAGACCATTAGTAATAAGATAAAGTTAACTTAACACAAATGCACTTTGTTTAAAAGTGATTTGTAAGTGCCCATTGTTGCCTACAACATCTTAAACGTTTCACATTGCGCACTTATGAAGTTTCTGCAGGATGAACCCTTTGATGGTATCCACCAATAATATGTTGTAAGATTGTAATACAAAGTTTAATTTCTCCTGCTGTTTATAAACAACAAACCAATAACCTTTAGACAACACAATACCTTCTCATATTTGATAAGACTCCCAGAGTGTTTTGACTTAAATGTTGGAGTCTATAATGGTTACGCTGCAGTGCTTTTACTGACAGCAACTTGGGGAAATTTCTCAGTGTACTTTAAAACCTTAAACTCTCGGCTTGCTTTGCATTCCATCCTTTCATCTCCTGTAGGATGCTAAGCACTGGGACCAGCAATGCGGGAAAGATTATATTGTTTTTTCGAAATTACAGCGGCCTTCAATTTGCAGAGTGTGTGTGCACATATGCATCCACACACATTTAGACAAAGGGCTCCATCTCAATAAAGTGAGATCCAATTAAACCTTCTGACCTACATAAGTCAATGGCTGAACTTCTCCACCAGCCAACAGCATAGAATATAAATTTCAGACCTCGATTAAAGGAGCATGAAAGAGTGAGAGGCTAAAAGAGAGGAAGCAAGTGAGAAAGAGAGACATTAAAAGGTTCAGACTTTAAAAAAACAAGCTGCACCAGAATGAACTGCTTGCTTGTGTTTTGTCTACTTAGCTCTGATTGATCGTTTTCAGCCACGTAATTTGAGTATATATTGCACTTTTATTATTTATTGTTTACTGTTGTAGGGTATCAGACCGAATCAGACAATCTAAGATTTGGTCAAAACATGGTTGAAACATGAGGAGCCAAATTCCACAGAGACCCAAGACACAGGATGTTCGTAAATCAGATCTTGGCCCCACAAGCCTGAACCAACTAGCAGCTTTGAGTAGCTCACAGCATTTAAACAAAAGAACACTTATTGACAATTCCAAGGAGATTGTCAATTTTAGGGCAAGTAATCAAGATTAAATGGTCAAAGAGATGACCGCATGACCATCACGTGATAGTAACTACAATCACGAGCTCTTTGGAATTGATTTCCCCCACCTCGACCACAGAGAACAGACTGAAATTCCTTATGAGAGACCTCTTAACCTCTGGTCTTCATACATTCACAGAACGTCCTTATGTTCAGAGAATGGCACAGAAACTGCATTTCCATGTAAATATGCATCTAAATGACACTAAAAGGACTTGAGCAACTAATCATTTCAATGCATAACTCCATATCATGTATGTAACACACACATCAGACTATCAGGTCTTAATCATTTATTGTGTATGTATTTTGAATAACTATTTAAATGATTCCCTTTGAGCTAAATTGACCTGTTTCCCTTACACTGTAATGTTCTATGAACATTTCGTATTGTCTTTGCCTTTGTTAGAGGTTACAAGAAATAACAATATCTATTTTTTGTTACACTTGGTCTATAATAACACTTCCTTCATATTATATAAGATAGAAATGCTAGAAATGCTTTTTCTGCTAATATTGCCCACAATCTCATGCCACGTAAAATCAGTTTGTTATGATTCACATTCAACTTTTTCAGTTATAATAAGAGATCATATATTTAGACTCATGCTAACACACATTCAAAAGGGAATGTGACAAGGGAGTCCGTGTTATCAAGATTCAATTAGTTTTTTTTTTTAAGAGGAAGTATTTAGCTTAATAACATCTACATGCAAAATCAAAAAGAATGTGACAAGTACATCTGCGGTATCAAGATGCAGTGTAAATGTTTAAGGTAAAGAATTTAACTTGATGTTAATGCTTATGTACACAATTAAAGGTAATGAATTTAGCTTAGCGCTAACATTTGTATGCAAACAGACAGACTGTGATAAGGGCATATGTGATACTGATATTTAGTGTGTAAAGCAATTTTATTTCTTACTAAACCCCTAAAATGTAGCAAATGTTGTAAAGTCATTGTAAATAACCACCTATTGTGTTTTTGCAATGTTTATGCATTTTGAGTAAAACAATGGGAGCTATGTACCAAAACTGAACCAGACTTAAAGTGAATTGATAGAAATAGCAATTTGGATAAGTTAAATAAACTGAAAAGGAAAGCTGTTTTAGAAGAAGTTGATTAAACTCTACAAAAGACAAATAATTTTCTTTAGAATAATGTTCACTGCTGAACCACGAACATAAAACCAATAACATTTACATTAACAAAGTAAATTGGGTACTGCACACTTGTACTGTATACATTTATATTCACATACAACATGACCAAACACCTGAGCTTCCATACTAATGTAGGACTGATAGAGTTCACAAACAGCAGCATACCAACAGTGAATGCAGGAACGGGCAGAGAGGTAAAAGAAGGAGTGATCCCCTTTCCCACATTTCATTAGAATAACTGTGCATTCCTTTCATGTGAGAACAATGACGGCCCATCGTTCATGGTAATGTATGCAGAGATGGGCTCCTCACATGGGCCCAAAGGCCTAAATACCAGTCCACCCATTGTACCACTATAGACCACAGGTCCATCCTGAAGCCCTCATCCAACACTCCATACCCTACGCCATTCATTCAGAGCTCATTTATATAGATTTTGATTAATTAGACAAGCACAAACCATTTAAAGTGCATAATCTATTAGCCAATCATGATTGCCATTCATTCAACCAAAGTATCACTATTGAAAGCACATGTGAGATACAGTGAGGCTATTACACCATAGTAATTTAAATATATAGCTAATACTGGATATTCTACAATTGTTTTACCTGTTTTACATGAAACATAATACTCTAAGCTGCACTAAAGCTTTCTAAATCAGTGCTCTTTCAGTGAAAGAGACCTATTCTAGGTACAAACCATGACCTCTATTCAAACCCTGACCTCCAATCAGACTTGTTTTGTGCTTGTTTTGAGTTAATCAACTTATTTAATTATGTGAGCTCTCAACAAGCAGATACGGCGCTGATAAACAAAGCCTCCTCAGTTCCATGCCAAGCCAACAACAGGACTCACGTACTTCAGATAATACAGTAGGCATTAATTAAAAACAGACAGATGCAGGGAGGAAGTTAAGACGTGTGGGAAAGAGGAGGAGGAGAGAAGAAGCTGACAGTGAGTCAAGGGGAAGATGGGCGTTTTATTTGTGAGTGGACACAATGTGGCACATGACGGCCTGTTTCTGAGAGTCTTTGTGAGACCCAGCAGAGGAAAACTGTACTCCCTTAACTTCTAATTACTGAACACTTTCTTCAAAATCACGCTAAACACACACACGCTGTTTCCTACCATACATAATACAAAACTGAAGCCAAGAAATCAACCTTTAAAAAAAAAAAAAAAACAGAACAAAGTAAGTAAACTGTATTGATTTAGATGGAGTTCTTAATGACATTCTCAGTTATGGTATATTTATGTATGGAGCCCCTAAAGGGACATGGTGATGGGGAAAATTTGAGATTGGACGAAAAATGATATTTCAATGCTATTGCAATGTCTCACAAAACTTCTGCATTCCCCGGAGAAAGTTTGCGTTCGCTCGCAAAACTTTTGTAATGGAAATACTGTAATATAAGGTGAGAGGAAAAAATATATTTCAATGCTTTTGAAAGCAATTGAAAAGTTTCTCTGGGAAAAGTCATAGTTTTGCGAAGGCACACAAAAAGTTTTGAAGGCAAATGCAAGGTTTCTTGGGGAACGCAATACTTTTTTGCGAGAGCGCTCGAAAAGTTTTGCGAGCAAATGCAACGTTTTTCAGAGGAACACAATACTTTTTTGAGAGCACATGAAAAGTTTTGTGAGTGAATGCAAAGTTTCTTAATACGTTTGCGAGAGAAAGCAAAAGCACTCAAATATTATCCATTTATATATTATCAATTTTTTCCCCATCACCATGTCCCCTAGTTGGCTCTATATTTAGCTATCTAAGTTGTCTCAGATGCTTCTACTATAATTTATAAGGTGGAACAAATCGATAAAAAATTGCTAATTCATTTGGTCTTGAAAAACTATTTTTTATTGCTTCAAATCAAATGTTCTAATGTTATTGGCTTGGTTGGTTCATAATTAAGAACTCTCTATTGAAGGATTTTTAAAATGTCTATGAGAGAAACAAAATAGGGGAAAAGTGGCTGAGCTCTTAGGAGAAAGATCTGACCAGACCTTATGAGTTTAGAATCACATGACTGTGCTGATGATGTCAGAGGTAAAGCTTTAGATGTTGCTGTTCTTCATTGGCAGGCCTTGCTGACCACAAACAGCTTGGTGCCAGAATGGTGGAAGTACTGCGAGAGAGCTAAAAGTAGAGCAGCCTATGTTATTTTCTTAACAAAAGAAGTCTATATTCCACTGAAGATGAATCTTAATAACCCACATGGCAACAAGAGGTGGGCAGATTTTGATAAACGACATCTTCACTGTGAAAGGGTGTGATTCATAGAAATGACGACAGAAAACCATCTGCCTGAAGCTCAATTTGAGCAGGTACAAACAGCTCATTTCTACAATACATCAACCTTTTTTGCAGAGTTAAATAATTAACATTTTAAACATATCAAATCCTAATCTGAGAGCAAGTGGGCAAACATTTTTCATTCCAGTAACAGTAACAATTAAGCTTGTCATATCCGCCGAGTTATTAATCATAAACGTGTACATGCTGAACAAATTTAAACTACAGGTCACTTTGTTTTCACAGAATTTAATCAGTACCTATTGTGCTCTTTCACCATTATGAAAAGAAACTGTTGAATACATAAAACATTCATTACATTGTGTATAAATATTCAAAGAACTAGTCTGGTTCAATGGAATTAATCTTAATTGTGTATAAAAGTTTGAGTGCATAAAAGGAGTCCATCTTCCTTTGTCCATGGCCTTCTGCAATTACAGTCGAAATGAATAAGTTACAAACAGACTCCCTGAATCACACACACACACATTTGTATTGATTGTGGTCAATCTTTTTCCAGTGAATCATCAAATCGAGCTGTTTTTATTTATATCTCCTGATATCTGTCTTTTGGAATCAAATACAAGCACACTAAATATACAGGTATACCACAATTTTAACATGTTTACGTTCCACACTTTTCTGTCTCTTACAAGCTCTGTTAAGTATTTAAAATATAAATAAGAATTGTTTTTTCATGCCAATTTACACCTTCTTACTGACCTACTGTATTTTATGAAACAGGTTGTTTTTTCTACTGATTTTGCTACTTATGTAGTATCCCACAATACAATGCATTTAACTTGACCTTTCATTTCAATTGTATTTTTACTGGCCAGTTTTATTATTATTATTAATATTTTTATTATTGGCTAGTGTTTTAATTTAACAATATACGATGAGCTCATGTGACAACAATGTAGCATACTTCTGTTTAAATGTTAATCAGTGCCCAATATTAGGATACAAATTCTGGCTGAAAACCTCAAAATTATTTTTAATTATGCCCAAAAACTGATAAATAATTCAAAAATCCTATAACATTTTGTTTAAATAATATACTGTGTGACAACAATGTGGCATTCAACTGTTTACATGTTATTCATTGCACACTACTAAGGATACACTAATATTTAAATTAAATTACGATAGACCAACCCTCTACATTGCGAGTAAATCACTCGCATATGCGACTAAATCTTCACACTGGGCGACTAAATTATGTCTAATATTAGCCACTGGCTAATAAATTCTCAGATTTTACTCGCCAGTGTGTGAGTTGGATGCTAAGTATAAGTTTAGCACAGATATATTTTTACTCGTCGAACACTCTGACAGAGCGCTTCAGTTTCATTCTCCGTCAAGCGATCTGTGATATTTCTCAGTTCATCTGAATGGATGTGCAGCGCACCTGTATTTGATGTACCGTGAACTCTTTGTCTCTTTGTCACTTTGTCTCACACACACACACACACACACACACACACACACACACACACACACACACGTTAATCCTTAGTGCGTTTTATATTGTTCTTATTAGTAGAATTCTAAGTATTATTATTATTATTATTATTATTATTATCTTATCAGTATTATTGTTAGTTTTTCCCCATTTCTCTGGCGAGTAAACTAAAAAATTTACTAGCCAATGGCGATTCAATTGCCAAGGTGTCCGTAGAGGGTTGTAGACCTATGGAAGATTTTCTCTTACAATTTCTGACTTTTTTTCTCACAACTGTGAGTTAACATAAGATATAAATGTGCAATTGTGAGTTATAAAGTCATAATTACGAGATATAAACTCGCAATTCTGACTTTGTTCTCAGTATTTTGCGTGATATAAACTCAAATTCTGAGAAAATATCCCTTTGCAAGTTTATATTCCGCAATTCTGACTTCTGATTTTACAACTCGCAATTGCGAGAAAAAAAGACTTATAAGATAAAAAGTCACAATTACCTTTTTTTATTTTTTATTCAGTGGCGGAAACAGGCTTCTATATAGACGGATAAGATTAGCCAAATATATATAAAAAAGATAAATTATATACCAATTTCTTTAAATAAATTAAACACACAAACAACTAAAATCTATTGTTTTAAATGCTGTACAGTTTGAAAAAATGTATATTTGCTAAAAGATTTAACATTGTTATAAAGTTATAGTTTTTACATTTTTATGTGAGCATTAGATGGAGGCAAATGAAATAGAGGAAATTATCTTCCTAAATAATGTCTAATAAATTTCTAATAAATGTATTAGATTAAAACATCTCTTATACGAGACTGTAACTGATACAACATCAACATATTGTGCATACCTGTATAATGCATACTCTTCAACATATATTTTTACAAAAAATAAAAAGGTCATTTTCAGCACACACTGTATAGTAGTACAGTATGAAGTATGCTACAATTCTAAACAAAGCCTTCATCTTCACATGCAAGAAAAATCATATTTCCCATGACAGTTCTGGCACACAGTTTTGCTAAACCATTAGCTTCAGTCAGATGCCAAACTGTTGTGCACTAAAAGCACCCTTGTGGGAGGAGGTGCCACACTTTCATTGAGAGTTTCAGAAATTAATTCGTTTTGATCGCACAAGCTTTAGGAATAACAAATTAAAGCGGAGGACTGCAGATCCTTGAGTGACAGCCTCATGAGGAAATATGAATCACCAACCACAAATACAACCGCACAAACGCTTGCCTCAACAAACATGCTTCTCACAGGAAGCTTCACTCAAAATGATCCTCTCTCTCTACAACACTGCTTATTGCGGATATCCAGCAACACGAGACACAATAGATATGATGCTGTCTCAGACATGTCTCTCACAGAACTGGGATCAGATCTCTTGGCCGAGAAACAGCTTTTTCCATGTCTCTCACAGGAATGGACATGATGACATGAACACTTGCATATCTTTCAAGATGAAAGTTCCACTCAAAGTAAACTGTCCCAACACAAGTAAAGCAAATGTCTTTCTCTGCAGGTGATTTAATTTGAAGTGAAATTAAATCGACCCAAATGTACCTGCTAATCGGATCAATTCAGACCGATGAATCATTCGCCCTTGAGCAAGGGTATGTGAACAAGCAGACAGCCATGGAGGAGTGATAAATTGACATGACTGTAAGGACGCAATGGAGCTTCACACACACACACACACACACACACACCGACTGAAGGATTGAACTGAAATTGCAGCTGTCAGTGAAAGCCCAGTTTTCTTTGACTCTACATTATCATCCCATAACTAGAAGTTTTATGAGGTTCTGCTTCGCTCTGAAATAGAGGTCACATAAAGGTTTCGTCCACTCCTGATCACACTTGGACATGGGATTGGGCTCTGCTGCTCACAGAGTTCCTGTGAGGATTTAGTGCAAATGTCACATACACACACACAGTCACGATGCACATACACGAGGAGACGCTGGAGTATACTTTTACCAAGACTTTATTTTCAGGAACCAAGGGAGACGAACTCAGGAAGATGTTTAACAGCGGACCGAGAACTTGGGACTGGGAACACTATTTATACACACAGGAGGAGGGGATGAGGAGACACACCTGGGAGCAATGAAACATCATGGGAAACACCTGGGACAAATTAAACATGGGAAAGGAAGGCACATG
>NW_015542495.1:2343615-2355083 GCF_001515605.1 Sinocyclocheilus anshuiensis
AACTCCCTGGCGTACTCGTAGAAGGGGAGATCGAGGCGAGCTAGGGGCGGCGAAGCGAGCGGCAATTTCCATAGCCGCGGGGGGGGAAAAACCAGGAAACAAAAACTTTCAAAAAAGGGGAAAAACAAACGCGAGGAGAAGTCGCCGCTCACTTTCAGTTTTGGGTCCGCTGTTCTGTCATGATGCACATACACGAGTAACGAGGAGACGCTGGAGAATACTTTTAACAAGACTTTATTTTCAGGAACCAAGGGAGACGAACTCAGGAAGACGTTTAACAGCGGACCGAGAACTTGGGACTGGGAACACTATTTATACACACAGGAGGAGGGGATGACGAGACACACCTGGGAGCAATGAAACATCAAGTAATCAGGGGAGGAACAGGAAACTAACCAAATAAGGGCATGGGAAGGCACATGGGGAGCAGGACACACACAAAACATGGAACAGAGTCTGACACACACACACACACACACACACACACAATTCAACAGCAGCAGTAGGACACATTGTTCTGATGGCTCTATCTATATATCTATCTATCTATCTGTCTGTCTGTCTGTCTATCTATCTGTCTATCTGTCTATCTATCTATCTATCTATCTATCACCAGTGCTATTATAACGTCTTACAATTCACTCTATATGATGCCAAAAAGTAACTCAAGTCAAGTGTTTTCAGATCAAGTGTCAGTGCTAACCTCTGGCAGAAAATCTTCTTGATTTGTTGGCCCACTCAGACGCGCTCTTACTGGATTACCCTTTATTCACTCAAGATTCACTCTCAAACAAATACTACAGCAGCCACAAACAAATTATAGGCAAATCCAATAAGCCACTGAGAAACCACCCAAAGCCCTCATACAATACAAAGTGACTTAAACAGGATATTTAGTTAAGACATACTATTGTATGGAGTGATCCTGGTTAGATTGTTGTTAGAGAAGTGCTCCATTACAGGAGAAACTATAGAGGACTAAGAGTGTCCAAAGAAAAAAGGATTTTTAAAACTTATTAATTAAAATACATCATAAAAAAACATGGTCACACTTTATTTTAAGGTCCAATTCTCGCCATTAACAATCCATTAACTATGACTTTTTTCCTCAATAAGCTCCTAATTTGCTGCTTATTAATATGTGGGTAGTTGTTAAATTTAGGTATTGAGTAGGATTAGGAATGTAGAATATGGTCATGCAGAATATGTGCTTTATATGTATTAATAAACAGCAAATATGTTAATAATAGGCATGCTAATAAGCAACTACTTAATAGTGAGAATTGGTCCCTATACTAAAATGTTACCAAAAACATCATACATAAATAAAACAATCTTAAAATTTGCTAAGGCACCATGGTTTAGAAACAATGGTAATTGTAAATAAAAGCTATTTATTTATATTTTAATTATTAAAGTGATCATTGACACCTATATATTATTTTCACTAAAATATTTTATTGGCTAGATACAGAGTAAAACTTGTTTACAACACACTAGATAATTGGTATTATTAATTATTATATTATTAAGAATTTGTACTTGACCTACAAAATAGAAAAGTGTCCCAGAAATCCCTATGAAGTGGAAAAAACATAACATGCTTATTAATAAAAATTGCTATAACAAAAACTTTTTTTTTTTTTTTGGTTATAAGACCTCAGTGGAGCCGACTGGAGAACTAATTCAAATTTCCGGTGACATTTAATAAGCTTTCAATAGTTACATATAAAAAGTGAAGTAAGAAAATGATAAATATATCATACTGCTCAATGGCACCGGCAACATTTATTCTTCATTAAAAGGGGCAATGCAATAGCCATCCTTCAGGCAAACGAATAACAGAGCTCCTCAAGTGTGTTCTGCTCTGAAATGTCATGTATAAACGATCATAGGTATTAGAAATGGAACAGATCAAGAGTGCGTAAGAGAAAAAGTGAAAAAATATGGCTCACTGCATGCCGCTATAGTTAAAAAACCACAGCTGGCTCCCTTGGGTGAACCTCCCACTTGAACAAAAAGTGAAAGACTAAAATATGGAGAGGAAGTGTTAAAGAGTAATGACTCTCCATTATCACAAACTCCGACCCCTCTCATGGGCGTTGCACCATGCAGACTGACAGTGACTAAAGTGCTGAGGGCGAAAGACAGTTTCAGATCACCAGAGGTCCAGTATTAACTGACCGCTGCAGGATTTCTGGGTGACTGCATGCACATCATTACTACATGAGCGCCAGTATGCCATGCGTTCACCTGGGAGACACAACCTGCATAGACATAATATGACAAGACATGCATTCATGGGCAAGCTGCTATAGAGCTTGAGACTATAAATGAGATACATCAATACATTTTCACTCGTCTAGACGGGTTGGAACCCATTCCTGCCTCTCCTGAGGCTAGAGTCTGCTCAATTCCCACAGATATATCATACACTGCAGTTGGTCCTGCGCTTTCATAAACAAACACTGCAGTGAATCCACTGCAAATAAACATAAACTAGATGCGTTTGCACATACTCACCAACACAATGGTAGGGTGTTGCTATGCGGTTACAAAGGTGTTCTAAATGTTGTTAGGTGTTTTATAGGAAGCTCTGGATAATTTCTAGGTGGTTGCTAACCTCCTCAAATCAAAAGATAGAACTTAGGTCACTGCTTCAATCTATAGGACTCTTTAGCCCCTTTTTATTATTTACCAGTCTAAAATCAATTCTAATGGTTCTCAAGTAATGGTTCCCTTTCATGGGAACTTCAAACTGCGTCCTCTAGGGGGCGCTATGGGGGACGCCTCGTCGTGACCCGTGTCTGAAGCATACATTGAAAAAACACCAACTCGTTGGCCGGCGACAGCGCCTATTTATACTTTAGTCGCACCGGTAGTGACGTCATGGCTGTCGCCGGCCAACGAGTTGGTGTTTTTTCAATGTATGCTTCAGACACGGGTCACGACGAGGCGTCCCCCATAGCGCCCCTAGAGGACGCAGTGTCTCGTTCCCTACTCAGGGAACCATGGTTACACAAGTAACCTGAGACGTTTTCAAGTAGGATAGTTTGTGAATGAAATCAGTGTTTGCACATTTTTCTCTTAAACAAGCTATTCTCATTCTCAAAATCATGGCATAAAAATACATAATTATGACATAAAAAGACAATTATGACATACAATGTCATAATTATGACAATTATGAGATAAAAAGGTATAATTATGACATTTAAAAAAGTCATAATTATAAAGTTGAAATTATTATATAAAAAGTCATAATTATGACTTTTTATCTCAATTTCAACTTTTTATCTCATTATGATTGGAATCTAAATTTTGTAAATGATGTACGTAAATCATAATTATGATATTAAAAAAGTCATAATTATGAAAAAAATAATGCTTTGTTCAATTATAATTATGACATACGCAAAATGATGAAAACATTTTGACTTATGTCATAATTATGACTTTTTATCTCAGTTTCGACTTTTTATCTCATGATTGGTATCTTAATTTTGAAAATGATGTAAATCATAATTATGACATAAAAATTTATGACAAAAATAATTATGACTTTTCATCTCATAATTTCACATTTTTATCTCATTATGACTTAGTATTTCATAATTTTGAAAATCATGCTTTGGTAAATTATAATTCTGACATAAAAATCCTAATTACGATTAAGTATCTCATAGTTTTGACATTTTATGCAATAATTATGACTTTTTATGTTTTTATAAGCATTTCTTTCTCACTTCAGACAAAGGTGATGGTGGCAAGTAAAATAATTCCTTAGCTTGTTTAGGTAATTAGAGACAAAAAAAAAAAAAAACCTTGGTGGAGCCAATCCTCCTCTGACAAGTAACATATTACAATAAATAGTTCAATACATTTATGTCATTACATTACATTTCTCATGAGTGAAGGGCTAACCTGCACCCTGGTAAATAACATTTTGGGCTATACCGAAGGATACTGATATTGCAGTGTGTGCAGTTTATTAAAAGCACTTATATTATAATATGAATGACAGTAATTTAATTATTTTAATGCAACATTTAATAACAGAACAGCTATGACTGGGACAGGATTCAAGTATCACTCAAAGCTTCAATGTAATCATGAGTGTGTTAAACCAACTTTCTTTTGAGCCAGTCTTAAAATACAGGCCTGTACATTCCAAGATGTGTTTCAAAGAATAAAACAATCCAGAATTGTCAAAACATCAACAATTAAATTCAGCTAATGAAGGATAAAACCAAGGCTGAATTCAATATGGCAGAAATAATACTAGTATGCTATTTTTAATTAAGCTCAAGTTTGTGGTTTTATGTATGAAACAAGGACAATTAAATCAACGAGAATCACCCAGTTGTGCTCCCATTTGTGCAAGTCTGGAGAACCATTAATGTTAATGAAGAGGGAGGGACTATCGTTAATTAGCTGAATCAGTAGAGTACAAAAAGGCCAATTGGGTGGTGTCTCAATAATAAGACTAACTGCTGAATTATGGCTGTAAGGTGGTGTTTGTTTCAAGTACTGGCACTGTGTGCTTTCTGTCATGCTCTTCTGCAGTGGAGTAATTTGCCCCAGAATCCTCAAACGCTGATGGTCCAGCAACCTGACCAGCGGTTTCAACAGCCAGTTCAACAGACTAATCGGCAGTTTCCTCAGAGGTTTCAATTTCAGAAGCCAGTGGTACAGGCAGAGCTCCTTGATAAATGTGCTGTAGCTGATTATGAGCAGATCCAATGTGGACAACCTGGTATCAGTGCTGCTGAATGTCAAGCTATCAACTGCTGCTTTAATGGACAGCAGTGTTACTACGGGAAGGCAGGTAAGTGTGTTGGGTTAGTGTTATCCTATTTCACTCTTAAAAATAAAGGAGCTTTATGATGCCAGGTCTTTTTTTTTTTTTTTTGTTGTCTAAATGGTTCAATAAAGAACCTTTAACATCTGAAGAACCTGTTTCACAAAAGCTTCTTTGTGGTGACAGGTTCTTCAGATTATAAAGGTTTTTTTTATTATAAAGAACCTTTGACTGAATGGGTATTCTATGGCATCGCTGTGAAGAATCTTTATTAAGAGCAGTGTTAAACTGATCCTCAACATTAACCTGCTCTTGTGCCTTTGTTCCAGTGACTGTCCAGTGTATAAGAGATGGTCAGTTTGTGGTAGTGGTGGCTAGAGAGGTTACGCTGCCTCGACTGAGTCTGGATTCGGTCCGTCTACTGGGTGGAAATGACCCACCTTGTGGTCCTGTGGCGTTCACACCTTCCTTTGTTATATACCAGTTCCCTGTGACCGCCTGTGGCACAAGCGTGATGGTGAGTAGCTGCTTTCATTTTATTCTGCATGGCTTACCATCTACTGGATGCCAACAGTGTTTTTGTTTGCAGGAGGACAATGGTTATGTGGTGTATGAGAACCGAATGACCTCTTTGTATGAAGTGGGGATTGGACCACTTGGGTCCATCACAAGGGACAGCCATTTTGAGTGAGCGATCTATGACTTGGTGTAAATGTTAAACTGACAAATGATTTAAGCTCATTGTTTGTTGTCCAGGCTTCTCTTCCAGTGTAGGTACTCTGGTAATTCTGTGGAAGCTCTGGTTGTGGAGGTCAACACTGTTCCTCCACCTCCACCAGTAGCTGCCCCTGGACCCCTCAGGGTGGAGCTTAGACTGGCCAATGGTCAATGTTTCACCAAAGGGTGTGCAGAAGGTAAGTGCTTGTCCCATGTGTTCTCAAAGTCTTAAGACCCCAGGTTGCAGCAGTTTCTGGTTAAACACCAGTGTTCCTCAGGGGATGAGGCCTACGCGTCCTACTACAGTGATTCTGATTATCCTGTCACAAAAGTCCTGCGAGAGCCAGTGTATGTTGAGGTGCGCATTTTGGAGAGGACTGACCCCAACCTTGTCCTGATGCTGGGACGCTGCTGGACAACTTCAACCCCCAGTCCACTCAGTCTGCCCCAGTGGGACCTTCTGGTTGATGGGTGAGTGTAATGGCAATCTCTATCAAGTTAGTCCATGAGTCCTTTTCTGAGGGTTTCATTCCCTTTCAGATGCCCTTACCAGGATGATCGTTACCTGACCACGTTGGTGCCAGTGTTTGGATCATCTGGTCTTCAGTTCCCAACCCACTACAAGCGCTTTATTGTGAAGATGTTCACGTTTGTAGATCCGGCATCACTGGCTCCTCTGCAGGAAACTGTATGCCACCCCCACACACACTACTTAAACATTTAACTTTACTCCTTAATGATTCTATGACTTGATCCTCTTTCTTCCCTGTCAGATCTTTATCCACTGTAGTACAAAGGTGTGCCATCCATCTTCTGGCTCCTGTGAGCAAAGCTGCACCAGGAAACGTGAGTTCTTGCTCCAACTTGACTAGAGGAACTGAGAATTAAGTGGCCTTCACACTTCTAACATTTCTCTTACAGGCAGAGACACTCCTGTCAAGACCATCTCTAGTGAGCAGACTGTGGTTTCTAGTGGAGAAGTTACTGTGGTAATTTAAGTCTAGTGGTTTCAATAAACTTTGGGATACACAAAGATCATTTGTCTTGACTTTTCAGAGTCTGATATTATATGCCTGTTCCCAGGTTGCTTGTGCCACACTATTAAACCAAGGTTCCACTATGTTTTTGTAAGGTTATGCTTCTACACAAGCCATAACTTTCATGATTTAACCTGGGGCACCAGGTAAGGTACCAAATTAAGGGTCATGATTAATGTCTGCCTCGTTAACTTTGCCTTGACCATCAGGTCAAACCCTACAAAGGCATAGAGCAGGCTGCCTACTGTCACAAGTAAACTAATGTGGTGATATCAAATATGATACCAATGTGATTGTGTATTTAGCTGGATTGAAAGACAGCTGATTAAGGACTGTACAGTAAGTGTAACATTCAGAAAAGACCAGTAAATGTATCTGAACAGCTTGTTTACTTTTGGTGGACCAGTTCAAAAAGTCATAAAAAAATTCCCACCACTCTTTGAGTTCAGTCACTTAAAGTAATTGCACACGTTCTCAAAACCACACAATTTAAGTGATCATTGCTGTAGGTAGCACAAAGGCCACAGGATGAGCCACTTTTCACTCAATCTGGAGAAATAAATCTAAACCCATGCCAAACTGAAGTCTCTAGGTTTACAGATGCCACAACTGCATTTGTATGATGTCATGCTTTCTGGTTGCTGTGGTTCCAGCTCTATCCCAAGGCCTTTTTTTCTATCTAAAATAAAGCTTTCTGGTTAAGGTTGCCAGCCCCTATGAGCGGAGTACCAGAAAATGTGCACTTGCTATCTGTGACCTCACATCCTGGTTATACTGACCCCTTGGTGTGGTTTAAACAAGCATGTGGCCTACCGCTGGCCCAAAACCGTTTATGAAAGTGGAGAGAGGAACATGAAACCAAGTCCAGGGTTGAAGAATACAGGAGAGAAAATGACCAGAAGCGTTGTGCATTAACACATCAATTCAGCTGGCATGATTATAATTACATCTTCCAAACTCAATTAAATTTACAATTAGAACTGGTGGCTGAGAGATGATCATTTATGTCAACCTCATATCATCCTACCTCAAGGGGATGAATGAAACATAAATACAATAATGTGCTGTGCCATAATTATATTGTTACAAAACTACATTTAAAGGTCGGCTTGCAGCATTTCAAAGTAATATAAGAACTGATTTCGCCAACCGGTCTCGCTGATAACTCAAAACCCAGACGTCAAAACGTTGGCCAGGTCATCCCGGGAGGCTGTGTAAATGTGTGTGTGTGTGTTTCACAACCTGTTATTTCACAGATGAATGCTACAGACATCTCATCTTAGGGTACTTACCTAGGCATCTGACCACACCGACCACAGTTTTGTGTCTGCCCTACTACTGTGTCCAATGAATATCAAGTAGGCCCCTGCTACAGCACTCGAAAAAGAAAAATATTACATGAAACGCTTCGACAAAAATTCTCACTTTTTTAACTACCAGTATGGAAACACTGATACTATCTACAGCACACACACATATAAATATATTCCAGCTGTGCTCTTTAGATATCATTATCCAGATCGGCCAATGAAAAAAACACATCTTTTGACTAATAAATAAGTGTCTGGATGGCAAAACAGTGAAAGGCATAATTTAGACATAAAAGCACTGCATTACAGGAGAGTTACTTCCCAATATCAGGTCAAAGGGTTTGGATATTTTTAAGGTTTTGTATAAAGTGTTGCTATCCAAATGATACAGCACATCCTTGACCCTCTGTAAAGCTGAACAAGCATTGCTCTGCTGAGAGCAAGGGGGGTCGATTAAAATCTGTGCCTCTGACTTCAATCTCAATGTTCAGTGATAATTCTCACAGGCCAAAATTTACAACAAACTATTTTGAAGATTTCGAGAGCAGTGGCTTGTCACTAATGGGTCTGTTTTGATTGGGTCATGGACAATTGGGGGAAAGGAGCTAAATGCATCTAATAAAATATAAGCATATAATAATAATAATCATCATGCATTAGAATTGGGTTGTTTCCGCCTCAGTTGACTGAAAAATATGATTCATAATAATGAGAAGCTTTCTTATAATTATCACTTAGCACTTATCATTTTTTTCATTAAAATAATTTAGCATATGATAATCTCATTGCATTGAGAAAATAATGAGAAACCTCATTATTATTATTATTATTAGTTGTTGTCATAAAATTCAAAATAATATGAAAAAAATAATAATAATTATGAATTAGTAACAATGACTTGAAATCTCATAATGGGAGACTTTCTCATGATAAGTTAATAATAATAAGGGGGTGGGGGAGTTAATGAAAAAAGTCACATTTACCAAATTCTACATTATTAATGTTCATTCTACATTCTATATAATAGGAAAGCTTCTTATTATTATGAAACATTAACTTCATTATTATGAGAAAATGTATTTTTATTATGAGATGTTAAGTATTATGAGAAATTTTCTGAATATAATGAGACGCTCATTATTATGGGACATTAACTGATCATTATTATAAGAAAAATTCTAAATATAATGAGATGCTAAATCACAATTATAAAGTCTTCCATAGTCCACAGAAAATTTAAAGGGAAGAAAAAAAAAACATTGCTAGTGTTTCATTCTAATTTCTAGAATACTAGTTGGAAAGCATGAGATTAGATTGATTTTATAGTATTTAAAAAAAAAAAGTGACCTGACATGTGGCCAAGTATGGTGACCCATACTTGGAATTAGTGCTCTGCATTTAACCCATCCAAAGTGCACCTTTGGGTTACGAGTACGACTCTCTAACCATTAGGCCACAACTTCCCCCAGTGGTGTTAAAAACTAGTGCTTTGCTCATTTTTAACAGTAAGAAGCGAAAATACTGTCAGCAAGGGGTCCCTTTCATGTGATCATCATATTTGAGGGTTTCTTGGGATCAAATAGTTCTAAACCCCTTTCTCTAGAAGACATTTACTGATGGTAGGTCTTATAAAAAACAACATGTCAAAGGAAAAGAATGCCACGCTCACATCCTAAACCAGTAATCTTAAAAAAGCTAAACTGTTTACAATTATGGGTCTGTAACTAAACAGAAAGGACAAGCCACTCTACTGGCATCATTCATGACAGTGTGATTGTGAGGTTCAGATACAGGCCTATTGGGAAAATAGTAATGCCATGATGTATTTCAGAACCGTGGCACACCCACAAAGACCGGATCACAGTCTGATAACACAAACTAAACTGAAGGATAACGGAAAGATAACCCTTCAGTGTCAACAAAGAAGCTCAATTTGGGTAAATGTAGCAAGAAGTTTACAAACACTAAATAGTATATGGCATGCAGTGCAGTGACGTTATAAACGTGACGATGACGTAAGATCACCACCAGGACGCGCTACTGTAGCGATGGACACGCCCCCTTTCCAGAAACACACCAGCTCCGCTTCCATAGCAACAAACCAACAACTTTCACACGCGAGTCTGAGCAGTTGTGAAACTCTAACAACACCACTTCTTAATTATGTTACATTTGGATGCAATGTGATACATAACATATGCAAAGGTTCACGCTCACGTGAAAATACGTACACAAACAGGTGTAACCTTACAGATATTCACCATAGTATCCATAATTCCTGCCATAATCGCATAATGTATACGTTATTATTACAATAAAAGTGTGATAACGTGTTGAAAAAAAGAGAAAAACTTAAACTAAACCTAGTTGTATATATTTAACAACATTTAAATAAATAAATAAAGTCAAAATATTTCTGGAAGCTTCATTAACTTTCATGTAAATGCTTTTTACAGTAGCAATAACAACTGTAGTAAGTAACGTTATGCCATTTTGTTGAAAACCGGTCAAATGTTGGCACTTTAAATGAACTTACGTTTAAATGAATGTAAAACTAACCTTGTTTGACACACTTAAGGCGGACAGGGTCTTTGCAGTGTCTGACCACAGCCCACACATCCCTGATGGTCAGTCCAGCCACTGGAGTATCATTGACCTCCAGAAGTAGCTCGTCCTGGTGCAGTTTGCCCCTGTCCGGTTTCACGTCTCCAAGAACGGGGAACTGTCCGTTCTCCGCGCCTCCCTGCAGCTCGAACCCAAGATCACCACTCGGACCCCTGGATAACACGACCTCGTGGACTCTGTTAGTCCAGTGACTTTTCTTCTTCAGGCTTTTGGACATGTTTGGAGTTGTTAATGTGACAGGAGAGTAGCCATGAAAGCGCGCAACCCGTTCAGTCGGCTCAGTAAAGTTGCACGATCAGTGTCTGTGGATGGTAAGAGTCTCCATATCAGCAGCAGATCCACGGCAGCCTCTTAAAACTGCTACACTCACTGTAACAGTGATGTCCGATTCGCGCAGGAGCCGTTCTTTTGAACCGGTTCTTTTTTATGATTCTTCTGAACCAATTCGCAAGCGTTTGTGAACCACTCGGCTGTAAGGTGAACTATGGGCGTAAAATTACGACATTATGGAAGCGTAAATACCGCAAAAAATCTGACACCAGTAAAGTAAAGTAAACAAATGTGGTAAACCTTTAATTACAGAATCATTAAAGAAGAATTTCATTAAACACGGGTTTTCACTACAAAAATAGGCTAAACAAAATGCTGAGCGAAGACACATTTAAATGATGACTACAATTCGGTAAATATTTTTAAGACGGTTCACTGATACTTTCTACACTTATGCCACAACTGGATGTTTGCGAACTTATAGACAACAAATCAAATGAATCAAATTAGTAGAACCGTTCCCACGAATCGATTCGTTTACATGATTCGGACTTCCTAACGCTGCACTTGTAAGCGAGTTCAAAGTGCTCGGGAAACTGAGCCGGATGTGATGTGGAAGGAGGAGAGAACAGACGCTTCCCGCTGGAGAAAAGAAAAGAAAAGAAAAGAAAAAAAAGAAAAGAAAAGAAAAGAAAAGAAAAGAAAAGA
>NW_015542495.1:2355140-2370938 GCF_001515605.1 Sinocyclocheilus anshuiensis
AGAAAAGAAAAGAAAAGAAAAGAAAAGAAAAGAAAAGAAAAATAAAGTAACGGAACTCTCAGCCCGGGGCGATTTTTTCATTAGCCTATAAACGACTGCTGTGCCGCCTCCTGGAGAAAATGCAAAATGGAACTCAGTTTGGGACAAAGTTTTACTTTTTTTTGCTTCTGCAGCTGTCGTGCTGTAGGCAAAGGATCACAGTTTTAAACACAGGGACTGGAGACAACACTTTTTCAATGAACCTTGATTTCACAAACACAGTGGAAATGTTAATAGGCCTGTCTATGACCATATATGAATCACAGTTCCATTCAATTTCTGTTATTTTATAGCATTATTTTTTTATATATTTCTATTATTTTAATAGCATACAATTGATATTTAGGATCAGTCTTCATTGACTCATTCTTTTTGTGGAACACAAAATAATTAGAATGTTTTTGGTTAATCCTACATAAGTTGTATATACTACTACTACTACTACTACTATTATTATAAAAAAAAACACATTTTCTGTAGCTGCTTATAAGACATCTGAATTGGCAGAACTTTCTTCTTTTCAGTCATTATTTATGGCATTGTGTGATTTGAGTCTTTGTCTTATCTCATCACTCAACTTCTCTAAACCTTGAAGACATTTCTAACATTCTCCATGAAAATAAAGGAGGAAAAAGTCTTGATACACGTTATAATTCCCTTTTCCTTCAGTGATTGTGTCTAGACCCTGAGGCAGCAAAGCAGTGTTGAACCATGATGCTCCATCCACCATGTTTGACAGTTGAGCTGAGGTTTGGAGTTGGTATGCAGTACCCTTTTTCCTCTAAACAAAATGTTCTCAACTGTCCACAGAACATTTTCCCAGAAATGGAACAACCAGGTAACACTGAGACATGTCTCAATAATTGTTTTAGACAGCAGTGGCTTCCTAAATCCTGTCCTGTTGTCCACATGAACAAAGTTTTCTAGAGGTCTTTTGCTGTAATAGGTTTCTTCTCACCTCTTTTAGGATTTCCTGGTGTGTTGATCCATGAACACGCAGGTCTTTGACAATGCTTTTCTAGCCTTTTCCAGCTATGTGTTTTTAAGCTTTTGGGAGCGAGGCATGGATCACACTATTTAAACTTTCCTGAGAACAAATGTATCAGTAACCAAGCTTTGTGTGCTTATATTTAAAGTGCAGGGCATCTGTCCAAACCACACTTTCAATCTCATCTTCTTAATTGACTCCAATTAGCTTTTTGAGAAGTCATGTTTCACTTACATTTCCCACCTGTCCTGTCAATGATCACTCAATGTCTTCAATAAAATTGTGACTTTGTAACTTGAAAATCTGATCAGCTTTATGAGTAATCAATTCAGAAATGCAGATATTTTCAAAGGGTTCACAAACATATTCTTGCCACCTTATACATATGCATATATATGCATACCCATATCATGGCATTACAGCTATTTTAATCTTGCGCAGTGCAGTTTTTCTTGTTAGAGCACCAGGTTTTCAAGTAGATTAGTTACAGAGCAACACAACATCATTTTATGATCAAACGAGGTTGAAACCAAGCCAAATTAGTTTTAAGTTATTATTTGTTTTGCTATAATCCATCATCACACAAAACTTGCTTTCAAGTCGGCACTTTGTCTTCCAAGACAGTTCCCCTGAATCGCTTTAGAAATATTATTACGGGGCATTTAACTCCATACTGAGAAAACTCCCTATTATCTGTTAAACAGCCAAGCCTGCTTATTTCACTGATATTTGCAATACTCTATCTTCTATTCTCAGACTGTATTTGATTAGATAACAGAATTCATGCTGTAAATGAACTGTGAGTGAGTGCTGGTGTATACTGCATGCAGACTTAATGGTTTTCTTATTTCTGAAAGGAATATATAGGATGATGCTTAGATAAGTGAAGTTTAGAGGAAATAACAATGGCCAGTGGTGTAACCTTTGCTCCCTGAGACAGAGGAGCAGCTCTCTGCATTCCACAGATGGGAGTATCGAGTGCTGAGTGAGAGTGGGAGACAAACAGACAGTGAGCGGGAGAGGGCGAGAAAGAGGAGGGTGTTTTGACAAGACAAGAAGAATTGTTTGGCAGGAGGTTTTAAACAAGTTTAGGAATTCCCTGAGCATGGCAAAAGAATATTGAGGAGTTGGTGCTGTTAAAATAGATGTCATGTCCACATAAAAGATGCATAAGCAATTGAACCTATCACACGAGTAAGCGGATATTCAATTCAATATTCAATATTCACACAGAATGCATTTTAAACGTTTTTAAATTCCTTGTTTTATTGTTGTGATTATTTTTTTATTATTATTATTTTGCTTCCTTTTATGTAAAGCACTTTGAATTAGCATTGTGAATGAAATGTGCTATATTAATAAACTTGCCTTGCCTTGCCTAATAAAAATACTCCGCAGTTGTACTTTTGGCGTACTAAACTGGTATACTTAAAGTCTACTAAATTGGAACAACTAATTTTATACTTAATGTACTTTAATTGTGCGGAAGTGGTGCTGAAGTCCAACTAAAGATACACTGAAGTATATTCGATTGTGCTAAAATGGAACTACTGCCATAGTTCAGGTACACTTTGAATATCTTGCATTTAAAAAAAATAGTTCCTCATCAATAGTGACATTAAAAACATTTTAGGCTTAATAATAAGAAACATGCATTGTGCACAAGTAGTACTCCAAATAATGCTGAATAATCATTTTTATATCAGTGAATCTCGAGCGATGTCGGTAAATATGTTAATAGATTTGAACTATACTTAGTATGAAATAAATGTATTTTAAATATATGACTTTTTTACTAGGGGCGGAATGCAAAAATGCATTCTGTTGGATGTTTTGAATATCAGTGTGGACTTGCATCATTACGAGTGTGCTATTGCTTTTATAAAATATTGAATAAAGAATAAGTTCATGTTAAATATGAATTTACATTTCAGACATACAGTTCAAAAGTCAAAGCATGATCAGCCCTTGTATGTCTACAAGCAACACACAGTAGTTGTGTTTGTTTCTTGAATAAATCAGTGCGAACAAATTGGTTGAGTGACTTATTCAATGATTCACCCATGATACATTTGTTGCCCCTACTGGTGTTCACACTACACTTTTCATTTCATTGACTTCCATTCATACGCATTTGAGAGACAAGGGAACACAAACTGAATTTTGTTGCATTAGCATTACAAAATGTAAGTTTATGAGCTCTGCCCTGCAGATTCTTATCATGTGAAGACATGTGACCAGTAGAAGACTGATACTCTTAGCTGAAATAAAAGAATGCAAAAATTAAATATGCAATGTTGCAGATTGCATGTTCTTACACTGTGGATGTATAATATATTTGTAAAAATATGCTGCATAATGTGACTATTATGACTGTTGCAGTGCTAGTGTGACTGTGGCTTCAGTGTTTGAGATTTACAGCTGCATTCAACAACAGTAAGGGCTCAAATACAGTCTGAATAAACAAGCAACCAAAGTCAAGCCTTACTTATAAGTCACATGTTACCATAAGGACAACAAGCCACATGATTTAAGGTATGATTTATGCTCATAGCACAAACAATGTGTCCTGAAGTTTAATACTCAGGGTTAGGGGTTTGTTCCAATCCCTAAACCCAAGTATGAGCAGTATGCAGTTCTGTTAGGTCAGAGCTTTGTTTTGTACATGTTCTCTCCATCTTCTATAAACAGACTGTTGGAGCTTGTTCCAAATCTGGTTCATGTTCACACCCACACTCGCACACTTTCATCCAAGAGAAAAGTGCTCCCAAAATCGAGACTCTCCATGCCTGCTGGTACATCAGAGAGCAGGTGGCCTTCCTAAACAGGACAATCGAGTCAGAGATCCAAAAGCTGGAGGAAGCAATCTCTCACTCCCACAATGCACTCCACCAGATGGGAGCACATTGGTCCTGACAGTGATGTCGCCGTGGGGACTGCAACATATTGCTAGGCAACATGATCTAATGATTATGACAGGCGTAATTTTCAGCCAATTTAAAGCCATCCAGGAATGAAGAGGCAGAGCCTGATGGTTTTAACGGGAGCAGAAAGGGACGCAGATAGGAGCTGTTAATGGCTGTTGTGTGTCATTTGGGATGGCAATATTCAGAGTAGATTGAAACAAGAATCTCAGTTGGTTTCTGCAGTTGGTTGAGTCTGTATGAATTTATTAGTGGTGCTTGCTAAGGCAAACATATTATTATTACTTGTAGGGTTAGGGATTTTAATAAAACCTTAACCATGTTTTCAACTTAACTCGTAACTCACTAAGCCGTAGCAAAGCAATGCCCTACCACAAACAAACTCCACTGACATTCATTTATTAAAAAACTGAAAAACTGAAAAACAAAAAAACTGAAATGTGTTAAGTGTACAGTAGTGTAAAAATTGGCAGCTACGGTTATTTTTATTCTATAAAAATACTTGTATATTTGTGTATATATGTCTTGTCTGTTTTTACTGTTTGTTTGTATATATATTGACCTAATTTCATTTACTTTGTTTCTCCTTTAACAATGGTCCTTATTTATATACAATGTTTACAGTGTTTATTGTTATTCTACCAATTGAAGAGCTGCTAAATGTTTTTTTCATTATCACTATTACAATGACAATAAAGATCTATTCTATTCTATTCTATTCTATTCTATTTTGTTCTGTTCTATAAAAATATATTATTTCTCTGTAAAAAATACAATGACAAATATGTTTCATAGTTTTTTGTTAATTATAGACTTTAAATTGAAATGTAAATACTGTATATTTTATGTAAGACTATTTGATTAAAAATAAAGATCAATGCAATTAAAAAAGTATTCAAATAAAAGTATTCAAAAGTATTTTATTTGATCAAATGAAGTGAATTATAAAATAAAACAAAATTGTTTATAAACATTTAACATATATAAACATTTATAAACAATTCTTCTGTGGAATGCAAAATATTTAAAAGAATATTGGTACCAAACAGTTTTGGTGCCCTCTTACTTCCTTTGTATGGACAAAAACACTGACACATTTCTCAAAATATTTTCTTTTATGACCGACCACAGGAGAAAGTCATAATAGGTTTGGTACAACATGAGGGTGAATAAATGATAACAGACTTTTCATTTTAAGGTTAAATATCCCTAATAACATCAGCACATGAGTTGCATTTTGTACTTCAATGGAAGCAAGAACAGAACATCTGAGTTTACATGCATGTCAACTGATAGAATAAGAGACCCAGAAATGACCCAGAATGTTAAATATTTCTTCATTTTGCATAATATGTTTCTACTTCTCAATTATTCAAAATTCTTTCTTTCTTTTTATTCCCAAGTTAAAATAAATAAATAAAAATCTAGATTTTGTTTATAAAATTTGTGCCATTATTATTTCATGCCAAACAATTCCCTTTTAGTTAAGACTATTCACAATGTAGTGTTTATCGTGCATCTTAAATAACTGAATATGAAGGTTATTTCTTTGATTTGAGTGAAAGCTAAGCCTCCATCAATCTGTTGTTGGGAGATCACTTGAGGTTAGGATGGTACTCTTCAAATCAGAACAACGATATATATCTTCATTAGCTGAGGGATTTGTCTCTTAGATTTACAATATTATAAAATACAAATAATAAAAAATGCTATTCTGAGGTCCACAAATTTGGGCCATTTTTGTAGTTAGGTTGCTGTGGCATGTGGACAGACCTCAAGGGAGTGTTTTCCTGCCAAAATATCAGTTGCATGATAAGTTACCTTCAAAACGCTTTTAACTGCTTTCAAATTCTAAGCTTTTAAGAGAGTCACTCCCCTCCTCTCTTCCTGTAAAGCACTCTATTTGAGTCCAAGGCTGGAGTGTCAGAAGGAAAAACGGAGTAAGTTACTTGCATGCATCCATCATGGACATGACAGCTGCGACATGATGGACTCCAGTCTAAATCACCTGTGACTGAGCATACTGTATGTGTCAGACTCCAGGAGGTTATTGGAACAGAGCCACTGTCCTGCTGTCACTGGGAGTTAAAACTCAGTAGGGATCTGATTGGGCGATAGTGGAGGCAGTCATTTAATAATTTTATATTAAAATGATTGCAGTTGGGTTTACCCAATTATAAATCAGGTATGTTATCCCAATATTAAAATTCTATATTTACACACCCTCAATGAGAGCTTCCACAATAAAGAACAGGAATAATAATTAAAAAGAAACGCATGTGCCAAGTTCTTAAAAACTTTTTGTATTGATGTGGATTTCATATGGTTTTGAAAACTGTTTATACCATTTTCAATCAATCAATCAATCAATCAATCAAAGAAAACAAAAAAAAACAAAAACAAAACCCTAATGACTCAAATGTCATGGGGTGTAACCATGGAACATTTAAAGTATAAAAAAATATAAATGAATAAAATAAAAAAGATTTTTCTTATGCTTTGAATGCATGTGAGTGTACTTAATCAATCAAAATATTTTCCAAAATGTTTCAAAAATATTTTAAAGTTAAAAAAGCATTTATTTATTTATTTACTTACTTACCTTGCTTAGAAATATCATAAGTTATTAATTTATATATATCATTAAATATTTGCGGAGTCACACAACATGATTTTTTTTTTTTCAAATAGAAACAAGCAGACAGGCAGTTTAAAAATGATACTTATTTAGTTCTTTTCATGGATTTCATGTTTTTAATGAGACTTTTTTTCTTCATTATGATGTCAAGACAGTTGTACCACCCTGACATCTTTGACTTTATGCCCTGCAAAAATATCTAAATTAATTTAAATCAGAAATCGAAAACATCCTGGCTGCTCTTTTCCTAACATTGAAAGTACATGTGGACAAGCACTGTCAAGCAAAAATGGTCTTTTGAAGCTTATCGTAAAGAAGAAACTGAATTTTTTTTAATGTTATTGATGAAAATCTTGCCATTCATGATAACTCTTGAATCTTATTTACCCTTGTACATACTGCTCCAGGTTTTGACAAATTGCACAGGGTCTGAGGGAAAGATTTTTTATTAAATAATGACTTAAATTTTGGTCTGCACCTCACAAATTTATCATAAGACTTCAGAAGACATGCAATATATTGCACCAATTTATGCAGCTTTCTTAGTACCACATTTATGGCACTCTTTCATTCTTAAATGGAATAGTAAATGGTGACAGAGTTTATTTTTATCTGAACTATTATTTTAACAAGACAACTTTAAATTTAATACACAAGTGTGACTTAAAAGCACACTCTAAAAAAATCACCTATCGATATGTGCAATATATAGTGCAGCAGGAGTCAGTTAATGCAAGACTAGGGGGGAAAAAACGACATGTGCCATTTCCATGAAGCACTTCTAAACCTATCCTATCATTGTCCTGTAATGCTCTGTATAGATGTTAACATGGTGCTTAATGCTCCGAATTCTCAGAATCTTTCTTGCTTTTACATGAAATGAACCCATAATATCACACACTCTTTGGACTAAGAGTGTTATGTAACCCTCCCACTTCAGATGTCGGCCTCCATTCTTTATGCAATGAAGCAGGCTGCAAAAGGTACAGCTAAAACACTTTAAAGCGCACTGACAGATGTACAGTTTAAGATGTCAACTGGCTCTATTTTGCAGCATTCAGATGCTGACCAAGCCTTGTCAGGTGCAATTTATTCAAAAGCAACTGGACTTCCAGGTGTTGGAGATGTTTCTCCACTCATATGTGTGGATTTATCAGGCATTTGATGGGAAAACCACCCGGAAAGTGTGAATTTTGTGATAAAGGAGGTCCATAATAACTGAAGAAAGCTAGCTTTTTGGGTTTAGATATATTTATGCCATCTACCAACAGATGATGCCATATTTTTATATTGTGTCTAGAGATATTAATGTATTCAAAAATACATCCATACATACAATGGATTGAAACTATATCTTCTGTGATTAACATGTCTTTGTTCATCATAGAATTAACTAAATTAACTTTATTTTCTTGAAAAGAAAACCTTACTTTGTTTTGTACTTTGGCACAACCTTTTAGTATTATTTAGTATTATTATTATAAGTAAAAATAAAACATAAATATTTAATAATAATAAATTATAACATTCAAATCTGTGGGTCAAAGGCAATACGTTTTCTAAAATTACATTACAGGTTACTTTTTACAGCAAGGAAAGGTAGTTAAGGTTGTAAAATGTCATATGGCATAACCCCACAAAATACTTATATCAATAATACTAATCATTTTGGCTTGTATTAATATTACCTTGATAATTAATACATTTTACCTTGAAAAATATATTTAAAACTGGTTTTAAAAATAATGATTAATATTTGTACACTCACATGTTGAAAATATGTTTTTTTGTTGTTGATGGTTACACCACATGACATTTACAGTAATTTACAGTCATTCAGTTTAAACTGTTGTTGAAAAATGCAAGGAAAGTTTTTCAAAACCATAAAAAGTAAATTTCTAAGACACTGTCATACTTTTTTATTTAAGAATGTTCTTTTTACTTATCTTCTTATCATTTTATTTATTTAAGGACATACCTATTTGTCATTGACCCAAGTTAGCATAGCCTAGTCAGCCATTGTATGGCAGTTAGCATGGCACAGGCTAATCCGTTACAGATGTTGAACAGCTCAACAACAAAAAAAGGTACTTTGCATTCAAAGAGGAACAACATTGTCAAAATATAATAAAGGCAGATGGAGCATAACCATGTACAAAAATTACAGTCCAGGGTTGGCTAGTCAAAAATCAACCTGGAACTCTTTAAACAGTTGACATGTACGAATTAGTCTGTCAGTTTTGCCATCTGAAGTCACAAATATGTTGTGAAAGCCTGTCAATAACTTGACACAGGGTTATCGATAACTTGTTAGAGCATGTTTTAGGGTTAATTTTATCTACTCGCGCTGTAATCACAGTCATTTTCTTTCTGTTTCACACCTACACGCCATGTGAGCCTCACACAATTTGATAAATATTTTCCCTGGCCAATGAAATTAGATTATTTCACATGACCCAGATACTAAATCATGTTTGTCTCTGTCCTGCCTTGAGCTCAGGGTTTTGCACAGAGGATGGAACCAAACTCAACAGTGCCACCAACTGATCAACTTGGGCGAATAAGAAGCTAATGTGAAGGTTTCATATAAATGTGTGTAAGACTGACTAATCAGTCGACTTCAGAGTCTGATATGGGACATTTCTGTTTGATATCTCAGATTTATGGCTAAAGTCCAATACACAAATTTTTTTATTCTTTTTTTTTCTTACAGATACAGCTTAAAATTGTAACAGCCACACACTGGCTGATTTTCACTTTCATTTACATCTTCATAAGTTTGGAATCTCCCAACTTTTTGATGCTCTCACCACTTGTTCTGCCCTGCTGTCAATCCCCTGAGCAATCCTGCCCCCTAGCTCCCATAGAGAATTAATTGAAAATGTCAGCTCATGCGCCGCTCATTCTGCATCAGTGGATATGTACTGTGAGAAAAAGAAAGTGGATTGGATAGGCAAGATAAAGAGGGTGATAGTTCCAATCCCTCACATTCATGGTCACCTTTTCCTTGGTGCTTAGGGAAGAACTTAAATAAAAAAAGGAAAAAAAACATCTGGTGGAACCAAGAGATTTCTGTGACAACAATGAAATAGGAATGCATTTACTTATATATATATATATATATATATATATTCAAGAAACCTACCTGCAAAGATACAGTACTGTTAAAAGTTTTAGGCACTTGGGTAAAAATGCTGTAAAATGAGGATGCTGTCAAAAATAATGTCATAAATAGATTTTCTTTATCAATTAACTTCTGTTAACTAAATTAAATCAACATTTGGTGTGACCGTCCTTTGCGTTCAAAGCAGATTTTGCCCTCAGTGCACTTGCGCAAGGTTTTTCAGGTAGCTTTGCAGGTAGGTTTCTTGAAGCATCTTGGAGCCGTTGCCCCAGTTCTTCTAGATTGAGTCTGTCTCAGTTTGTTCTGTTTCTTCATGTCATTCCAGACAGACTGGATGATGATCAGATCAGATCCCTGTGTGGAGCACTGGCTGCTGTCAGACTTCTTGTGCAAACAAAAATCTCACTGGATTATTACAATGAATGGCAAAATGAATGTTTGGAAATGTGAACTGATATTTCCTACTGACACACTACAGCAAAAGATAGAAATTACTGACTTCAAACCATTTTTTTAGCTGGTGAAAATACTAGTGTTCTATAAGCATTTTGGCCACCATTGTATAAATACACTTTTTTTTTTGACAGCCAGCCTACATTTTCTTTTAAGAGTGACCTGCTTCCCTTATCTGCATTTACACTATACACTTGGCGAAACAACCCAAGGTAGACATACTGACCCGGAAACAGGGTTGCCAGGTCTGTGAAACAAAACCAATTACTAATCAAAACTGTGTGTGTGTGTGGCTTTTCTCTCCATTGGGGCTCCTCTCTCGAAATCACATTCCAGGGGAGGAGGAGATTGCTTTAACCCCCAGACGGAAAAACAACCCATGGCAACAGTGTAAAAGTAGCCCGATTCCACAGGAAAACTGTGGACTTGGCAACCCTGCCCGGAAAAGTGTCCACCTGAGTCAACATCAATCACCACTATTGTTTTTTCAATGATGTATGGCTCGCATTCAATGGGGAATATCCAATCTGTCAGTTTACATGGCAGATGCAAATGCATACAGTATGTATCCGATTTATATCTGATTTATTTCCACATATGAATGAGGTCTGAAACCAATCTGAGAATATTGGAATCCATATGCTTTTTTTTCCTACTTACATGTTCATGGGTCATATCCGATCTGTGCCACATGGGAGGAAAAAAATTGGAATTGGGTCACTTGAACAGTGTAGCATAAATGCAGACTTGGTGACTTGCAAAGCAGTTTCTCTGGGAAGTACAAAAGATTTTTGAAAGAATCCAAAGGTTTTGTGAGCGAAAATAAATGTTTTGTGATTGAATGTAAAATTTCTTTGGGAAATGCAAACACTTTGCGAGTTTCTTGGGGTAACAAAACTTTTGTGGAAGTATGCAACATTTTTCTCAGGGAACATGTTGCGAGCGAATGCAATAGTTTTGTGAGCCAGCAAAGTTTCTTGAAGAAGTGCAAAACTTTTGCGCGCATACACAAGGTTTCCCATTGAAATGCACAAGTTTTGTAGACAAATACAAATGTTTAGCAAGCGAATGCAAAGTTTCTCAGGGGATAGCAAAAATGTTGTGAGCAAATGGAAAAAGTTATGTGAATGAATGCAACATTTTTGTTGGTGAACACAAAGTTTCTCTGGAAACACAAAACGTGTGAGCATAAGCAAAGTTTCTTAAGAGAACGTAAAAAGTTTGTGAGCGAATGCAAAGGTTTTGTGAGTGAATGGGAGGGAACACACAAGCTTTACGAATACAATTTTTGTTAACAAATGCAACGTTTCTCAGGGAACGCAGAACGTTTACGAGAGAATCCAAAACCATAGGAATATAATTTTTCTTCTCATCTCATATTCTTTTCCATGATCGGGGCTCCTTGGAATCCTGTTACCAGTTTGTGACAATGAATATGGACATCAATGCCTGTGCTTTAAAAATGGTATGGACAGAAATTCCCTAAAGGTCTCATTACTATTGTATATTTCTTAGAGTGCTTTTATGTCCTTGAGTGTGGCTGGACATAGCTACAATTTCAGATATTCCCATTCATGTCAATCAGTAAGAACATGAGATAATTGAGCATATTTGATAACTTATTTGAAGTGACCTACTTGGAGATGGAATGTTTCTAGTAAAATTAGATGAATTGCTATTTCTGGATGGGTATTACTACTTTAAGAACATATCCATAACTAGAAATATGACCAAATGACAAATCACTCTTAGCATAATTCCCATTATTACAGATCAGATATGGCTTCTCCTGAGCATGCATATTTTTCCTCATTAGCCCTGAATCATATCCACAGAGAATTCTCAGAATGCCAAATCTGTTTAAAATATCAGCTGAATAATTTTTCTATGATCTTCTCTCTTAAAAAAAAAAAAAAAAGGGCAGACCACAGAGGAGCATAAAATGCCCTTTTCTACAAAGTTCACTTTTTTTCTTTTTTTTTTTTTTTTAAGTTTCTCTTGGAGCTTAAAGCACTTAAAGGAATGTTCTGGATGTTCTATGCAAGTTAATGGCTATCAACAGCATCTGTTGATTATACCGACAAGACTCAATCCACCATCTTGGATGAAACTTTTTACTGAACTTATTGCAGAGTAATCTGGGGTTGCTTCGTCTGTGAAAAGCCTTATGGGTTTAGGAGCACATGTAAGATTCCTTAAGGAAATGTTCATCCAAACGCCAAAATATGTTGTTACAAACCTCTATGACTATCTGTTTGTCTGAGGAACACAAAAGAAGATATTTCTAAACGTTTTAAAGTATATTTGTTTGTATATATTATTATACAGTATTTACATACAATGAAAGTCAATGGAGTCCTAATGTTGTTTTGGACCCTAAGGACTATCAAATTTATAAATTGGAGTGTAACACAGCTTGAAAGTGAAGTGTCCTTTTCCATTTCTTCTTGACAGAATTTGTATTTTTGGGTGAACTATCCCTTTATCCATTTAAATTTGGAGTTTAGAACGTGAATGATAAGTAAATGGTTATTACAAGGTTATTACAATTAACTGAAACTAAAACCCTAACAACTGCTACTTGAAATAAAATAAACTCTAATTGAAATAATGCAAAATAACTTGATGTACTAAAACTTATATAAAAATGAATTAATAAATGTTTATAAATAAAATATAAAAATAAAAAACTGATTATTAAAAACAAAAATAGTATCTAAAATCTAAACAGCATGTAAATACTAAAATAACACTGGTAAATGATTTTTGGATGAACTGCTCCTGTGGTAAAGCAAAAAGCATTTGCGACTACTGCTGACAGACATTTTTATACTGTACAAAAAAAAAGAGCCATTCAAGATATTTCATATAAAAAGGTGTCATCACAAAGCAAACTCCTCAGTATTGTGTTCATTCCTCCTGCGATGTCCCTGTGAATGGAGGATGTTGAGATATTTAGCATTGTTTGATGGATGTTATGGAAGGGAAAGATGAGACACCGGCTTGTTTGTGTTAAAGGTGTCTTTCTGTATCCTGAGGGTCTGCCGCCTGTCAGCACACTGCCTGTATCAAAGCTGAAGGTCACACTGGCCATTTCAGCTTCACAAACACAAATGTCAAGATATAAGACGGACGGGGCAGAAAGGTCAAGTGACACAAAGAGAAAAAGGGCTTTTTCACTTCCATGTTTCCACGTGCCACTTCTTCAAAAAATAATTAAATTAGCTTTTATTTTTTTTCAGTTTTAGTAATTTTTGTGCTTCAGCTTAAACTATTTTATTTCAGTTATTGCCCAGGCAACATTTTAAATTTTCATAAGTATTTTACATTTAAGTTTTTCAACTATTTAGATTTTATTTTATTTCAATTTATGAAAACAATTTTGAATATTTTTTTTTAATTAACGATAATAACACTTATTTAAAATTTTGACTCGGCTTAATTCAGCTTAAGCACACTGAAAAAAATACTTTGGGAAAAAAATTTTTTACAACCAAATTTAATAGTTTTTCTCAAATTGTATTTATGGTTAAATTCAAACCTTACATTTTGATTTAATACTATTCAAAATTATTTTTTTCTTTTTAAAAGACAAAAGCATTCAGAAAAGGCCAAAAGTTTATTTATTATGAAGACAATATTTAATCAAAATATTTTCTTTAGACATAAGCCAAAATGTTGCTTAATGTTCTTCATGTCAACAAAAGCTAAAGCTATGAAAGTGGAATTTGCACTTGTTAGTTGATGTTTAAGTTACTTTACTTACTATAAATAAAGGCAAATTCTAAAGACATTAATGTCTAGCAAAAATCAAAGGCAAATTGATATGAATCTTCCACACAGAAGACAGTTCCCATATTCATTGCAAAAAGCTCAGTGAAAACAGTCAAGTCTAGAGAACGGTTATTAATATACTACTAATATATCTTTACAGACTAAATGAGTTTTGATTTAAATTAGCTCAATTTCATTGTCTCAAATCAGTCGCTTATTGATGTTTCTCTTTTATTGCCTTACAATTTAGCAGCCTATGTAGGAAGTAGAAAACAAGAATTGGACTTAGGATGTGGAACCCTTGGGTACGAATTCCGTGAAAAACATGACTTGCGATGAAAGAGCTCAATAATGAGAGATTGAAAAACAAGCTAAAAAAGCATGCTTGCGATTGCGTTTTTATGTCACATTTTATGTCCCCGTGAAATCAAAAGTTTTTTGGGTGTTAGTAGCCTATCAATATGTTAGTCTTAAGGTTATCTATAATCCAGGGTGCTCCAAAACAGTGACAAAATTCGCATTTAGAAGATATAAGCATTCAAAGCTTGCAGTTTGTCACTTCCACCAAAAAGGATAAACAATTTTTTGACGTCACCTCGTACTTCAGCTTCTCATCAAATCTTCTGACCAATCAAATGCTCTCTAGAATCCGAAGCGCCCGCCCCCTACACTATAAATAGATGCTGAAACTGCGGCTGAGATCAGTCACTTGTTCACAGTGTTAGTATTTTCTGTAGGGTGAATGGCACATAGTGCACAATGTAGGCGATAGGGAATGATTCAGACAGTGTAAATATGCTTTCAATTGGGGCAAATGAGATCTGGTTTCGCATTGTGTCACGTGAACCGCGGCAGTGCGCACAGTCTGATCCAGACTTTGGCTCCGGTCCAGAGACGAGATCGCACAGAGCGAATCATATGCGCGAGTCGGGATATATTAGACACTTTTTTAAAAGCCTCAGCATGATTATGATCACTATTTTGTTTTAGTAAGAGTTTCATATTGAATCTAGGGGGTAATCTATTATAAGGTTCTTTTATGAATCTTTGCAAATCGCCTTTCCTAATAACGTGCTAGTTAGCAAGTTCCGCGGCTAAAGTAAACAGTCTCATGAGAATGGCTGGTCACCCCACAGAAGAGAGGGCGGGGTCAGCAGAGCTCATTAGCATTTAAGGGAACATGGACTAAAACGGCTTGCTGAAAACAGAGCTGATTTTGACGAGGTAAAGGGTGTTTTTTACACAACCATTGAGAAATTTTAACCAAAGTATGTTATAGACTTTTCGTTAAGACCTTAAAGAATCATATCAACTTGTGGAAAATAGGCATCCGATGACCCCTTTAATGGACAATTCAAGTCAGAACTGCGGCGACACGTACAAAACCAACGTCACATAAAAAGTACCATATGTACGTTCATCTGTTCCAGGGGAAAAAACGAACAATTTTTTAGCGCCACTCAGTGGACATTTCACATCGAATATGTCACGAAACGTGCATGGCGCTACGTATTTCACGTCTTGCACAAAAAATGCCACAGGTACGTTTTCGTCATGAGATCAGGCTTGAGAAACCAGTGTATAAAATAATGTGTCAAAATTGGCACATAAAAATGGGATGTAGCAGGTTTGATATCAAGAATCCCAAATGTCATTGGTTCTGACATTAATCATTCATTTGTCAAATTAACTGACATCTTATAATACTTATTGTCAGAATCATTCATGAGGGTCTACAGTGTTCATTAGTATGATATAGATTCCTTCTTTTTCTCTCCTGTTGGTTAGACCACATGACATATATATATATATATATATATATATATACACACACACACACACACACACACAACCAAAC
>NW_015542495.1:2371091-2376485 GCF_001515605.1 Sinocyclocheilus anshuiensis
TATATATATATACACACACACACACACACAGTATATACTTCTAAGAAACAGCAATAAAAGATCATGTCAAACTATTTAAAGGGATTGTTTACCCCAAAAATGTAATAATTCTGTCATCATTCACCAACTATCATGTCAGACCTCAGACTTTCGATGTTTATATGTGAATAAAAGTCTAAATGAAATCTGTTAACACAATTGTGTTTCTTTAGAAGACTGTGATTAAACCGCTTAATTCATATGGATTCCTTTTATGATCTTTTTGAAGCATCAAAGTTTTGGTGTAATGGACTTTTAATGGAGGGACAAAAATCTAGTAGGTTTCATAAGTGCCTTCATCTTTTTTTATTTATGATGAACGAAAGTTTTATGCATATGGAGTGACATAAGGATTAGTAATTGATGACAGAATGTACGTTTTTGGGTAAACTATCCCTTTAAAGGGGTCATATGATGCGATTTCAAGTTTTCCTTTCTCTTTGGAGTGTTACAAGCTGATTGTGCATAGATAAGATCCCTGAAGTTGCAAAGACTAACGTCTCAAAACCAAAGAGATATGTTTTATCAAAGTTAAGACTCTGCCACGCCCCCCTAAAACGGCTCGTTCTAACACGCCCCCACATATCTACATCACTATGTGGGCCTGCTCTGCACACACTCTGCATCTCTCTCTCTCTCTCTTTCTCTTTCTCTCTCTCTCTTTCTCAGTCAGCTCAGCTCCAACAATGAACTGTTCCAATTATACACTTATTTTCACATAGCTATGAGAAGCGTTAAACAAACGGTTGCCGTACTGTAAAGCTAAATAGGGATAAAACCGTATATTAAAAGTTAACATAAGCAGTAGCATTTACAAATAACAGTGTATCTAAAAGTATGAGACAACAACAAACAAAAAACATAAGCCTACCATTAAAAGCTGTGCTTGCACAGTTTCTGCACGATCCTCTTCAATAATATCCTCTGCTTCTCAATCGGGCTCAAACTGATAAGCGATATTAACGACGCCTTTGTTTACAATACAACCGGAACACATGCCACTGAGGTGAGGGGCGGGACGATTAGACGCGCACCTAGAGACGGTTTAGCCAATCACAACACACTGGGCTAGCTAACCAATCAGAGCCCATTGCCTATCTCTGAGGGCGGGGCTTCATAAAAACAGGAAAAGATTCGTTTCTCAGAGAAGGGACAGAGCTGTGTGGAATAAAGGTAAATTATATGAAAAATAATTAGTTTTTTTTAAACCGAAGCATTAACACATGTTAGACTGCACCCCATAAACACAATCAAGCCTAGAAAAAAACCAGTGAACCACCCCTTTAATGACTAAATATTGATGGTCAAGTCATTGACCCATTTGCAATCTATGGAAGAGGGCAAGACTTTCAGTGAATAATGGTACTTTCATGGAGTTTTTGTCCTTTTAGGTCCTTGGCAGCCCCAATACCCATTGACTTTCATTGTATTGAAAAGAGAAGCATACAAATTTTGTGAAACATCTCTTATTTGTTCCACCAAAGAAAGGATATCTTACAATATTAAAGGAGAATAAATGACAGAATTTCCACTCCTTTAATGTGACACTTACAATAATGATGCGACTCAAGGACAACAGATTCTTTATGCTCTGAAATCTGAAAACCAAAGACATTTTTTTCATGTCACGGCAGCATTCATCAGACAGAGGCAGCTTAATTCAAAATCTGTCTTTCAAGGTTAGCTCTGCATGCGACAGGCTAATTCCTCCTGTCTCACTGAGAGTTGTAATGTATGGCTTCAAAGAGGGCATTTATCTTCACCACCGTGCCTCATATTTACCAAGGCTGTCGTTTCAAACTGAACTCATCTGATGGCTTCTGTGATTGGAAGCCATCCGCCCTGCTCTCTGTCACTATTTAGTCATCATTCTCTCCCACCATCTCTCTCGCTCCTTCTCTTTCTGAATGATGTCTGAATTAATGCGAAAACTCACATTATCTGCGCCGGAGGTTGCCGTTTCACTCTGATATAACTGTTCGGTCTTAGACAATGGTGAACATCTCATTTGTCATGTTGGAATATTCACAGCCTTGAACATCTCTGTTTGAACAGAGTGCGAGAAACAGACTGGAGGGGGGTTGATAGTCCTTTTCAAGATGTTTTGAGAGTCATAAGGGTGCTGGATGAAGCATTTGTCATATTTCCTCATGTAGATTGACTAGCAAACTGTCTGGGGAGGAGGGAGAGTTAGAATAATGCAGCTAATGAAGGCAAAAAGTAGCTCTATACCATTTTGCTGTCAGCAGTCTACATAGCCTGAAGGCAGCCAACCTAATCGAAAATAAAACCTCATAAAAACACTCGACAAGCTACTTTCTTATAGTCTCATAAAGAGCACTCTTTCACCAAACAAGAGAACTTCTCTATGTTCACGTTAGCATGTTGCTAAGCTACAGTCAAAATATGGTTTAACATCACATTATATTTTACTGTAAAATACTATCAAATATATATTTAAATAGTTTTGTTTCTCCCCTTTTGTTAAAATGTACATTGTGTAACATTTTCTGTTATTTAGTTGATATTTATTGCATTTTAGTGTTGCGTGTTACCCTGGAGTTTTGCCTTTGTGTGTATGACCTTGTGCACCTTGTCTATTTACAATGTGTTCGAAACTTCTAGATATCTTTTAATTTGAAAATGTTAATGCTGAACTTAACAAGAAATCATATTTTTCCATCACCTCAGACCCAAAGTACCAGGGTCATGACTGCTATAGACAGTTAAAACTAGCAACTATTAATATTATTTACTGTCAGTATTCAGTTCACCAAACTGCATTTTTAGCAAAGTTTAGCAGAATGTTCACACTGCTCTTTTCCATAACAAATGATCATAAATGTTTTCAGTGAATATTGATTTTAAGAAAAGGCATTTGTGCATTTGTCAGATACAACGTGAAGTATACAGCAGCTGGTTAGAGCTAGTAAACCACCATGAAGCAGCAATGATGAGATTTTGTGAAGCACATTTAGACTTGACTGCCAAATTGATTCCAATAGAGTTTTATGTTAGCATTTTGCTATGCTAAAAAGCACAGTACACTCTAATATACAAACAAAATACATGGCAAAATTTGGTTTATTCCTTGTGTTAGACCTTAGAAGTGTGCTTAAACTGAAAATTCTGTCATATTTGTCATAATTTACTCACCTTCATTTCATTCCAAACCTGTACAAGTTTCTTTCTTCTGTTGAGCAGAAAAGAAGATATTCTGAAGAATGCAGGAAGAGTTGACGGTAACCATTGACTTCCATAGAATGAAAAAAAAAAAATACAATGAAAGTCAATGGCTACCGTCAACTGTTTAGTTAACCAACATTCTTCAAAATATCTTCTTTTGTGTTCAGCAGAAGAAAGAAATTCAGACAGGTTTGAAACAACATGAGGGTGAGTGAAAGATGACAGGGTCAAAATTAAGCACTCTTAAGTTCAGCTAATTGCATTTAACATACATTTAAGCTATAATACTAGAGGAATGTTGAAAGAAAAAGTTCAAGTCATGTTTTTGGACACTATTGCATGTTAAATGCAATAGAATGACAATCATTTAATTGCAATGAACATTGTAAATGATTTCATTAATAAGTACTTATTTTAAAAGTATGCTAAAGTGTACTTCTTTTTTTTACAAGGGCTACCAGCTGAGCTACAGAAAACAGAAAAGATAAACAATGAAGAAATTAGATTGTAGGGAGTGAATCTGGTGTGTTTACGAGCTGGAGGGATTATTCATATTTAGTTACGGGAAAGAACAACAAATGAAAATCTATCAAGGCCGCTATAGTAACTGCACAGCTCTGAACTTCCTTGAAATTCAAATCAATACAGCAAGTATAAGCAGCTCGTCCTCATTTAAAAAGTCAATTAAGTCCCCTTAATGATTCAAGAGGGAAACAATTTCATGCAGATGCCTGCAGATGAACGATTGCTTGTGGCATCCATAGCTCACTGAATGACTGAAAACACACACATTCATTGTGACGAACTGTAGAAGATTCATCACACTAACACACTGTCTGCAGGATAAGTTCTGTGTGCTTTCGGGAGAAATCAACATATTGATGTAGCAGAATTTTGGGAATGGGTCCAATTTTTATGACAAAAGACATTTACATATTGAGGGGAAGTGTGCTGTCTGAATTCTAACATCTCATGAGGCGGGTTTCGAGCGAGATAGTAGGACTGTGCTGCCACCTATTGGTGACATTGGGTGTCTAGAATGAAGGTCAGTCTAATAAACTATTCTCAGTTTTCCAAAGTCATGGAAAATGTACATTTATCAAAACCTGGAATATAAAATTGTGATTTTCAGGATGGGAAAATCTTCCAAAAATGTTATAGTTCCTCTATATTCTCTAGTTCCAACCAGCTCCAACACACCTGCCAGTGTTTTTCATGACATCCTGAAGACCTTGATTAGCTGGTTCAGTGTGTTTGATTAGGGTTGGAGGTAAACTCTGCAGGACAGTGGCCCTGCATCTAAACATGCCTACTTCCATACTATATAGTAGGCAAAAATGAATAGTGGGTCCGAATCGAAACCTAAGCCTGATTATCATAGCCTACTTTATTTTGTGTTCTTTCATAATTTGATGACTTTTCTATACTCTAAGATGTGGAAAAATTTAACTATAAAGAATGTGCAGTAGCAACAATACAAACATTGCATTGATGACAGTGGGACAGTTGTGATATCATACACACAATACAGCATTTGCAATAAAAATGAATATGACTGTGATCTTGATGATAGTGTGACATTAGCAGAGTTTATAACAAAAAAAAGAAACATCAAAGACAAAAAAAAAGTACAATATGGACTCTTTGTGAATCTCTGCCTCCGTGTATTGTTCTTCTTTTGTCCACCAGGCGGCGCATATTAGCAGTGACGTGGCGTGTCTAAGGAAGGTAACCCTCTTACTGCGAAATTCTCGCGCATGCGCATTGCTGCTATTATGTTTGCGCGCATGTGAATATCGCGAGAGTTGCAGCTTGCACGGTGCACCGTTACCCTCGAGACGGTTGTGGCTAGAAGGGATACAGCTCCAATTAAATCGAATTATCTACCTATTAGATTGCGTTTTATTAACATCTACAACTACCCCAACCCTAAGCCTACCCATTGCAATAATAAAAAAAATAGTAATTGTTATACAGTGTGACAAAAATTACGCTGTATTGATGTGCGCATGCCCAGTAGCGCCATACGTATCGCTTCTAGCCTCATTTGCGAGCGTCACGTCGCGTTTGTGTACGTCACGCCCGTGTGTTCAGTCAGTGGCAGGCAGCGATTTGAGTGAATGCGGCTTTCTATAAGGGACAGTCTTATAATGAAAGCCGCTCTGAACC
>NW_015542495.1:2377743-2398293 GCF_001515605.1 Sinocyclocheilus anshuiensis
ACACTCAGCCACAGAAAGCGGTGGAGCTTTACGTCTCTCTGCTGATGAAGTAAGTTACCAAAGCAGACACCTGAAACGGTTTCTCCAGAGATATTTGCCTCCAGAAGATTAAAAGTGCGTCTGAATGAGCTCAGCTATGGCGTCGCGACTCTCTGACTTGTTTGGAAACAGCCGGATAATTGCAGGACTGCTGGTCAACTTACTGTCATCGATCTGTATAGTGTTCATCAACAAATGGATCTATGTGCACTATGGCTTTCCCAACATGACGCTGACTCTCATTCATTTCGCAGTGACATGGCTGGGGCTGTTTATGTGTCAGAAGATGGATATATTCTCCCCCAAGAGTCTCAGACCTTCTAAAATCATCCTGCTGGCTCTGAGTTTCTGTGGTTTTGTTGTTTTCACAAATCTGTCTCTCCAAAGCAACACGATAGGAACATATCAGCTGGCCAAGGTCATGACAACACCTGTGATCATAGTCATCCAGACCATGTACTACAGAAAGACATTTTCCACAAAGATTAAACTGACTCTAGTAAGTGGGTTTTTGTTTATTTGACTGGTATATTGTAAGTTATTCAAAAATATTACTTAACATATCAGTAGTTCAAGTACAATGATATGTCTAACAGCAGTCAAAATCTGGAAATAAAAAGTTAAAATTACAAAATATTAAAATATATAATACACTACTTGTGGAATGCACGTATGCAGCATTATGCAATATAATAATGTGTGTTAATATAATAACCACTTTGTAACCATCATTTTTATAGCATGCACATGCCATGCATCAGTTTGAACTATGCTCTTGGGAAATGCTGATAAAAGCAAGTCATGGTTACATGCTGATTTGTTTATGCAAGGTAATGGGTCAAAACAGCTGTGATTTTTACTCCACTTCATATAATTTATTCTTTTCTTTTTAATAAAAAGGCACCGATCACTTTAGGGGTCATACTGAACTCTTACTACGATGTGAAGTTCAATCTTCTGGGGATGAGCTTTGCCACACTTGGGGTCTTCGTAACCTCGCTGTATCAAGTGGTAAGTATTATTGCATTCTCCCTCTGTATCATTATTGAAAAAGTCATATCCCTTTATTTAAATCAGCAGGTGGTCAGGAACTGGCCAAATCAGAGACCCACAATATAGCAATGCTGGTATTTATTGTATAACATAATTACAATTTTATAATAACTTCAATATTTATTATATTTTCACACACATATTATGTAGCACAACTGTTTTCAATGCTCGTAATAATAAGAATGTTTCTTGAGCACCAATTCAGTTTATTAGAATGATTTCTGAAGGATCATGTGACACTGAAGACTGTAGTAACGGCTGCTGAAAATTCAGCTTTGCCATCACAGGAATAAATTACATTTACTCTATTTTTTTTATTTTTTAAACAAATGCAGTCTTGGTGTATAAGGGACAACCCCCAAATCTAAACTTATATCAACTAAACTTTATATAAACAAATAAAAATATATTTTTGAGAAACTACTTTTTAAATAAATGCCTAGTTGAAACTTCTGACCATAATTACTTCCCTCATTAATTATTCAGATGTTCAGACTGAATCTGAATGGTGATTTCATCATTTATTTCTCCTATTACAGTGGGTTGGTGCCAAACAGCATGAGCTTCAGGTGAACTCTATGCAGTTACTGTATTATCAAGCACCCATGTCTTCAGCATTTCTCTTGGTCCTGGTGCCGTTCTTCGAACCCCTCACTGGAGAGGGTGGTATCTTTGGCCCCTGGTCATTTCAGGCCCTGGTAAGAGTGCGAGCAAGAACGCATCTGTTCTTTCAGTGGCTCACACACTCCCTCTGCACGTATCCAAAGGAATTTCTTATATACACAAACACAGTCACAGAGAGTGCCTTGTGTTATTGCCTAGATTTCTTGGGGAAAAAATGCTTGTGTTTTTTTTCCCCATTGGATTAAAAGCTCACAAGTTCAATTTATTGCTCTAAATATTACTGTTTGAATATTTTATTCATGTATTTATTTAATAAATAAGCAATTGAGCTGAATTGTATTTTCAAATGGATGGTTCTTTCTATTTTTTTTCCTTCATCAAGGTCATGGTTCTGCTGTCTGGTGTTACTGCCTTTCTGGTCAATTTGTCCATTTACTGGATCATTGGGAACACGTCTCCTGTTACGTATCCTTTCTGCTAATTCTTTAAAATATCAGTCATTCAGCTGTGGCTATTTCTTTGTTTCTTGTTCTATTCTTGGTGCAGAACACATCCTTTAGACAAACATCTGAAAACAGTGCTCTCTATACCATGACTTCATTGTTTGTTAATTGTCCGATTAGGTCTATAATACAAGCAAATGTTTGTTTACAGAGACTTGTCAAAGCTTGGCAAATAGTTGTAGTTACATAATTGTTTATTAATGAAAGGGGAAGCTGTAAATCAAGGCACGTTTTTTTAGCCCTGAGCCATACTGAAAACATTTCATGGTTTTGAATACACCCATTGAGTGTGATTTCATAAGTGAGACTTTTCTCAAAGTAAGCAGTAGAGGGAGCACTTTTGGGCCACTTATTATTAGGCAAGTGTTCTCTCAACCAAGGGTTTTCAAACTTCTTCTTTTTTTTAAAGCAGGGGTGCCCAAACTCGGTCCTGGGGGGCCGGTGTCCTGCAGAGTTTAGCTCCAACTTGCCTCAACACACCTGCTGGTAAGTTTCTAGTATGCCTATAAGAGCTTGATTAGCTGGTTCAGGTGTGTTTAATTGGGGTTGGAGCTAAACTCTTTAGGACACCGGCCCTCCAGGACCGAGTTTGGGCACCCGTTTTAAAGCCAAGGATGTGGAAATATGATGAGCTGCTAGCTTATGTTCTGTTAGCCCAATTTCTAAAATACATAATTTTTTATGTGTAAAATATAAGTTATACTGTATGAAAAATAGATAATGTCATCTCATCATTTTTGAAATGTTTAACAAATTTAGTTACTTTTAATAAGTGCTGGGTTGTTCAGTTTGTGATGACGTTCATTTAGAATTCATGTATTAATATAAATAGAAGTTACTGAGTTACAATCAAGCCAATTCCCAAACGTATGCATCCAGTTCTTACTAGTAATTCATGTACAGTGGGTACGGAAAGTATTCAGACCCCCTTAAATTTTTCACTCTTTGTTATATTGCAGCCATTTGCTAAAATCATTTAAGTTAATTTTTTTTCCTCATTAATGTTTAAGGGGGTCTGAATACTTTCCGTACCCACTGTACATTTAAGTTGATGTTAACATTGATTAATCCATCAATCAATCAATATGAAAAAAAGCATGTTATTTTAAGTTTTTATTTTCTTAACATGAACTCATTTAGATATCATATTCGCACAACTCATATCCATAAATCACCATTAAAAACAGCATTATACTTATTTATATATTTTTATCAATATATCCGTAAATCAATATCAAAAATAACATTAACAGATTTTACTTTAATATATTTATTAACTATTTGTACATATCATATTTGCAAGACTGATATATCTATAAATCGGTATTAAAACAAACTTATTTTATTAACAGATTACACTTATTTTTAAGATTTATTAACTTTTTTTACAAGACTGATATATTCCTAAATCAATATTAAAACAAACTTATTTTAACACTATATATATATATATTTATAAAAGATTTTTACACTTTGTATATATTTGCAAGACTGATATATTCATACATTTATATTTAAACTAACATGTTATTTTATTAACAAATTATTCAGATTTATTTTTAACAGATTTATTCACTTTTTACATATTTGCAAGACGGTTATATCCATATATTAATATAAAAATACGTCTATTATTTTATTAACAGATTATACTTATTTATTTTAACAGATTTATTAACCTTTTACATATTCACAAATCTGCTATATCCATAAATCTGTATTAAAACTAACATCTGTTATTTTGTTAACATATACTTTTTACAATTTTTTAACAGATTTATTAACTTTTGCTGCATACTAACAAGACTGATATATGGTTAGATCAATATTAAAACTAACTAAAGAATATTAACTTTCAGAAAGAATCAAATATGTTAAGAAGATAAGTCCCTGACTCATCTCGGAAGCTCAAGTCACATGGCCTCACGTTACTCAAGTGCAAGTCATAAGTATATCCAAAAGTCACTGTCAGACAAGTTCCCTTAACATTTCCCCTCACAGCTACAACATGTTTGGACACTTCAAGTTCTGCATCACATTACTGGGTGGGTACGTCCTCTTCCAGGACCCTTTGTCCTTAAACCAAGGTCTGGGCATCCTCTGCACCCTCAGTGGCATCCTGGCATACACCCATTTCAAACTGGCAGAGCAGGAGGAGGGCAAAAGCAGGCTCACACAGAGGCCATAGGCCCGCTGAAGTGCCAATCAACAAGAAAGCCAGTGTTCAGTGCCTGATTTCTTCAGGAATAGATAGCGATGGCTCCTGCACAGGAGCGTGAAGACTATAACCAAACATAGACTGGAAGGACGTAGGTTTAAGCCATAGAGGCTGACAACTTTAATAGCATTTCAATCTTTTTAAGAGTTTAATTTTTATTCCAATTATTCAATATTTGCAAATAAACAAGCAAAAAAAAGAGAAGTGCTGTTTGAGAGAAGAACTCTTATTGCTGAAGCATTTCCTTTTTATTTTGTAAGTGTTATTTAATGATGTATTTTTCAAATGGTCTGTACAACAATAAAATGTTTTATAGAAAGTAACACAAGAATGGAATGTTATCTTATGTTGAGTTTAGTCATGACTTTTAGGACAAGGGTCACTGCCTACTTGGCAAATAGACTTGAGTATCTGTGAAATGGAATGTCAATCATTTGTTCAGTCCGTGATGTGGGCTTTTCAACTTGTTTTTCTCTGTTGCAATGCGCAACTTAAACATTAGTCACATTCCAAAGTCCTGTCTCCAGTCTAAAATCTAGATGTTTTGCAGCTTTTTTTGTGTGTGTGTGTGAATATTAGACTTGTCCTAATTTTGAAAAGGATGTGGTAAACAAACATTTTGCAAATTATGCTGCTTAAAGGGACAGTTCACCCAAAAAACGACCTCTTTCATGGAACATGGAAGAATATATTTTGAATATATTCATAAACATGAAAGAATGTTTTATTCGCCGTACAATTAAAGTTGACATCCCTTTAAGTGGAACGAGGCTTGTTGTCCCCTAGTGAAGAGCAATATTTTAGAACTAAAACCGGCATCATAAACTAAATTTACATTAAATTTGTACATACTTGACAGAAAGGTTCATAAAAATAATTTAAATCTAGTCTAAACTGTGTTTTATATTAAAAAGTTGGTGTCTGTATATATTTTAAGTGATTAAAAAAAAAAAGTTCACCAAGGCTGCATTTAATGCAAAATTATATCAAAATAGTAATACTGTGAAATATGACAATATACAATTACTGCTTTGCATTTTAATATATTTTAAAGTGTAATTCATTCCTGTGATTTACACTGAATTTGTGTAAATTCTGATGGCAGCTGAATTTTCAGCAGCCATCAGAAATCATTCTAATATGCTGATTTGCTGCTCAAGAAACATTTATAATTATTAACAATGTTGAAAACAGTTGTACTGCTTAATATTTTTTGTGGAAACAGTGATTTGTTTTTTTCAGGGTTCTTTGATGAATAGAAAGTTCCTTTGTGGTGTTATAAATGTCTGTTTCTTTTGATCAATTTAATGCATCCTTGCTAAATATATACAGTGGTGTGAAAAAGTGTTGGCCCCCTTCCTGATTTCTTATTTTTTTGCATGTTTGTCACACTTTAATGTTTCAGATCATCAAACTAATTTAAATATTAGTAAAAGATAACACAAGTGAACACAACATGCAGTTTTTAAATGAAGGTTTTTATTATTAAGGGAAAACAAAATCCCAAACTACATGGCCCTGTGTGAAAAAGTGTTTGCCCCCTAAACCTAATAACTGGTTGGGCCACCCTTAGCAGCAACAACTGCAATCAAGCATTTGCGATAACTTGCAATGAGTCTGTTACAGCGCTGTGGAGGAATTTTGGTCCACTCATCTATGCAGAATTGTTGTAATTCAGCCACACTGGAGGGTTTTCGAGCATGAACCGCCTTTTTAAGGTCATGCCACAGCATCTCAATAGGATTCAGGTCAGGACTTTGACTAGGCCACTCCAAAGTCTTCATTTTGTTTTTCTTCAGCCATTCAGAGGTGGACTTGCTGGTGTATTTATTTATATTAAAAAAAACATTGAAAAAGGAAAGAAGCCAATAAGTGCCAACATGGAAACTCCTTCAATACAGGAAGAAGCACCTCATAAAGTGTGTAGAGAGAATCAACAAAGATGTAATCTATACAGAGTGGCAATTTTTAGTTTTGATTTTTTTCTCAAACTTCCATTTGTGTTGTTGCATAGTTGAATAATTGTTTCCAAACTTTTAACGTGTAAATTTCTTGAATATTAATCTTTAGGATTTGTCTTTGTCCTTACTTCCATTAATAAAATGTATGGCTTTATTCTTCAGTGGTCCATGGAATTTCCTCACTATTACAGACGTACAAGCCCAAACATGTTGAGCTTAAGGGAACATGTTGTACTAAAATAAACTGAGTCACTCTCCTGGGCTATAAATAACAGATCCTGTCACAGGGACTGTACAAGACATGTCTTCATGGTACAGTCCATTTGTCCCCTTCATAAAGAGGTAATTTCACTCAGCAAACAGGACCTCCCCTAACTAGCAAGTTTCTCTGTTGGCTAGAAAAACAAGTCTGCCATTCATACACAATGGTGTACAACAGTCATGTCATGACAACAGACTCCCTTTACAAATAAATGTTTTCTGATGTGGATTTCACACACAGCTAGTGTATTCCCAGCATTGTCATCAATCAGGTGACTCACAGATTCATCTTAATAGTGAAGGAACAGATCATCATTACTCATTAAGAAATCAAAACAGATGAAAGTTCTTTCAGTTAGCGCAATATAGAATAGAATGCAAAATGTCATTAATCAAAGGAGGAATTAATTAGCTAGTGGTGATTAAAGTGATGCATTTAATATGATCATGATTATAACTACAAATTGTATTACTGTAAGCACATCACAATTAGTAAGTGATAATGTTGTTGATTAATCTCATATTACAATTAAACATTGGACTGAATGCAACCCACGAAGATTAGGTTTAAATGTAGGCCTACTAAATATCGCAAATAATGTGAAAATATATTTTAAAGGGTTTAAAAAGCAGTATACACTTCATAAAATGTGTAGAGAATGAAAATATATTTTAAAGCATTTAAAAAGTATAATAATCTCCCAAAGTGCTGTTTGTCACCTACCTTAGCTCAAGTATTCTTAGGTCAAGTAGCCTGACTTTGTTGTTATATTATCATTCATTTTCATACTACTTTATACCTGATGAGCTAAACTAGTCCAGTTTGATGCAACAGGCTACTAAAATAAGGATACAAATGTCGTGTTAAATATTATATGAATTTAACTCTGTTATTTTAATCGCATTAACAGTAGAACAGCAAATGTAGATAGGCCTAATAGTGTAAACAATATCCAATTCGCCTTCCAGTACGCGTGTTTACACCGCGCGCTTATCGCACGTGCTAGAACATTTCAAATTCAAACAGGCGCCAGCAGAGGGAGTTCGCGACGCTCAACGGTCACCAGCAGGCAAGACATTAACACTTTCAGTTTAGCAATTTTCGCACTTTCTCATATATTTATTACACATATAAAGCTGTAAATATCTGAATAACACTGTTGTACATTCCAGATAATTATTTTAACACCGTATGAGGATTTAATGTCCGTGTAGTCGCTTAAAATAATTTGCCTCAGTTAGCCTTGCGCTAGCGCTGCAAGCGCGGCCTACTACAGCCTCGGGTTTTCCTGATAATCCGCAGCGTGAAATAGACACCCGGGAGTGCGCGCGTTTGTGGCGTTGTTACTATAAATTAGCTTAGTTTTGTCGCTGAAATGCGCAATACTTCACATTAGACGAGCATAATTTAAGCTGTGTATTTAAAACTACTATTACTATGTTGCTTGTAAAGAAATGTGTATTAATTAGCATGAAGTAATCAAACACAACCGCAGCTTATATGACATGGTTATGCTTTATAACCGGAGAAGAGCACACTACGTACTTTGTTTTGTTATCCGTGAATATTATTATCTGTCATACTGAATCCTGACGTGTCAAAAGAGCGTAAGACCTCGAGCGTTTCATCACACGTAACGTAAATCTCTTAACGTTACGTAAAACAACAATATTTACACGTCGATATGTTATCATGTTACCTCTGGGGGAAAAACATTTGAAGTTCCAGGTTTTACATAATTTATGTGCAGCTAATCTGAATGCAGATATTCCCATGGATATAGATGGCAGTTATATTCCCGTGTTTATGATGGCAGATATAAGTCCCGAATACGACAAACTTGAGATTGTTGTTGTATTTTGTGTGTAAGGTACTGTTTGCTGAGCATTTCAGAAATATAAACGTGGCACTGTCGTAGTCCAAAGGACATCCATGCATCCGTAGCACTTGTAGTGAACAACTTTTGGTCTTTTTTCCCCTTGCATTTATTTAACCGAGGCGCTAATAATCCAGGAGAGTGAGTCATCGCTTTGGTCCAAACACTCCGTTATTTCACTTGTCACTGGGCTGATGAGCCCCAAATCCAAGATCTTAGCCAGCAATGGGCAGGTGTAGTGAGACGGGACATGCCCGGACATGATCACAGAGAGCCAGACAACTCAGCAAAGAGAGTCTACCACCGCTAGGCGTCTGAAGCCAGTCACGCTTTGACATGTCATGCCCGAACCCGCCCAGGACAAGATGATCGGTGCGGTGGATTCTAGCCCTGACATGCCTCTCTGCGTCTATTTAAACCATAGACCGGCTCTCAGCCGGCTCCCACTCCACACTAACCCAGAGCTCAAGCACTTTATGTACAGGTAGCAGAGTATATACGATTCTTAGCTAGAATAGCCAATTTACCTCTATTTGCACAGGTAATGTTCAGTCTGAAGCTTGCATGTGTACTGAATTGGCTTTAAATTGTTGTATGTAAAATCTAACTCTGTTTATTTTTTACAGATAACTACCAAAATGGCAACAGAAAATTGTTTAAGCAGTTCTCAGATCAACAAGGTTGACAACGAAAAACTGGTAATGTAGCATTCAAGGTGTGCCTTTGTGTATTTAAGTGTTTTTATACTTTGAAATGACTGAGTGTTATTAAATGTAACTTTAGGTAAGACCAAAAGTGCAGCTGAAAAGCCTGTTAGAGGATGCAGGTGCAGATAAAGATGTTTTCACCATGAAGGAGGTGAGGAGATGTGTCTGCTGACAGCAGTTTAAGTCAATTTTATCAGATATAAACTAATGTTAAAAAGTTTATGGTTGGGAAGATATCCTATGAAGTCTCTTAAGCTTACCAAAACTGCATTTATTTGACCAGAAATACAGTAAAAAGAGTAACATTTTGAAATATTATTTCAATTTAAAAGAGATATTTTTTTCTCTATTTGAATATATTTTAAAATGCAATGTATTCCTGCGACGGCAAAGCTGATTTTTCAGCAGCCATTACTCCAGTCTTCAGTGTCATAATCCTTTAGAAATCATTCTGATATGCTGATTTGGTGCTTTTTTTTATTAATTAATAATTATTAATAATTTTTAGTATTAACATTCAAAACTTTTTTTGGAAACTGATTATTATTCTTATTATTTTTTTTCAGAATATTTTTTGAACAACATTTATTTAAAAAAAAAAAAAACTTTTGTAACATTATAAATGTCTTTACTGCTGCTTTTGATCAAGTTCATGCATCCTTGCTGAATTAAAGTATTTATTTATTTAAAAAAATCTTACTAACCCCAGACTTTTGAATAGTAGTAGTATACATGTCATGTTTTATGGCTGTATATATAATTGGATGTTTGCCAGTTGTATTAGTAATGCTGAACCCTGCTGTATGTTGTGTGTATAATTTTTCATATAAGCACTTATGGCAGTAACACATATTTGAGAGTTTCTGAAATAATGAGTTTGTGGTCAAATGCCAGTGGTGTTTGACATTAAAGGCTAAAAATAATCCTTCTCCAGTGTCATGTGTTGCTGCTCATTTGTGTGTATAGTTAAACTTGCATATATTTTGCAAATTATGTAAGGCAGTGTGTGTTGAATTATATTTAGTTACTGCCTTTCAGTGACGTTTCATTTGTGGTGTTTGCTAAGGCAAGAAAATCTTTTTCCATTGTTCATTCTTACGGTTAGGGATTTGAACTAACCCCTAACCCAAAGTATTAAGCTTCAGTTTGTGCTACAGATGAAAAACAGTTCAAATATTGCAGCTTATTACTTTTGTAGTGATCAGACAAAAAAAAAAAAAAAAGTATGACGTTTTTGATTTGAGGATGATGGAATGTGTTAAAAAAAGAAAGAGAGAAAAAAAACCTTAAAGGAAGTTCATGAGTCATTTAGGGTGGGCTTAGGCTAGTCAGAAACCACTCAGAACACCTTATCAACCATATAAAATGCACTGACAGCATGGCAGTAGCTTTTGCATGGGCAAGTGACATTATTCAATAGATACAAAATGTAATTTTTAACTTTCATAATATGCAACAATATAAATAATTTGTATGCCATTTTACTCTTGATATTTGATGTTGTTTGAAATATTTTCATCTATTGTCAACTCTAGTGTGATGGTATGAGTAATTTTTTTCATGGGTGGAAGTTGTGGTTGTCTGACTAACAGGATTGCATTACTCATCTATATTGAATATTTATATAACCACATCTTTACCATTCTTTTTGTCAACACTCAGTATGTTTCAGGAAATGGTTTCCCTGTTGATCTCTAAACACATTCTCTTTCTGTGTTTTTAGGTTATGTTTTATTTGGGGAAGTATATCATGAGCAAGGAGTTATATGACAAGCAGCAGCAACACATTGTTCACTGTGGAGAGGATGCTCTTGGTGCTGTTCTCGGGGTGAAAAGTTTCTCAGTCAAAGAGCCCCGGTGTGTATTGACTCTCTGATTTCTCTAAGGCAGAGCAGCTGTAGTACCAATGACCTCTGGGAATATCAGGGTGGGGCTTTAAACTAACAGGTGGCAGCTTTCTAGACATTTGACCTACTCGCTCTGAAAGGGTCTGTTGTCACCTGTTTAAAATATGAAGTGGCTGCAGAAGGTATTTGGATACCTTTGGAAACAGATAGTGGGCCAGTGTAGATAAAAAAGCATATACAAGTATATATTAATTTTTCATATGCTACCTGTTTTTTTTTTTTGTAAGAATTGAAAGTGAAATTTGCTATATGAAAAACGAAAGTTTCATTTGTAATTTTCATTTAATTTTTTTTTTTCAGAGCTCTCTTTGCAATGATCAACAGAAACCTTGTTACAGTGAAAAATCCAGGTACTATTATCGTTAAACCTTTTTTTCCCCACAATATTCTTATCTATGTTGTTTGTGTTAAAACTGCCTTTGTTTCCTTTTACAGATACTCGTTCTACCTTCTCGGAACCCAGAAGTCAAAGAGAACCAGATCCAGGGCCCGGGGTAAACGTTCTTTTATGCTCACACACTTAGATTCACAGAGTATTGACCCATTCCACAGAGTTGCCCTGGTAGTGCTTTGTTTGTTTTATAGAGCCCCTGCTGTGTTTGAGATTGAAGCATGACTGAAACCCCACTGTCTGTTCTAGGACACTGATTCAGACTCTCGCTCATCTACCTCACAACAGCAGCGCAGGAGGAGGAGAAGCAGTGATCCTGGTAAACGCACACACCACAGAGCAAAAGACACACCAGCTGTGTCCTGTTGAGTGTGTATGAAATTGCACGCTTCATCAGCTGGGTTAGATGGGATTTCAGATATAGCTGTTTATTCTAGTCTTGACGTAGTTCCTGTAGGAACAGGAAGGGCTTGTCCATTTTTTTTTCTAGCTCAGTCTGATACAGTTGCAGTCAAACTAATGGGTTAATTTTGAAAAAATAATTGCTGTTTGATCTAACTGAGAAGTAAACATATTTTAACAAGTGTACCATCAGTTGATTTAGATAAAATTTGGCATTTAGATTTCTTGATATCCGGCTAGTTTATTACTTGTGAGAGTTTTGTCCTTTTTCAAGAACTGTTTGTTTTTCCTGCCTTGTATCTTTTGTGAATCAACCAGTATACATTATATCAGTCTCAACCACTGAGCAGGGAAAACTGTCCCTCATGACGGATCATTTCCTACTATCCCTTCAGTCCCGACAGAGGACTGTATGTGGGTAAACACGTGGTACCGTAATGACTGCTCTCTCTGTCACTGTAAACATCTCAAAAGGACACTGAGATCTGGAGGCTGTGCAGAATGTGCTCAGATGACTGCTACTCTTCAATGGCCCATTTTTAAACCTCAGCTATGCACACAAAGGCAGTTTGTTGAGCAAGCCGTACCAGATGCACCATTAAAACAGGGTTATTGCTCTGAGCATTGCTCCTTCTTGGCCCATAAGTGTCCAAAGTTGAGTGCATGTAACAGGAACGTCAGCAAGAAAACTGATTTACCCTAATACAATATGCAGTATACACTTAAGCTTGTGTTTAACATAATGAAAAAGAAACCGATTGGAAATGTTTCTAAAGCCTACAGAGCAGTGTGGTTCACTTAAATGAAAACCTTTAGACAGACATGTAAGGGAGCGTGTTCTTGTGTCAAAAAATAACTTTTAGTGCTAAACTTACTTTGTGCTTTCTATAGAGAGTACTTCAGCTGAAGACGAGCCCAGAGAATGCAGAAAGAGACACAAGTCAGACAGCTTCTCCCTGACATTTGATGACAGCCTGTCTTGGTGTGTGATTGGCGGCCTACACCGGGAGAGTGGGAACAGTGAGTCTTCGGACGCACAAAGCAACTCTGTGAGTAGCACCTTTAAATGTTCATTCACATTGTTTTGGTTTACCAGCAACTGTAACTTTTTTGAGCTGTCATTTGGCCCTTTCTAACCAGTGTTTTATTTGTTTTACAGGATGTAGGTATCTCTCACAGTGAGGGCAGTGATGAAAGTGTGGACTCGGACTCTGACTCTGATAACTTTAGTGTGGAGTTTGAGGTGGAGTCCATAGACTCTGACGCCTACAGTGAGAACGATGAGGATTCATTGCCAGGAGAGAACGAGGTTTCAACTCAAACTCCTGTTCTATTCAGAGAGAGATTAACTGATGATCTAACTAACCTAACCTGTTTAACAGTCCTCAACTCACTGCAATTCTGTATTTGCTTATTCAGGTGTATGAAGTCACAATCTTTGCTGAGGATGAAGATTCGTTCGATGAGGATACCGAGATAACTGAGGCAGTACGTAATATTTTAGTACCTGATGTTTTTCTTAGTGAAACGAGAAAAAATGAATTCTGGACTTGTTTATCTATCAGGATTAGATTGGATTGTGAAAAGGTGGGGGTGAAAGAAAAAGCATTTGTGAGCCTGCCAAAAAGGACAGCTGTTTCAGAGATGCTGCAAGTTATTAAATTTTGTTGAAAGATCATGATGACATTTTTTCTTTTGAACTTTGTCCACTGATTAATTGTGCATTAGGGTTGTGACAGTGAGGAAATTTTCCCACCGGTTAATCGACGTGTGACAACACTGGTAATACCGGTATCACCGTGGGGGCGGGGCGTTCCCTATTTTCCCCGCTTTACTTCGCTTTTAAATAGCTTGTAAAAGCGGCATGTGCGTTTTACTTTCACTTTCAAATAGCGGCAATTCGGAGTAAAGGAATTGTTCGTTTTGAATTTTTCCTCGCTTTCCTTCGCTTTTAAATAGTTTAAAAGCACCGTGCGCATTTTACTTTCACTTTCGAATTAGCGGCAGTTCGGCGTCAATTGCTTAGATGCAACAACAAAATACAACGTCAAACTCACTTTAGCGTATATATAAAACATATAATTTTATTAACAAAACAAATAAAATACACCATGCTATAGGACAGGCTATGCCTAATATAAAATAACAAATAACTTACATAGTTTAAATGGGTATACAAAACTGGAAATAAGTAAAAATGTATAATATATAACCAAATAAATAAGAAACGTAGAAAGTTTATTAGCAAAACGAGTAAGAAAGCTTGGAGGCACGGCATACACCTTGATGTCAAATAAAATAAATAAATGACACAAAGTTTAAATAAAGTAAAAATCAGCAAACAATGTGGAACCAATTAAATAAGAAACGAATGTTTAAAAAAACTTCCTAAATCAGATAAACGGCAAAAGTCAACAGGCTTTTCAAAATTCAAAATATTGCCAAACAGGTGCTTTTGCATTTCGTTTCTAAACTAAATCATCCGCCATCGTCTTGTCTGTCTCACCTCACTCTTCTTGTCAGTCAGCTCGACTCACTCTCCTCACTGGAGACCAGTACTTCTGAATGCCGGTGGCCTAGCAACCACATTCCGATAAGATATCCCCGGTAATGGGCATAAACCTGCTGCCAGGTGAAGGTAACCTCATCTCTGCCTCAATAAAACACTTTCGAACCAATACACACACTTACAAACAAACAAATCACAGAGGAAATTCCAACATTCCAAAGCTCACCACAAAGGCTTTTGGTTACCAAGTAAACCAGAGCTATGATTGGACAGTTGGGTGCTGTCCGAGAATATTTGAAGAGCTGAAGATTCTTAACACCATTTGTGAGGAATGTGCGACATTCCAGCCTCCACGCAAGGCATGGAATAATGTGAGAAGTGTGGCCTATTACAGTCATCGAGTTGGGGCTATTCAGTCAAACATAACATTTCCGAGAGGTTTTACTGTAAAAGGATGCGGAAACCATTTTCATCTTTGTCCTTGAGCACTATTGAGACATAATATACATATAAAGGGATAGTTATGACTTCCTTTCTTGTGTGGAATAGGGTTGTGACGGTGAGGAAATTTTCCCACCGGTTAATCGACGTGTGACAACACCAGTAATACCGGTATTACCGCGGGGGCGTTCCCTCTTTTCCTCGCTTTCCTTCGCTTTTAAATAGTTTAAAAGCACCGTGCGCATTTTACTTTCACTTTCGAATTAGCGGCAGTTCGGCGTCAATTGCTTAGATGCAACAACAAAATACAACGTCAAACTCACTTTAGCGTATATATAAAACATATAATTTTATTAACAAAACAAATAAAATACACCATGCTATAGGACAGGCTATGCCTAATATAAAATAACAAATAACTTACATAGTTTAAATGGGTATACAAAACTGGAAATAAGTAAAAATGTATAATATATAACCAAATAAATAAGAAACGTAGAAAGTTTATTAGCAAAACGAGTAAGAAAGCTTGGAGGCACGGCATACACCTTGATGTCAAATAAAATAAATAAATGACACAAAGTTTAAATAAAGTAAAAATCAGCAAACAATGTGGAACCAATTAAATAAGAAACGAATGTTTAAAAAAACTTCCTAAATCAGATAAACGGCAAAAGTCAACAGGCTTTTCAAAATTCAAAATATTGCCAAACAGGTGCTTTTGCATTTCGTTTCTAAACTAAATCATCCGCCATCGTCTTGTCTGTCTCACCTCACTCTTCTTGTCAGTCAGCTCGACTCACTCTCCTCACTGGATAAATGAAATCTGATCTGAGATGTGACTGCCGTTCGACACGCTGCATTGAGCATCCACGTTCATTTTTTAATTGTAGTGTCTGTTCTTTTACTGAACTATGATTTTTATTACTATAAAAAATCAAAACGACGGTGGGGGTCGGTGACGCGGTGGACACCGCGGTGGTATCACCGTCAGCACCGTCTATCCGCAAGCCTATTGTGCATGATACGACCAGGAATGTGTATTAAATTACATGCCATGCTGACTTTAATGGGACCATATTTTAAACTTTTATAGCAATATTTTTCCCCCACTTTTAATTCTAGTTCAGGTTTTTTGCACCAAACCCAATTTTTCATGTCCATTTCCATCCTTTCTCTGACCCACAGATTTAAACAGGCTTTTTTATTTCAAAAGCAAGAAAAATGTAATAATCTAAGATAACCATGTGTTCACTCAGGACTACTGGAAATGTGCCGAATGTAACAAGCTCAACCCTCCTCTTCCTCGGCATTGCAAAAGCTGCTGGAACGTCCGACCCGGTTGGCTTCCAGAAACACAATCCAACAGGGAAAACACCTCCACTAACACTCAACCCAGCACAGAAGACGCCAGCATCACCACCACTCCCAGCTCAGCCTCAGATGACAAACTGCTTCCTTCCAAACCCTCAAGCCCTCTTCCAGAAACAGATGAAGGAGTGGACGTACCCGATGGCAAGTGCTCGCAATCGCCCATCGGCGCTAAAGACGAACTTCTCTCTGGCTCTATGACGGACTCTCAGACCTCGTCATCACAGCCCTCAACCTCTTCTGGTGGAGGCAGCAGCCAGGAAGAGACCCCCGAGCTAGAGCGCTACAACAGCCTAGAGGCCTGCCTGCCCGCCACTTGCCTTGAGCCCTGCGTCATCTGTCAAAGTCGCCCCAAGAATGGCTGCATCGTCCACGGAAGAACTGGACACCTTATGGCTTGCTACACTTGCGCCAAGAAATTAAAGAACCGGAACAAGTTGTGTCCGGTGTGCCGAGAGCCCATTCAGTCAGTCGTGTTGACCTACGTGAGCTGAGGCACAGCAGATATACCTCCTTTCCTCTAACATGAAGTTCGGGATGCTTATGTTGCCTTGTCTTATAGTTCTAAAACTTTTGAGTTCAAATTCAATATTTGTAATATGTTTCTTATTGATTAATAAATTTTATTTATGACTCGAGCGAGGTTTTCGCTCACATCCTGGGTAGCAAATTCACAGATCTGTGTTTTAAGGGTTGAGTTTAAGGGCTTGGAATTAAAACTACTTAAGGACATGCAGAGATTCTGTATACATTATATCAATTACTAGAAATGTTTGTAATAATTTAATTTATGTACATGCAGATGTATAGGTTTCATGTTAATCTTTATTTGCCGCACTGAAACGTGTTCCTGAGTTGTAGCTCTTGAGACACTCCTTTAATTTTGTTCCTCTGGAAGGAAATGCTCTTCTGCACAGCTTTCTGCTGCAATGACTGTCTTATTTTCTCTGAGTGAGGCATAATAAATGATTTTGAGGCTCTTCTGCTTTTACAGTACAAGTGAAATTCTGTCTTTCTGCCGCTTGTTTTGAATGTGTTTCTTGGTTTTGTTATTGTTGTCTAATGGTTTTTCTAGCTGATTGGCTGTAAGAAGGTGGCTGGTGTCAGTTTCATGTGCTGTTGTTTGTTGACGTACTCAGCGGTCACCCTGAGAAAGATCTAGTTACTAGGGACCCACTTTTCACTCAATATCAAGAAACATGTTCTGACTTGTTTCTCTAATGGCAACCTGGCACAAACATCAGCCTCTGTGCTGTTTTTTTTTTTTTTATCATTATTAAAAAAAGAAGAAGCTTATAATCCCGCACTTTTCACACCCAAGCACTTCTACAATGGAAAAATGATGTATAGTTGGTAAAAAGGAGCAGCGTGGTGAATCATTTGTAACTTATGGTAGTTGTGAATGTTGTGCAATATTCCTTTCAACACCTATTTAATCATCTATTTAATTTGCTTTTGAAAGAATTCTGCATTTTGAAAATGCATAACACACTTATGTTAATTAGTTCATTAAAATGTTGACATGCTGCAGAGGACATGCTTTTTTGCATCTGAAAACATTTAAATGGATCGATCCATTTGTTTCTGCAAGATGTTTCTGCAACTCGCCTCACATGTAGTTACTTAATTTGAATTGTGCAAAATAGTAGCCACATGTCAAATGAACCTGGAAATGTTATGCTAATTTTGTTCCCTTTTCTAACAGCATATTTGCCAGATGTTCTACAAATGAACTGCACTCAGAACTTGATTGTTGAAACCAGATATTTTCAGACTTGAGGTATGTAATTTGCTGCACTCTCTTTATACTTGCACAGCAGGAATTACAATCGGACTAAACCAAAACGTGTGTGTGTGGATGAAAGAATGGATGAAATAAGTTCAAGCATCAGAAAATAACATGAATAGCTATAGCCAACTCCCTGTTTGAGCCCAGTTTAACTGCTTTATGACAGCAGCACTTATTATTACTTACTATACTTCTTTTTTTTTTTGGCCATGGTTTTGCCATAAATTGATTCTCTTACCATTGTGCTTTGATGGATGTTCTATAAACGTTACTTGCGATCTTCAATAAAAGTTTCTGAAAATAATCTGCCCTGTGCCAACACCTTTTGACTGTCAATTACTAAATATGTAATTTTTCATATAGTTCCAAACCCAGCTCCCTGAATCAAAGAACTTCCTCACATTTAATAGCAATTTTAACATGAAATTAAAATCTGTAAATAGAAGAAAGCCAAGAAATCAGCTTTTTGTAATAAAATTTGGTTGCATTTGTTGGCATTTAAGGGGTTATAAAATGTAATTGTGCTCAATTTTCTTTAAATGCACTTCAAAGAAAATGTTACATTGGCAGAATTTTGATTAAGTTAATATTCTGACATGCCATCAATTCATTTTGGTGTGAAGGAACAGTACTGTTCAAAAGTTTGGGGTCGGTATGATGTTTTAAAATGTTTTTGAAAGACGTCTGTTGTGCTCAAAAACACTGTGAAAACAGTAATACTGTGAAATACTATAACAATTTAAATACACTTCTATTTTATATCAAATTTATATTTTAATATACATTAAAACATAATTTGTCCATGTCAGACGCATTTGAATTATCAGCAGTCATTACTCCAGTCTTCAGTGTCACTTGATCCTTTTTTGGTGCTCAAGACATATTTCTTATTTTCAAGGCTGAATAATATCAATGTTTAATACATGTATTTTGACTATCTTTTCACTATTTCATCATGGAATTTTGGAAAAAATCTGATCATGCAATTTTTGTGAAACCTCCTGTTTGCAGCTTTATATGTGAGAGTCTGCCTTTACTTTCAGTATCTTTACAGCAGCATATATTATTTCGCTATTGTGCCATCTGCCAGCTATAAGATATTACATCATAAACAGCCTTTTAGCCATTATATCTAGTTACTGAGCTTTTAATCTGACAGTTCAGATCAGATCAAGAGCAAAAGCAACCTACATAAATGAATTTCATCAGCGTGTGCTCATCTAAGATGCTTTTAAAACTGGCTTGGGACATGAACCTGTCATCTGATATAGGCTATGCAACACCCATACCATAAGTTTTTATATAGCCTACAGCACATCCAAAAAGTATTAAAATCCCTTTATTTTTTACTTTGCAGTAATGATGTGAAAAAAACAAAACGTCCCATCATCCTGTAGCCTCCAGACAGATTCATTGCACCACTTCCTCTTTTAAAAATCTGCCTCAATTAATTTTTAGGACATGTTGAGGTTACAGGGAGGAGAAATCTTAGTAAAATAATAAAATCACTGGCGGTTATATGTCACTCATATTTTTTGAAAGTGCTTGTAGGTCCATAGCGCGACAAAGCATTTTCTCGAAGCAATGCAAATGAATCTTTGATGTGTGCTCATATCCAGTGACACATGGATGCTGGCAGCCTGCCAGAGTTTTCTTCCCCGCAAATGTCACTCAAATCTCAGAGAAGCTACATTTCAAATATTAACTAAGACACACGTGAAAAACCATCAACTATTGTCGCGCGCTTTGATTTCTCCAGGTCTCGTCATTTGTAATCTTCTCTACCGCGGCAGTCAGTGAGGTAAAGTAAATCATGTTCACCAGCGATATTCACGCTCATTTTTGTAACATTTATGAGGTTGTACATCAACAATGCGCGAACCATTTAAATGAAACTGCAACATATGACTTGTTTTACATTGTATAAAGCGCCTGACTTGAGAGAAAGCTGAACTCTGAGACGAGGTGTTCAAGGATTACACCGCTAGAGGGCACTGTGACACTTCGTTCTCATACATTCTCATTAGTAGTCCACCCTAGCACAATAATTTGTGCCTCCTATTTCAATGTATTAGTATAATCAATAAGTAATTAAAACAACGAACTATATTTTCACATGGCAATTAAAGAATCATCTTTTTTTAATTATTTATGAAACGGTAGGATTGTTTATTTCCTGAAATGATTTTTTTTCTTCATCGAAAGCCAGATTCACCTCATCATTAAAAAGGTAAAGCTCGGTTCCTCGGCCAATCAAAAGGCTGAACCTTTGTCTGTAGGTAAAACAGTTCAAAGGGAATAACTCATGATATATTGATGGCATGCATATGGATGTATAGGGAAGCTGTCATACATTTATAATAAGATCTGAGCTCAGTTTTCTTTCCTTTGCTCTTGGAGTGTGCATCTGACTGTGATGATGTTGTGGGGTGGAAAGGGTGTGTGTGTGTGTGTGTGTGTGTGTGTGTGTGTGTGTGTGAAAAAAAACGCATAATCT
>NW_015542495.1:2398891-2399361 GCF_001515605.1 Sinocyclocheilus anshuiensis
TGGAAAGGGTGTGTGTGTGTGTGTGTGTGTGTGTGTGTGTGTGTGTGTGAAATAAAACGCCTAATCTCTCTGTTCCTCTAAACATACTGGGAACCCAAATCCATAATCCTTATAAATGAAACCAACTGTACTGGAAAATTGCAAAAGGGTCTGGCTGCAGCTGGCGCTTGCACTCTCAGACGTGCATTCTCAGGCTTGCACTCTCAGACACTTGCACTTCCGCTAGCGACGTCACTTGCAGTCTTTTTTATTTTTTATTTTGTTCTATTGATTGATTACTTTTTTTTTTAATCTCTCAACATTTTACAACAGTAGCCAGGTGGTGAAGACAAGACAAAAGAAACTAAATTACAAAGTCACTTGCAATCGCCACTTGCACTCTCCGCTACCTCATACCTGCGACGTCACTTGCAATTGACACAAATCGTGCGTGTTGCCAATGGAGACAAGACGCTGTGGTGGTGATTAAA
>NW_015542495.1:2399384-2449710 GCF_001515605.1 Sinocyclocheilus anshuiensis
GTTTGATAGCAAACTGATTTTGTTAAATTACACAAGCGATTACATTATTATTCTTATTCCAGAGAATACTGCTTCTCTCTCTTTTTGTATGCAGTCTGTATGACTATACTGTATCTTATGGTGGCCCAGTAGTGCACAACACAGCGAAATCGCTGCAACACTGCAAAATTAGCACAACACAAAATTAGTCATATGTTGTGATTTGTTTGCGTTGTGTTGCAGCTTGTTTTCGTTATGTTGTGGCTTGTTTCTGTTGTGTTGCAGCTTGTTTCCGTTGTGTTGCAACTTGTTTGCGTTGTGGCTTGTTTCCATTTTGTTTCCATTGCGTTGCAGCTTGTTTGCGTTGTGTTGTGACTTGTTTCCGTTGTGTCTTGCTAATTTTGTTGTGTTGCAACTTGTTCAAGTAGTGCTAATTTCATTGTGTTGCGGCATGTTTCTTCTGTGTTGTGCTAATTTTGTTGTGTTGTGGCTTGTTTCCATTGTGTTGTGCTAATTTCGTTGTTGAGCACTACTGAGTCACCATAGTATCTACTTCCTGTAGCTCTCTACAAATTTTATAACCACCTTGAATTTGAATCAAATTTAAAAGAACAAAAGTAAACACCCTTCGTGATTATATGTAAGAGCTCTCAAGGGAGTCGTCAAGGGAGACAAGGTGCCCTCAAAAATATAATCACTACAAAACAGTAAAATAATAAAATTAAACAATACAAAAAATGTAACTGAATAATGTATAAAAATGTGAGGAAAAAGTTGCGATATAATGGAAGTAGCAAGAGATCTTTCCTTTTTATTGTGGCAAACATTCTCACATGGGTTCTATTCATCTGTTGTCGAAGAAATAGCCTAGTCACAATTATAAGATAAAGTTGTAATTGTGAGATATGAAGTCACACTGCAAGATATAAAGTAGTAATTACGAGAGTTGCATTTTTTGAGATACAAAGTCACATTGTGCACAAAACTGGGTAGTAACTGATTACACGTAATCTAGATTACGCAATCAGATTGCAAAAATTAAGTATGTGTAATTAGTATGTGTAAATACTCAGAATCAGACTAGTTAAATGTTCCTTTCTAAAATATTGTACAGTACGTCTTCCAGTTTTGTGGACATTCTCACAAAGACCAGTCACTAGTCAGGTGGCTAAACAGCATTTGACCACTGGATTTACAAAAATCATTTCAGGTTTAAGAAGTGTTTCAACACTGCATCAACTACTGATGAACACACTCATTTTTATTTGAATCCCTCAGTTATGTATTACTGTGTCTTTGGAAGGCTTTTGTCTTTCAAACACATTAACACAAACGCATTTCAAATTAATGTTATTTCTTATTTAAATGTAATGCAGGCATTCCCAAACTGGCATTCCCAATTTGGTATAACAAATGGAATATTTTCTTACACTTTATTATTATTATTTTTTTTATATCAATATGGTATGTGATTAGCCTATTTAAATCAATGCAATAAACAAGTTAGGTCTAAAGTAATCTAAAAGTAATCAGAAAGTAGTCTGATTATATTACCTAAAATGTGTAATGTAATGGATTACATTACTAACTACAATTTTTGTCATACAATTTGGAATCAGTAACAGACTACATTTTTTAATCTACCCAGCTCTGATTGTGTGATATAAAGCCACACAAGTAAAAAAGTAATTTTTTTCTCTAAGGTGGAAACGTATATCCATAAACAATGTATTGTAAATCACTCTACAAGTCGCACTAACAGTGGCACGTTTCAGAAGGATGCAACATCTCTTTTGTTTTCCATTTTGTACTCATTGAGCTCCTAAAGCATGACAGAAATGTTTAAGAAACGTTTCTGTAGAAATAATCCAGGAATGGGCTTGGATATGGGGGTTTGTTCAAAGAGCGAGTAATGATAATAGTGATGCTAGTCTTAACAAACACCACTCATTAGTCTTTGCTACATTAGAGGCTAACCATGAAGCAATGGAGCGCTATATGGAAACAGCCTCGCAATTTCACGGCTGGACTGTTTTATAGTGTATCTCCTATACAGAACCAGTACATTGTAAGTAGAGCTCAGGATGTTAAAGTTGAGAGGCGTCTTTCATCCCAACATTCAATGTGTTACTGCTATCAAGGCAGCAAAATGGGGTCTCTCATAATATTGTGCCATCCTCATTTCATCCTTGTTCCCCTCACTTGGCAAACTTTCCGCATTTTCTTTTATCTGTTTTGACAGTTACCCTGTAACAGGATGAAAGGACTGAAAACAAATTGTCTTCACATCCATTTCTTGTTTATTTACGTACATCAGCAAACAAGCTGACAGTTAATTTTCCAGAGCAGAAACTGCTTGCATAAACATATTGATATTGCGAGGCAATTAAAGGGCACGTCCAAACTTCATTGCCTTCTGATTAGTGCCTAATAGCAAAAGCCAAATAAATTCACTTTTTTTAGATAGATAGAATGACACAATGATAGATGGATGGATGGAAACTGACTACATTACAACTAAAAAGAGGTTTGAGTCCACTTTAAAGTCCAGGTACAAGTCAAAGACTTTCTACTCAATTGGGAAAATGGGTTAGAGGGAACGATGTCCACACCAAATAATCTCTCAAAATCCTGTGGGAAAAACTGTAGATAGATAGACAGATAGATACACAATATAGGTAACTGTATTTTTATTTAGGCTTGTTTTTTCCCTACCACAGCACAATCAGAACAGACCCGTGACCCCCCATTAGAAAACATCTGCTGGATCATGTTTTGACTCAGAACTCCCTCATGGCTTTCCACTTACAGCCTATGATTTATTGAATAAGAGGGATGATAAATCATTAAACCACGGCTGCTTTACATATGCTTGCTCAGTGTTCTCAAGAATAGCAGATGTGTGGATTACATAGCCTGTCCAATGAGAGATACTTTAAGCAACCAGAAAAATCTGCTCTCTCCACCAGCATTTCTTTCACTCTGAAATATCTCATTTGACTTAAGGGCCTTTCGCACCACAGGAACCTTTTCATAGTACCAGAACTAATTGTTGGAGGCTTTAGTTCTTCTGAAGAGAAAATCTATTTCCTGCGTGCAGCCCATTGGACTCACCTGCTTTAATTTGCTTTTGACTATGACGCTCGGCACAACAGGTGCGGCAGCGGTTTGCTGACATATATGAGGGGATAAAAAGGCTTGTAAGGATTCAGATAATCAAAGGTTACTAAAGCTTCAAAGAAACAAACAGGAGTAGTGAGCAGAACAGAGAACTTCACAAGATCAAATCACAAAGGGAGCTCTCAACCACTCGATCTGTATTATGGTGTAGAATTCGAGAAAGTGTAGGGTTGTACAGTACATGAACGAGCACAGCTACAAACCAAATAAAACATTTGTAAGAACGGGTCTCATTTACTAATAACTGCATGGGTTTTTGCATTTATATGCACAGGGGATCTCTGAAAATTTCTTTGTGATTCACAACATGTCCATACATGCATAATCTGTGCTTAACCTCGTTCTAATGTTAATGAATTTAGAGCATTCTGCAGTAATTTGCAGTAACTCGCCTAAACCATCTCCATATGAGGACTTTCCACACAACCTTTTACAGCCTTTCGTCTCTCTCAGCAAACATAATGACATTCTCTCATCTGAGATCCTCGAGCTATGGCAAGTGTCCTAGATTAAAGACCTCTTATTAACCAGCATTACATACATGTATCGGCATTTTTATACAGAGGAACTTTGCAGCTTGGGCTATAATGCACATTTTCTTACAATTTTATATATATAGCAAGAGTTTGTAATAATTGCAGGCATCTGAGGCAGTTGTTCCTACATTTTTACTAATTTAGAAAACATGATTTGTTCTTGAAAATGTTTGTACGCAGATTTCCAAGACAAATTTGTGGGTAAGTGAATTAGACCCTATGTTTAGTGGTCATTATTCAAGGATATTTGATTTCAGAATTGTAAATGGCCAGTCAGAATGAAGTATTCCAGAGAGCCAAGCTAATGTTATGCCACTTGTATTGCTCAGTCCGGTTTTGCAATATTTGTGTTTTATCTTGATGCTGTTCTCCTCCCATTTACGTTTTTTTTTACTTTTTCTTTTATCCCAATATTCTGTCGCAGTGAAATTCAAATTTTTTTCTGAGTTTATAGTCCCTCATGTAATAGGGTCATTCAGAAATGTGGAATGCATTTTTATGCCCGTTCTTATCATCTGTTTTAGTTGTAGGCTCAGCATGTCCCTGGTTGGAGAGATAATGGTAATTGACAGTAACTGGAGCACTCTGTCATTTGGACATGAATTCTCATGTGGAATAGGAAGAACTTGGAAAGTGGCGCTTTCATTCATTTGTTCTTGGTAAGGACGGAATTACAATGGACTGGAAACTTTAAAAGGTTGGGTACTTTATAAAAACATCTGGGAGGAAAAGCAGTTAAACAGTCCTCAAATGGACAGACTTTTCCTGTCTCTCATTTTCTGTCTTTTCCATTGTTTCTCATTAGATGAAGCGTTTGTCAAAGCAATATCGCCCTCGAGTGCATGGGTAGGGCAGAGTGGAAACGCCTGTCAAATCAAAGTTGGGAGATTGGACAGCCATTAATTTACCTCAGGCTGCTCTGTATGCTTCATTTTGAAGTCCATAAACAACACCCTGGAGTTACACAACTGAAAAATGTCCTAGCGTTCCCCCATTCGCAGTAGCTGGTGTATGACATCCTGAGGGGAAGACTGAAGTAATGGAGGCATTCCTTTGGTTCCCAAAACCGTTTTTCACTTGCGCGCATTCTCTTTCATCAATGACTTTAAAGGGAGAACGAGCTCAAAACAATGCACTGGCTCGGTTTGCTTCAGCTGAGATTTATCTCATGCTCCCTGATGAAAATGGGCAGGGAGTCTCCTTTTAGGGATTTTTGTAGCACTTTCTGTGTCCAAAGGCCGTTTTAAGTCCCAATTTGAGCAGATGGTTCGTGAATCTATTTGTCAAGTTTTATCCGTAGTCTTGGCAATCAGACTGTATGGATGTTCATGGCATCGAGGCACTTTGTTAGCGAGATGTATGCCCGTCTGGCTGTGATGTGAAGGTCAGGCTCCAATTTCATTTGCAGCTTCATCACAACACTGATTTTCAAGAAATCAAACATCATGTTCCGTTTTTGCTGTAGAATGGTTAGAGTTAAGGTCCTTGCACACTGAGTACGAAATTTTCGTATGAGTTTTTTCGTATTTGTCATCCTAAAAATTTGTCATACACAGAAACCTTGCACATTGAGTCCGATGCGTATTAATGAATCCGTTCTCAAAACAATACAAATTGGAGTCTTCAAGCAGTGAGGATGATTTTGTTGTCCTCATTTTTGAGTTCCATCTCCTTATCAAGGATTATCCCGAACGATTCAAAGTTTGATATAGGATGTCAGTGGCTCAGTTTGATGCTTTGCTAGCAATACTGGAGCCACAAAGAAGACCACCAATTTCTGTAAACCAATTGATCTTGAACAGATGGATGTGTGTCCATACCTTAGACATCCTGACTGGCAGTATGTCTAAGGTATGGACACACACATCCATTCTGGATGGCTCTGAATTGTCAAAACACCTCTCAAAATGCTTGCTACAGATGCGAAAAATGCAGAAATATAACCCAATCCGAAATTTTTTATGATGGACAAAAGTTTCTGAGGCAGTATAAAATGGGAGTGACACTGTGAGGTCATATTTAATTTTTAACGTGCGAAAATTTTGGATCTTTACTCTTGACCGTATTTTTATAGTGTCAGATTGCTGCCCACGAAGCTGTCGGCTCCAATAGCTTGGACCTTGTTTTTCACTGACCCAACAACAATGCTTCCTTTAGCAAGAACCACTAATTAGCACACACCAATTAGCGAATGTGCAAATTCATTCATCTTGCCACTAACTGTTGGGAAACATGGTGTTAGCATACAAACAGAGCTAAGTGCATCCGAGCAGAGTAGATTTGCAGTGATTGAGCAAAGCACACACACTTGCCGCTGTTTATTCACACTGTTATTTCACGGCGCTCTTGAGAAAGCATTTCATCTTATGTTAGCGATCTAAACCTCACTGTGAGTTAAAGAGAGCTGATCTGGGAACAGAATCACGGACTCAAAAGCGTTCTTGTGAGCCACTTAGTCACAGCAGGACTCCATAATCATTAGTCATGGTGAATCCAACGAGACAATTGTTTACAGAGCAACAGAAGAACGACACTTAGCTAAGAGGCAGCTCTTTGCTCGTTCGAATTACCTCGCAGCTAGAACAGCACTTGGTACAAGCTCCAAACAAGAGAGCCTCAGAAGAACGGGATGAGTTGTGAAAGTGGCTGTCAGCCCTGTAAGGGCATCTAGGCAATGATTAACAAGCACACCACCACATGAAGTCAATGCATTTCATTGCAGGAAGCAACTGGGATTGGGTTGACTAACTCTACAAGACCGCCCCCCACTTGTCTAGAGAGGAAAACATGTCACTTGCCTTGACCGGAGCACTTCACCAAAGAGCACCCGAATAATTCACCTTGGATCCCAAAGCACATTGCAATCCACAACGAGATATTTACCTATTCAACCTTAGCCGCTGTCGCACACAATAAACGCCCCTCTGGGGAAATAACACTGTATGTGCGTCTACACTCCATTCTTCTTGCGACAGCCTTGACAGATCAAATAGAAGGGCAGATCTTTCACTCGTACAAAGTTAGCATCCAAAACACTTTCGAAGAACAACTTGCAGGTGGAATATCAATGGAGTTTTTTTGTTGTTTGCGATTCCAACCTCAGTTCAAATCCTCTGGGTCGGCCCACCATATTCTCCCCGTATTTTGATGGACAGCGCGTTTTGTGTGAGCCAATTTGTGTTTGAGTAGAAGTTGACGGCTTTTCATATAAAGTTACTTTTGTAGCCCAGTGTGGCCTTGTTGCTAGAACTGCTGTGGACCCAAGGATCACACAAATTAGCTCCTGTTGCACCTCGTGGGAAATCCAAGGCCGCCTCAACCTCAGACTGATTGATACCTGATGGCTAAATTGGGTTGTCTGTCAAGCTGATTTCCACAATTACTCTCAAGTCTCAGGATACAAAAAGCATACAGTATGTTGCTGAATGTTTAAAGTATATTGCTGGAGAAAACTCTTGTTCCAAAAGGTCTGTTCAGGAATACCATCTGCCTAATTGCTGCAATTAGCTGGAAATCACATCGCTTTAAATACACCTGATGTCACTATGTGCCCTAATTTAAATTGTAAGACAAAGTTGTAGTTTAAGTGTTGATGTGTAATTATAAGTGTTACTTGCTAAAGCAGGACTTGAACAAATGCGTCAGAGCATTACTTGCGACTTAGGAGCGAATGAATCTTCGAATCATGTTGATTGTTGAAAACAAGTGTGCTATTAATTTTGTGTTAATGGCTATTACTACGTGATCAGAATTGGGATTTTTACTTGGTGGGTTATGAAACGGGTGAAACAAATCCAGCTGGAATACACCACTCAACTGGTTATCTGAATAGATTTTAAAACACTAGCTATACTTGCCAACTATGTAAATGGTTTCAAAGAAAAAACTGGGCTTCATACACTGACTAAGGATCACACCACATCACTACCAGAAGAGCATTTAAAGGAGCGCAGAGAAAATGTGGCGAACTGCCGCAATATTTACAACAACCAGCATAATAAAACATGGGCAGATACACATTTATCTGTTTTGGATGAAACTGAACACACTTTTAGCGCCATTCAGTGGTCATTTGACTTTGAAAGTGTCGCAAAACGAAAAAGCAACTTGCAGAAATGTTGCCACAGGCACGTTTTCCAATAAGTGGGGATTTTGGCTGTTTTAAGTAAGCATTAATGCATTTATATAAGTTATATGACCTTGTTGATGAGTTTTAGGAAATGATTATGAAAGTGCTAAAGGAAAATCCAAAAAGTAAGTGAATCGGGCTTTGTTGCGAAGGCCAAATGAAAGTACATTAGAAAATACATTAAAATGGACATTTTTTGTAGTCCATTTTATGCAATATAAAAGGCATTACTGCTAAGATAACATTTTCCCCTCTAACTCATGCTGACTTTCAGTTAATGATGTCTTACATTATATGGACTGCTCATATTTGGCTAGCAGATGTTTTTGCTGTAAGGCTACAGAATGAAATGAATTCCACACATAATCAATCTTCATTTTTATGTATCTTCATACAAATGATGTGACATTATTAAACCCAGAATACATTAGCACCATCATGCACGGCGATTTAATCTTCATAACGCAGAAGTTATTGGACATAGAGCCCTCATTTGGCCAAGACAAAAGACGATCCGTTCAACTCTCCACATATTCATCATCTAACTTTAAAGGTTAGTCGAGGTCTATAATGTCACCCATCTGTCACCATTAAATATGCCCAAATCCGTCACATTAGGGTTGTTCCTGAGGTGGACGTAGTGGAAAATATTTTGTCCCTCTCCAGGCAGAGAGGATATTAAAAAATAAACAGGTTGAAAAAAACGCAGAAGATCACAATGAATCATATAGACAGAATGCGGCCTGCAGTGATTACAGTTCATTTTACCCTTGCTTTAAGATTGCTTCCCATCATGCAACGGAAAATGTGGATTAATGCACTCAGTCCTACAGTGACAAACATATGCTACACACCGTAGATAATGAACCCACACAACTGGCTTGTTTATTAATGCCCAGCTACGTCTAAGGGAAATATCAGCATTAATTGGACGTTTCTTCCATCCTTGTTCACAGTTTCAGTTCACATTATATTGATTACTTAGTAATATGAATGCTGACAGGACATCTAATTTTAAAGCCATGGCCTAATGGGACCACTCATGTATATACAATGTATTTTCAACAAGCAAACCGAATATGAAATTTAATCTGTCCTGTATAGCTCCTGGGTGTTATTAAACTAACCTTCTCTGTGTAATTGTAACCCCCGAGGACCTTTTGTAAAGCATGAATTCAAAGCTCTTTTCAGCTGCGTAAGCTCTGATTAAAAACCTGCGCCTAATATAATTTTTTCCCCAGTTTTTCTTCTGTCGGTTCAATCACGTGCATCATGACTGAGCAGCTATTAAAGGACATGTGGAGCCAAGATTTTATAACAGTTTTAAAGGAAAAGTTCACCTGAATTTCATCAGTGGAACAGAAATTAGTAGAAATTTTGAAGAATGTTCATGCTATCTTTTCCATACAATGAAAGTGGATGCCACTGAGCACCACATAAGTACAATAACAGTATTCTGTATGGCTGCTAAAAGAATTAATTGTGAACTGAATTTAATGTTTTTAGGCACTTAATTGCATGATAAATGGAATTAACATGCAAATGTATTGTAGTTTTAATTTATATTAAATGCAATTAGCTGAATTTTAGAGTGCTTTTTTGACCCACTTAAGCAGGACTTTCAGTAAGTTCATCCTTATATGTAATCTCAAAATTATTTCTATTGTCTCTTAAATATGATTAAAGTGTACTGCAGAATGTACTGACATGCAATATACATTTCTGCTGAAACTTGTATATCTTGTATTTACATATACTGTATTTGCTATTGCACGTGCAATGTTGACATTGCAATTTAGTACATTTAAATTATATTAACTTGATATGTAATATCAAAAAACACACTACAGTTCAAATTATAATCAAGTACTTGTGTTTCAGTATGTTAGTCAACACATCAAAATGAGTGTTTAATTAAACCACGAGAAAAGATTATTAAAACATAATGATTTAAAACTTAAAAAGTAGCATTTAATTTGTCATTACAAAGTGCACTTTTTGTTTGTTGGGAAACAGTCATGAATGTGTACTACTCTTTTTATATACACTTAAGTGGTCCTTCATGTAATATTATATTATTTGCGAGTATATACATTTAAGATTTGAAGTAAACTAAAATGCACATTCAATACAATACAAAATGTTATTTTAATGTCAAATCTGCTGTGACATTCTCACAATTTTAAATTCTGGCCGAACTATTTCTTTAAAAACAAGAACAATGTTTACACAAAGAGGTGTGATAATAAATCCACATGACAATGAAAGATAAAGAAAGTAAATGAGATTTTGATTTTGGTTCCGTGAATGCATCTTGGTTTAATTACTTGCCATACTGGGAAATTTCTCTATTGTATTTCGAGAGACTAATTGAGTTCCATTCAAGCAGAAGGTCCTTCAGTTATAAATCAGGTAATAATTACCTCTGAGGTTACGGAGAATCTTTTTTCAACATGTGAGGTAGCAGAAACCACAAAAGAGAAAAGGTAAACAAGAAATCCATCAGGCCTGTTGTACTTCTTTTTCTAGAATTAAGATGCTACAAGACATAAAAATTAATGACCAGCGGCGGAGGGCCTTCTGTTTTCTGAAAACAGGCCACAAATTCCCAAATGCAAGTCAACCAAATGAAAATCCTTTTCAAAGCTCTCCCTCTTTGGGTACAAGAAGCTTAAATCATTTTCTTTGAACTTGAAAGAAACCACATAAGGTTTGTGCGTGACATTCAACAGTGCTTCAGTGTTAATTTGATCACTGACAGACTTCACTATTAAAGTCACTATTAACATTTCCATTCATCTCAATGGCATTTGCTCAGCAGGAACACGCACCCGCAGATGTATGTGGCTGCATGCTGTCATCTTTGCATCTTTGACAGGGAAAAAACTGAAAAATGTTATAAAAAGGTAAATAAATAAAACACAGCTTTAGGAGCCCTCATCATTAAACTATAATAAAATGTTTGACCCATGCACAATAAAACCAGGAAAGCATATTAAGTAAACAGGCTAAATTTTGATTTATCTCTCTAATTCATGCAATAATCTCTCTTAATTCACACAAAAATAGCTTTTAGTTATGTTAAATGTCAATAACTGTAATTTGTTATTTTATCATTTCAATTTTTTAATCAAACTAAAACACGTTGTCTTTTACAGGTCTTAACAAAAGTGCTGATGGCTCGCAGGTGCAATGAAGCTGCATTCTAAAGAGAATCAAGACGCCACGGGTTAGACACTAGCACGATGCATCTGGTAGGCAGGCAGATAACTGAGAGAATATTAAAAGAGTGGAACAAACAAGCTTATAGCTTCATACTGGCGTAATAAGATGCTCAGGAAACTCGGAAGGGGGATCAGCTGTCCATGACACTTGCTCGGTCTTTCCAGCCGTGCATTCATCTGGAAACTACATTTTACCAGGGCGATGTTAAATGTCAATAACTAATTAATTTGTTATTTTATCATTTCAATTTTTTAATCAAACTAAAACACTTTGTCTTTTACAGCTCTTAACAAAAGTGCTGATGGCTCGCAGGTGCAATGAAGCTGCATTCTAAAGAGAATCAAGACGCCACGGGCTAGACACTAGCGCGATGCATCTGGTAGGCAGGCAGATAACTGAGAGAATATTAAAAGAGTGGAACAAACAAGCTTATAGCTTCATACTGGCGTAATAAGATGCTCAGGAAACTCGGAAGGGGGATCAGCTGTCCATGACACTTGCTCGGTCTTTCCAGCCGTGCATTCATCTGGAAACTACATTTTACCAGGGCGACCTTATGAAGTCTGGAGTATTTCTTTTATATGGCGTGATTTGTCTACATTACGACATGTTTTTGCTCTCATAATATCATTTTCTCTGTGATTCATAATGAAGCAGCAACAGGTTAAAGTAGATACTTTAAAATGTAAAATGCTGGTTGCATAGTGTCACCCCTAATTTTGAGGGAGGAATAATTTTGAATAAATTCAAATTAACATCAAAATGCAGTGTTACTTCAAAGAGAAATGTGCAAAGCTCTCAACAATGTTAGATGCAGAATGTCAACTTCCATTGTTTGTGATTGATGTCACATCAAGTTTGATCGTGATTCTCTGCTTTTCTCTCCAAGGAGCCATATTAATCATTAACCAGGTACCTGATGAGAATCACTGGTGTTCATTTTTTACAGCAAATTTGCCACATAGTTAAAGCATTTTCTTCACAATGCTTCAACGATAATTACTCACGCCTAATTAGAGCTACCGTTAATCAAAATGCCCAAATTATGAATATTTTCTCCCACAAAGCACAGAATTTATGAAGTATGCATAATCATTAAGCATTTATTACAGGCCATGAGTAAATTAGTTATTCTTCTAATTAGAAAATGCATTGGGCTCATTAGAGCTCTACGATGTCGAGGAGTTTCCATGAAACCGGAATCTAGAGTCATACATCCAACCAAAGAGATCAACATTAATTATTTGTTAATATTGTGATGAATTACAAATCAGTATGTTGCTGTGTTCCCAAACCTACTGAGCTGCAAATAACTTGTTTAAAACAGTCTGTTAGCCACAGCTTTGGCCAATTGTGTTTGTGATAAAACCTCATCATTTACCACAACAAAGACTATTATCTATTTAAAATGGACAATTTTACCTGATATTTGTCTTATTTTTGTTTATGCTTATCAGAGAATAATCATTAGCTTAGCAACATGCTAACAGCAGACTATTGGAATCAATTATTCACAAGTAGCACTATTTTGTGTGGCGCATTAGTCTAAAACATCCCAAATCAGTTTCTTCTAAAAAGCCTGATCCTGCATAATCAGCAATGCAACTGACACATTTAAGGCCCAGAAAGGTAGTAAGGACATCATTAAAATAGTCCATGTGACATCAATGGTTCAACTTAATTTTATGAACCTACGAGAATACTCATGCATCGTGGTACTCTTGTGAATGCTCATCGAAGGCTGACATGTAAGAGAAGATATTGTCCATTTACCCAAAATTTGAGCATTTGTGTTTCGAAGATGAATGAAATGATTTGGAACAACATCCCTTTAAACTAGTAGCTGGTAGTTTTGAAATTCTTAACTGGTTTCTAGCTGCTCCAATCTAGTAGACGATTTTGGACCAGCAGAATCCCAGCTAACAGCTGCTCATTAAGGTGGTTTGGATGGTTTTTTGAACAATTTTAGCTGATTGACTGGCCAATTACCTACTAGAGACCAGACAGAAACAAACTACCATATTCCAAAGGCTACCAGTTTAAGATTTTTCTGCCGAGATTTGATTACACTTATTTAAATTGTCCACTTTAGATATTCTATATAAGAATCTACATGTCAACTCTCATTCATTGGTGTATTAGTAGACTTTTAGGTTAAAATCCCAGGTATACTTCACTTTCCACGTTCTATCGCATCTCGCGCACAGCTGTGTCCACACAGCTTTCAAATTATACTCAAAAAACTCTTCTTTCATCTCGCGCCTGCACTGTTGTATGTTAGACATCCGCAGACACTTCTGATGATGAAAATTTCGTCACACCGACAGTGCACAGACTGTCGCGGAACGCGGATGGCCGAAGTATATTTTGGGCTTAGGGTTTGGGTTAGTAGAATAAGTTGACATGTACTTGCAAAGTTACGTATAATTGGTAGAATGTCTGTTGGGGATCATCAAAATAGTGTTAGCAGATATTAGGCAGACAGTCTACTAATACTCTAATGACTGCTGGTTGACATGCAGTTGCAAAGCTACTTACAGTTAGAAGAAAGTCTAAAGCGGAGTATCAAAATACAGTGTTAGCAAGATTTCTTTCATATATTCTCAAGCTTTGACTCAGTGGCTGTTCAACATTCAGAATTGATTCTTGACTGCATTCTGCTGGGCTAAAATGGTTGAGGGGGGAAAAGATGTGAAAGAAAGGTCGTGTTGAGTTCCAGTGGTGTGCTTTGACAACAGCAAAATGTGCTTTCTTATTGGAGGACTATGACAAGCCTTTTATATTTGAGGGAACTCTGCAGCTGAAGGTTAAATCCTCGTTTGAGGATATGTCAACGGGCCACAAGAGCAGGATATTGTTTCTGTCTCTAGCATTAGTTGTTCCTTGATACAGGCTGCATATCATATATTTGCTCACCTGCTTCTCTGATAGGGTTTCAACCCTAGCTCAGACAAACCGAACAATTTCCACTCAGCCAGCAGAGCCGGTTAGGTTTCTTTTTTACTGTGATTGTGTATGTGGCTGTCAGTAGGGATGGCTGGGATGTTTTTGCTTTAGTAAACAGCAGATGTTGGCTATGAATTATGTTGAGGTAAATGACCCACGAGGAGGAGAACATTTCTCGCTCTGTTTGCTGCGGGGCGAGACTGGACACTGGACAGACTGATTAGATTTTGAGGGATGGGGTACAGAATCGCAGCCTGATGAGTTTTGTTTTGAAGATCTGGGTGAATCTGGGTTGCCAAGTTTTGGCTTCTGGTTTTCACAAGTGTCAGTTTTAAAATTGATCTGGAAAGAGATTAAGTGTGCAGAGCGTAACGTATAAGTAAATCATGTTGCTGTTCAGCTTTAATCCCCACAACCAAGACCAGCTATAAATAGTTATTACAGGCCATGCAATTATATTTTGCATTATCTTTATATATTATCTTTTTATATTTGAAATATGTTAATATTATTTTAAATAAAATATACTGTAGGTCAGTGGCATGATGCTCATTTTTGTCTAGATCTTTTTTTTTTTCAAATACACATTAAAAATACACACCTCTTATATGCTGAACATGATTTTAATTTTACATTTTTTTATTGTTTTGTAAAATAAAAATGTGAGATCATGAAATAAAAGCCATTAAAGGATAGAATTATTGAAAAGAAAACATTATTAAAGTACTTTTATTTTATTTCACTACTATTAAAAATTATAAAACAATTATTTATTTTACTGCATTTATTTTACTATTATTTATTAGAAAAAAAGCATCAGTGGAGCATTTGTGAAAATAGTCATGTGGCCAGTGTTGGGGGTAACGCATTAGATTACTTTTTTCAAGTAACTAGTAAAGTAACGCATTACTTTTTAATTTACAAGAGAATATCTGAGTTACTTTTTTAAATAAGTAACGCAAGTTACTTTTATTTTCCAATTTATTGATTGACAGCTCTCCTGTCCCCATGTTGAGAGAAATCAGATGTTACTGTAGTTCTAAAATAAATATGAATATGCAATTATGAGATAATTCATCTCACTCACAAAAAAACAACAACACAGATTCAGTATTTAAGCCCTGTCCAGATTTAAAAAGTAACGCAAAAGTAACGTAACGCATTACTTTCCATAAAAAGTAACTAAGTAACGTAATTAGTTACTTTTTTTATGGAGTAACGCAATATTGTAATGCATTACTTTTAAAAGTAACTTTCCCCAACACTGCATGTGGCATCATTTGGTGCAACCAACATGGAGAAAATAAAACAGGAAATTATAATCAAAGAGAGGAATCCTGGTGAACCTTATGACTGAGCCAACATTATGAGTCTCTTAAAATAATTTGACTTTTTATTTATAAAATGTCATGTGGTACAACCATCTAAACCTAATGATATTCATGAATTAATAATTCATTACATTTGTAAAAATGAAATTAAACCGTTTCTAAAAATAATGACTAGGATGTGCACACTCACATGTATACAAGCTGTAAAAATTTTGTATTACTTTTTACTTGATGGTTACACTACATGACATTTTTAAAATCATCAAATTTAAACTTGTTTAACAGAAAATTTAAAACCCATATGAAATCAATATAAATACAATAATTACATTTGTGAATTTGGCACTTCTTATCAACTTTAAATGATATGTCTTATGTAATTGTGCGTGACACATGTACAGTATGTCAGTGAGGGCCAAATTATCATTCTTACAATATATGTACAATGTAGTATGTATCTAATGAAGTTTCTAAAGCTCTAAAGCTAACTTTTCCTTGCATTTGGACTATGCCTGCAACCCTCTTACACACATGCACACACACAGGCGAAGAAAGATCTTGGAAGGGATATTCAAATAAAACGACATCATATTAACCTTTTGACTAGTAGTTGCTCTGAAGACAGCCCTGTTGGGAGAGCGGTTTGGGATTTCAAAGTGAAATGAACTACGACATGTTGAACATTTGGCGGATGGGTCCCTGCGGCACTACAAGGCTATTCTAGAATAGATCTCAATTAGCTGCTTGGTTGCTTTTTTTCATGTGTCATTATCTGAGTCTATTATACTTGAAAATGAAACAGTGAGGCAGAGGGAAAGAGAGGAAGGCGAGACATGGAGCAGCAAATAACACATGCCCAAAAGCAGCGTATGGAAATCAGCACAGCACTACCTGAATTATCAAGGAAGAATGCTAGAAGTGAGAGTTACTCACCCATAAACAGACTATCTTACGAACACTATTAACAAAACCGTTATGCATTCACATGCATAATAAATAAATTCTTCCTTAAAGCTAAAAAGCAAAGCCGCAGATATTGTAAGAACATAATGGTACTAAAAAAGGCCTTAAATGAAACAACTCTACACCAAGACTCAAACTATAGCTTGAAGAAACCATGACTTACTTCAAGTACACTACTTTATGCTCACCAAGGCTGCATTTATTGATAAAAAATGTATTAACATAAAAATATATTGATCAAAATGACTATTTTAATATATTTTCAAAGCTGAATTTTCAGCAGCCATTACTGTATTACATGATCTTTAAGAAAGCATTCTAATATACTGATTTGGTGCGCACAGTTCTTATTATTATCAGTGTTGAAAATCAGATGTGCTGCTTAATATTTGCATGTGATCTTTTTCAGGATTCTTTGATAAATAGAACGTTCATAAGAACAGCATATAATTGAAATAGATTTTAGTTGTAACAATGTAAATCTTAACTGTAACATTTAAACAATTCAGTGCATCCTTGCTGAATGCAAGTATTTATTTCTTTAATACAACAGTTCTTTCTGGTCCTCGAATCTGACTAAGAATGAAATATTCAAGGGATATCGTAACTCCAACTGTTTCACTGTTTGTATCACTCCGCTTGCAGTGTTTCTCACAGCGAGTGTCATGGCGGATTCCCAAATTCACTATAATTTTAAAAACAATACTGTTTTTGTGTCATGGAATGTCGTTTTTTAGGTGTGAATGTAGTTGTTTAGACTTCAAATATACAGTTTGTTAATAAAGATAACTTCTATTTGAACATTTGCTTTAAGAGCGACCATTCAGCGCTCATAAACCCACCGAGAGCAGCCTTACCTCGGCCAGATCTTCTGGAATTTGCCACCGGTTCTGATGTCTCTATAGTGGTTAAACATGAGATATAATTCATTTTGGGTAAATCTCGCAGTTAGTATTTGGTCTCGTTAATCTATTATTTGTTCCAGAGCAAATAGATTTGGCAGAGTGCAAAATCTCATCATGTTATATTTTATGTAACTTTGTACTTTTGACTGAATTGCCAAGCAACTTTTATGATGGCTGTTGTTGTTGTTTATCAAATATTGACAAAGAGCCTATCGCTTTCCTCAGTGGACATTCAAACTAATGTTTTATTGTGAAAATTAGATTGAGCTGAAAAATTTACGTATCAGATGCAGATAATCACACTCGCTCAGTCCATCTCTCTCTCATAATACTCTACATAATACAGTGAGCTTTAATACAGTACAATAAGCTTTCAATGAAGCAACTCAACTAGTTCTAAAGTGACGTTTTCGACATAGTAACGGAGGCTTGGGCTCAGCTGTTAAACTGTCAAACTGAGATTTGAATCCTTGGTGGAAGGAAGTAGTTCTGCACAAAAGAGGGTTTTTAAAGACACTCCGTTGTTGTTTCTTATGTATTTACAAAATCGTGCCGTCGAACTGTTGTATAAATGCAATATCACACTCGTAGCTGTGAGATATGTCTGTATATTGGAATGGCTGTGATTCGACCGTAGGCACAAAGCCGCAGGCCATATCTCACATCTACTTGTCTGATATCGCTCATATATATATAATAAGTATAATAAGTGAAAGAATAACAAAGCACTGTAAACAGTAAAACTATTTGTGCCAAAAAAACAGGTATGACAATACACTAAAGTAATATAAGAAATTGTATATTGCAATATCACACAGCATGTTTTGTAGTTAAAAATAACTAGAAGTGATGACATTGGAAGCCTCACACATTCAAGTTACAAATGGCTGCATTCACTCTTACATTAAAAAATAAGGTGGATAATGTGTAATTTATTACAACTGATCCTATTTAGTACTCTAGCTACCACCCAGAAAGGCCAAATAGCAACTCACAGAAAATCACTTAAAACACCTTAGCAGCTGCAAAGCAACACCCTGGCAATCACCTACAACACCAAAACCCTAAAAAGACTGTAATAATGTCGAGACTAATTAATCTAGGAGCTTTTATGAAATGATAATCATCACATATCTGCTGTTAAATCTTCTAGCAATTAGTCCCATTAACTTCCATTATAAGTGTTTCACTGTAACCTTGATTTTCTTTTTTATTGAAAAACAGAAATGAAGAACAAGTCAAAATAATTTTTTGTTTATCAACATTATACATTGATGATTGTGCTTAATATTAACCCTGAATATTCCTTGTTATCATGTGAGATGATGATTTGCACTAATTAAAGAAATTATGCTACTAAGTTAAAAACTATACATCGAGTTTCGTATGAAGGACCACCCCTAACCCTGCCCCTAAACCTACCCCTCACACAAGTCGTACAAAATTGTACGAGTGAAGTCATACAAATTCGTATGAATTAGCCACCTCGTAAAATATGTACGAATTGGTTGTGAGATAGCGCTGGAACAGTGTATACTAACCACTTAACTTGGCAATCCTTACTTTTGTTGTAGTTTCTTCCTCTGTTTGTGCAATAGAAGCAAAACCGAACAACACTTAATTCACAGAGAAACAAACATGCCAAGAAATAATATTTTATTTGTATTTATTATTAATCTATGGGTCTTGATGTAAGGGGTCCTGCATTCAGCTTGTGTATTCTTAGTCTTTCAGTCAATCTGGAGGATTAATGATAAAATGTGAAGGCAATTGAGAATGGAGAGAGAGAGAAAGTGAGCGCTACTGGGAGAGATACCGTGGCTGCTCATCCATCTATGCAGACTGCTACAATAATTGCCCCAGCTCCTCAGCTTCGTCTTGTCACATTTGTGAAAAACATGCCCTAAACTTCAAGGAAACACAAGCAATTTCCTTTAAACATTTCATTTTCCATAAATCACCTCGCCACCCCCCAAGGCCTCTGTGCCGGGAATCTTTAATTCGGCATGCTTCTCCTCATCAATAACTTTTCTTTTTCTCGGAATATTGCACAGATTAAATTGATTGCAGTCACCTTGCCCCATAGCACTCTGAATAAATTGCACATGAGTCCTGAAGACATTTAATCTAAATCAGCCACATAGATGGTTGATGAATACATTTAAAAGAGGGTTTCATTTTTCCAGACACTCTGGAAAAACAAACCATCTCTGTTAGTCAATATTAACATCAAGCATTCTGTTCATTTCCATATTGTTAAAGGCAAATTGTAGCCCCATGATGTCTAAATTTTCATCAGCTGACACTAATACAAGTAATAATGCAAATGTCTTAAATTTTGACCTACTTTGGTGTGCAGCAGCGTATCAGAGAAAGCACATCTGAAATCATGTCTACTACTCTAGTCCCCAAACAATAGAAAGATACCTTTAATATATAGAGAGACTCCAGTAATCTCACATTTTCACAGTCTCCTGTAGAGTTTCTCAATGCCTCAAACTGTGATAAACCTTTCAGTTAAATGAAATTTTGATATTAACTCATTTAATATTTCGCATTAAATCCTCATCAAAATCAAATTAGTGATGCTAACTATTTTTACAGAACTACACTCAAACGGTAAACAATTGTCTAATTGTCATCTGTTTTTATTTCTCCTTTCAAAAACTTTAGATAAAAGTTTTATCTAAAAAGTTTTCAAACTCTTGTAAACAAGCTTATCTACAAACTACATGAACATTTGTGCCAATGATCAGCTACTTGGTGGCATTTGGTATTATAGAGGACATTCTCACTCTAAAGGGTATTTAAGTGCCCCGCATGCAAGATGAGTCATCAAAATTTTTATCTGTTTAGCTTAATGCTTAGGCCTAGACATGGATTTTTGGCGAAAGTTTTAGTAGTGAAGTTCTTTAAGGCCACAGTTCTCAAGATTCTGTGTTTGCACTGGAAATAATAAAGTGAAATCATGCAGCAGTATGGGTTCGGGCCAAGGGTTTTTGTGAAGAAAAACCTTTTTATGCTTTTATTTGCCCCTGATAAATTTTCCATTTTCAGGGCCCTAACTAGACATTCCAGTTTGAAAACATCAAACGATTCACTCAAAGGAAACAATGAATGCCGAGCTTCATTAGTTGTTCCGAGCCTTTTTTCGGAGAGTACTCAACTCGAGTGTGGCGAGCTTATAAAGTTAGCTGAAAGGAAGCAAGGGCATGCTCATTTACTGTCCAGTATTAGCTAGCCTCAAAACTCTCAAAACCATTCATCTTTACCTTTATGTTTTTCTTTATCTCTCTCTCTCTCTCTCTCTCATACTGTTGCTATTGGCAACAGTAATGCAAAACCATTAACACAGTGTTTATTTTGGTCTTCATGGTGAGCCAGCAATGAATAAGTTCATGGAATGTAGCTCCTTTTGTTATGAATATATTAGTAGTTTTGTAAACTTGTATTTTTTAAAGACACTTGGCTGCAATCAAGCTTGATATTACCAAAATTAATGTAATTGTGGTTGGATTAAATAATTATAACATGCAATTTATTGCACAATGATGTTATTTTATAATGTGTTTTTTAATATTTGAGGGGAGTGGTGTCTACATTACTTATCAATAGGGGTACCACAGGGTTCGGTGCTGGGCCCCCTCCTTTTCTCAATATATATTGGGATCACTGGGACTTATACTGGAGGATATGGTGACTTACTGTGCTGTGACAGATCCAGCAGAATGAAGATAGATAATGAAGGCAGTTCTCACAATCCGCAGGGCTTTGGTGATGGACAGCAAGGCAGTCTCTTTTGAATATCTGCTTATGAAATCTGACTCATTGTTGTTTAGCTGCTTGTTCTGTGAGGGGAAAGAAAGTTGATTGAAAACAAAAAGTTGTTTGTGTTTTCGCTTCAAATGAAAGAATAAAGACCAGGCTGTAAATCTCTGCTGCAAAACACAGACAATATATATCAAAACATTTCATGCCTTATTGCTTAATTATGTATTAGAGACATTTACATATTTGTGCATTTTAAAGATTGTGTTTTCAGATTAGATTAATGAACATTTTCAGAATCACATCATTTTAATTGTATATCTATAAAAATGTTTCCGAAAACCCCATGCATGCTTGATTTTACAGACAGAAGAAATCCTTTGTCTATTTTAGTAAACATATATAAATGTTTTAATGACATTGCTTCTGTGCAAAAAGAAACAGCTGCCCTTTGCTTCTTCCCAAAGTAAATTATGCACTGTTGCTTTCGTAGTTCAAAAGAAAGATCACTGTTCTCAGAGCTGCTGTGCACACATTCTTAATGTAGTGCAGAACATAAAAACAGAGGAACCATTTGCTCCTCTGTGCCTCGGAGCAGATGTAGGCATTAAAGAAGCTACAATTTGGACCACCTCCACTTCAGAGCTCATTTTAAATGTATTTATTATGTGCTGCTGATTTAAACTCTCTCTGCTGGAGCACAAGCCAAAATTTATCTAGTATTAATACAAATGAGGCATCAGTTTGGAAACCATGGATATTTCACCGCAAACAGAATCGAAGGATCAGGTTCACAGACTGCAGCAGTTTATATTTGAAGAGGTGGAGATGATGCCTTGTTTTGTGAAAAGCCCAATGACAAACAGCGAGCCCCTAACATCACTAACAAGCCTTTGTGACAGAAAGATTTCACAGTGGTGCTCGCGCTGACATTTTCAAAAAGCACTGCTTAATGGTGTAGAGATAAGCCTTTATTTTCACACTATCAAAGTGATAGTGTCACATCTCCATGAACAAGTCTGTTATCATGTCTGCAGTCTTGTTACATCCAACAAGATCTAAAACATAGGTCAGAAACGTATTCTGAGACACTGAAGTGTGATAGGTGAAGTTACTGCTTAGGTGGAAGCAGTAAATTTATGCTTCTTTATTCAGAGTCAAGGAAGTAAAACTACATTAAAGCCTGAGGCATCCAACATTCACTTGTTATGAGTCACCGTGAAATATTCTTGTTTCTAGACATAAATTGAATGAGTTTGTTTTATTCCAATTAATGTCTGCAGGGAACAAAGATGAGAGGCTACCAAGCTGAACATGAAGAAAAAGCAAAGGTGGGAAATGTGTGTGTGTGTGTCTTGCCCAGTGTTACATAAAGTATCCAATATTTATATTTAAGAGTTAAGACACCTTTATGGAAACAGAGTCAAATACAGATAAAGTAGCTCATGAGAAACTTAGAGAGTGAATCTATAATTTAACCTTTGATACATATTTACACATTTATTTACTATTATTAATATATTTTTTTTACTATTAAAATACCAATAAACTTTTTATTGAGCCACATAAGAATTGCTACAATGTTTCTTTACTGAGTATATATTATTACTATTTTCTACTACAAGATTATATTATACTATTACTAACTATTACTGTCTCTAACTGTAATACAGACATATTCTGTAGTGCCCTCTAAGACTTTACAAGCCAAAATGATTTGTTTTGCTTTTACAGGTTTTTTTTTTTTTTTTTTTGCGCAGTGAATTTTTCATGTCACTTTTCTTATACTTCGTATCATACTTTCAAGAATATAAATCAACTACAATGGCAGTAACTCAAAACCAAACAGATGGCCACTGTGTTTTAATGGATACAGTTTGTTGCATATTAAACAGAAAGATTGAAGAGATTGTGATTTTAATGGGATATTTCTAAATGCATTATTTTGTTCCAAATGAAAAACGGTGATGGGGAAATGTAGTCAGATCCCATTACGAACTGGTTCAGTTCAATGCATAATGCATACAAATTGCAGGATATCTAGTCAATTTGTTTTGGCTGGTGGACGTCTGGCAGTCAAATGTGCAGCAATCAGAAAGAAGAGCTGGACGTGAAAACACACACCTGTAATATTCAGAAAGCCCAGAGAGACGTCCATGTGCGGGGGACTGTTTGTTCACAGTCAGAGAGACAAAAGACTGAAAAGCTTCAAATAATTTTACTGCTACAAGCACCACTACTGTAATTGTCAGCCTGTGACTCTTTTGATATTTTCATGAAAGATTATGCTAAATCATGTTGGTTTTAATTATAAAGCAACTAACTTCTCATTTCTCCTTCATGAGCTGACAAAACATCCTTCACACTGTTTGTTTACATTCACATTCGTGTTCGTAGCAGATGCTATTCTTATCATAGTCACATACAAGAGCACAAAGTACAGAACTTCCAACTGAGAAAACGCGACGCACACTATAAGCCAGACCTCCATTTCTCACCACACGTCTTTAGCTAACAAACACAGACATGAAACACTGAACATAATCCGGCTTTATACATTTTAATCACCTGTTCTGTCTAACAATAATGTGAATTATGAACCAGCCACTGAAAACACACTGGTAATTGCACTGTTATTCACTTTTACAAATCAACCCCGGGTTTGACTATATTTGGGTGTTTGTTGAATTGAACAGGAACTTGGTTGCGGTTCACTATTGACATGCCTCTCAGCTGCTGGACTCGTGTGGCGGGTGATAAGACGAGCTTCCAATCAGAGTGAAACAACTCAACATTCAAGTCAGGTGAACTCGGTCTGAATCCCTCAGTGAGACTTGACATACAGGTATTAAACCTTTGTTTAGTTGCTACATTGTCATTTTTTTTTTTTACAAAGAAATGCTTTAAAATGCTACAATAAAAACCTGTTAATTGGTCAACTATAAGTTACCTTTACCATTGTAATTTTTTGTAAAAACTGTAATTTTTTTAATTCTATTGTACCACCTGAGCTATTATGATGCTTATCAATACATTTACTTGGTAGTTCAAGATTAGTATATTAACATTAAATCTCTCAATGAAATATACAAGTTGTAATATATAAAGAAATCAAAATGCCATCCTGAAATACAGTATTTTTTAAGAGTGAACTTCCTTATTCATACCAATAAGAAGGCTTACTAATTCATTCCTCATGAATGTCCTTTAAACGTGACACGACCCATTATCGCATTTTGCACTTTCATTACAGTACCGACCCAATCAGATGAAACAACAACAACAGCCTCACAATTCATTGAAAAGGTAATGAAACATTACTGATGCATCTCTGAAGACGGGAAGCAAAAACAATATTAATAAGACGGAGGGGGACGTCGATACGTGCCTCTATTTGTGGTCAGCGAACATAATGGCGTGTTAATGATGACTGAACGAATGTGGAGGAGATGAGGTGAGATTCTCATTGGCTGCTGTTTTCGGACACATTATTAGTCTAATTGGAAGTGAGACGCTGTTGGTTTTATACGTTGACAATCCGACATGGCTAACAGTCCCTGAAATCTCATCGCATGTGGGACAAATCAGACATCTGGCCGAAAAAATGAAGGGTGGAAAAGAATAACAAATTAGATTGATGATGAACAAATGACGCATTTATTACTGCGAGTGACTGAGACACGCAAGAAGACAAATTACTTTCTGGCTGCTGTGTTGTGCTGAGAAGCCTTTTATTAGCCAATTCAAGGTCACATGCCGCCATCGACTACCATACACTACCATATATAATTATAATTATTGTGATATTGATATATAATCACAAAACTATGGACAAACTGTGGAGCCCTATAAACAAGCACAGCAAACCTGGAACAGACACACATTTCAAAATAATTTTTATCAGAAAAATAAATGAATAAGTAGCATTTTTCGTGCAGCCAGAATATCCACTTAGTAATTCCACATGAGTCTTTTCTGCAATCTAAATGAGATCTAGCTATATTTTACAACAGAAGCACTTCAGACGTGAAATGCGATAATAAGCGGCTGGTAACTTGTTGTTCAGCAAACAGGCAAAGCAACAGATCTCGGGTCAGTCTGAAGTGAAAATCATTGTGATAGTTTTGCAGCTGTATCGGCTCCTCTCTGTTTTTATGTCTCCTAAAATGCGGCGGATCGTCCTCCCTCCTGGTGGAGGTCCTCATTATCTTGTTCCTCCCACTCGCTATTTGAATTATTTGCCCTGCTCGATTTAGCAGCATCAGGCCGACTCCATCACATGCCACAGGCTGTGCAGGCGCACACGCAGAGCTCAAAATAATGCTGACACGTCGTCACAGTTGATTGAGCGGCAAACCTTGTTAAAGCCAAAACGGATGATGCAAAAGTCTGAAGCAGAATCAATCGATTCATTCCTGGGCTTTTTGTTGTTGTTGCTTATTTACATTATTTTCAGATACAAAGCTTTTTAAATATCAAGGCTTTGAGACAAAAATCTGAGGAAATTCTCCTTAAGTTAAATAAGTTTAGATGTAAATAGAAGCATGCATCTAATAGACAAAAATCAATGATCTAATGACGTGTGATACTCTTAAGAATGAATGAATGGATGGATGGATGGAAAAACAAGCAGACATATTTTTGGACACGGGCTGGATTACAAATAAGTAAAACACCAGGAACCTGAACCTGAAAACAGGCTTGAAAGCAGATTTTGTAGAGTCAGACTTTGGCTTGGAGACAGAACTGCATGAAAAGCTTTCTTTTTCATAAACTCTTTGCTACAACTCATTTTTATATATTAGCTGTTGGCTACATAATGTCTGAAGAATGAAACCCCAATTAGGATTAAATGACTGACTCATCCACACCACAGTGACAATGTGCTCTTTGTGTTTCTAATTAAATCCATTATTTTCAGCGGATTATTTCCATTATCTTATGCTAACAGAGCAGTATGACCACCGCGGACAGCAATGCTTGCACAGACTGCTGCAATGTTAGCAGAAAATGACATACTGTAAGATTTCTTTCCTCACTCCGTCTCTGCTGCTGTAACAGGTGTGACAGTATTTCGCTGAAACGAGTGCTTTAATGATTCTGTGAATCTGTGTTAATTCTATCTCCATTTGTCTCAGATACTAAATGTTACTTATAAACACCCCATTGACTCTCTTTTAACCTGAAGCTGTTTGAATGTCATCATTAATTCTGCAGGAGTAAAGGAGTCTGCGTTAGTAGACCCTGCTGTAATAGTCATAAAAGTGAACAACGTATTATATTGTGCATATTTCCTCTTGTACTAATATTTCTATGCAGTCTGGATAGTTGGATAAGAGAAAAGAAAAGAAAAGAAAAAGAAGAAAAGAAAAGAAAACAACTTTTTTCAAATAAATAAAAAATAAGGGTTATTTGTGCTTTTCAATGTATACTACTAGACATTCTTTATACAAAAAAAAAACCTAAATACAGTAAAAACCGGTTAAAAGGGTCAATTAATTATTATTTACAAATTATTTTGTTTCTTGGGGTGCTCTTATAATCTTATGCTTTTTTTCCATCAAAAATGGTCATAATTTAGATTAATAAAAAAAATCTGAAGAAAAATAGAAAAGGTACAGGTAATGACCCTATTTACGTGGATTGTTAAGTTAACATTACATCACTTAATAAAATGTACGTTTAAAAGTTGTAAAATACACAGGAACCAATATGCCAATCCCATAATACCTGAAACTTTGTCACTGTAATTTTTATGCTGAATTTCTGCCAACCACATCTGCCAGCGTTTTACTGTAAATTTAACATGATATTTTTTACAGTGTGAATTTTTTTTTTTTTTTTTTACATGACTTTTAAATTAAATAGTTACCTACTGGCCTTTTGTGATTGAGGATGATGGCTGGCTTTAGGTTGATGATAACTGTAGTCCAACTTTATTTACCTGCTCAGGGGGAAAGAAAATAATGTAGTATTCTACTGTGAACTCCACTTTCAAGAAAATGTTATTGTAAAGCTCCAGTCAAACAATCTATTTATAGAGCCATTCTTTTTTTTTTCTTCATTTCTTTTTTCTAGGAAATACTGTTGTTAAAAACATGGATGGGCTCTTAGAATCCAAAGTTACTCTCAAGCTTGCAGGCTGTTTTAGCCATGCCCAAAGAGTCACGAAAACCACTTTAGGATCTGATTCATATATCCTGACAGGCATATAAAAAACTCAGTATGCATATGTAAGGTCTCATCTGTGCAGCACATTTCAGCATCTGGTGGCAGACGGCTCAGACCTCAGAGTCCTCTGAGGAACATCTGTGTTCTCATTACTGCAGTTCGGCCACATTTCACTGCCTGCATTTCCTGCTCTCATATATCTGGAGCTTCTACAGGCCACGAGCTCGTGTTTGTGTTAGTCGGGCCGTCTTTAGTAATACAGGTCAACTCAATCCTGACCCAAGACTGGATTACACAGTCATCTTGAGGGAAACAGATCAACAATCCTTATATAATGTAATTGTGCTGTTTATTACGTCTTGAGGTATCTGAAGGTAACCTAAAAATTACGAATTCAGTCATCATTTATTCACTTTTTCGTCTTTACAAACTTTTATGATTTTTTTTCTTCTTCTGTGAAAACCCCAAAAGAAGATGTTTAGCAGAATGTCCAAGCTGGACATTTCCATACAAAGACAGTGGATGATGACTGGGGCTTTTAAATTCCACAAAGCGCACTAAACGTCTCGTATACTGGATTCTAAATTTTCAATAGTCATACAATAACTTAGTGTGAGGAACTTTACATTTTTGGATGAATTGTTCCTTTCATGGTATATTTACAACCTGCAGCAGACGTTCGACATGTGAAGGGAAATTTGATGCATTTATGAGCAGTTAAATGCTAAGCCATTAAAAGTTGTTAAATCTTGTGACCAGCAGTCGCCCTGCTGCTGCAGTGTGTAAAAGCAGATATCATTACTGTACTTTAGTGCGTCTGAATTCCCACGTGCGTGTGCTATTTCATATCTGCCGTCTTTGGAAAGTAACACAGCTCACTTATGATTTATGCATGCCATAAATAGAAGATAGGAAGTGGAAAATTGAAAATGTATCAAAGCTGAACATTTGCTGCTTGACTTAGCAAAGAGAAAAGTCCTGTTTGCATGAGCGACTGCTCTGCGATTGAAAGGGTGGAAAAGAATAACAAATTAGATTGATGATGAACAAATGACGCATTTATTACTGCGAGTGACTGAGACACGCAAGAAGACAAATTACTTTCTGGCTGCTGTGTTGTGCTGAGAAGCCTTTTATTAGCCAATTCAAGGTCACATGCCGCCATCGACTACCATACACTACCATATATAATTATAATTATTGTGATATTGATATATAATCACAAAACTATGGACAAACTGTGGAGCCCTATAAACAAGCACAGCAAACCTGGAACAGACACACATTTCAAAATAATTTTTATCAGAAAAATAAATGAATAAGTAGCATTTTTCGTGCAGCCAGAATATCCACTTAGTAATTCCACATGAGTCTTTTCTGCAATCTAAATGAGATCTAGCTATATTTTACAACAGAAGCACTTCAGACGTGAAATGCGATAATAAGCGGCTGGTAACTTGTTGTTCAGCAAACAGGCAAAGCAACAGATCTCGGGTCAGTCTGAAGTGAAAATCATTGTGATAGTTTTGCAGCTGTATCGGCTCCTCTCTGTTTTTATGTCTCCTAAAATGCGGCGGATCGTCCTCCCTCCTGGTGGAGGTCCTCATTATCTTGTTCCTCCCACTCGCTATTTGAATTATTTGCCCTGCTCGATTTAGCAGCATCAGGCCGACTCCATCACATGCCACAGGCTGTGCAGGCGCACACGCAGAGCTCAAAATAATGCTGACACGTCGTCACAGTTGATTGAGCGGCAAACCTTGTTAAAGCCAAAACGGATGATGCAAAAGTCTGAAGCAGAATCAATCGATTCATTCCTGGGCTTTTTGTTGTTGTTGCTTATTTACATTATTTTCAGATACAAAGCTTTTTAAATATCAAGGCTTTGAGACAAAAATCTGAGGAAATTCTCCTTAAGTTAAATAAGTTTAGATGTAAATAGAAGCATGCATCTAATAGACAAAAATCAATGATCTAATGACGTGTGATACTCTTAAGAATGAATGAATGGATGGATGGATGGAAAAACAAGCAGACATATTTTTGGACACGGGCTGGATTACAAATAAGTAAAACACCAGGAACCTGAACCTGAAAACAGGCTTGAAAGCAGATTTTGTAGAGTCAGACTTTGGCTTGGAGACAGAACTGCATGAAAAGCTTTCTTTTTCATAAACTCTTTGCTACAACTCATTTTTATATATTAGCTGTTGGCTACATAATGTCTGAAGAATGAAACCCCAATTAGGATTAAATGACTGACTCATCCACACCACAGTGACAATGTGCTCTTTGTGTTTCTAATTAAATCCATTATTTTCAGCGGATTATTTCCATTATCTTATGCTAACAGAGCAGTATGACCACCGCGGACAGCAATGCTTGCACAGACTGCTGCAATGTTAGCAGAAAATGACATACTGTAAGATTTCTTTCCTCACTCCGTCTCTGCTGCTGTAACAGGTGTGACAGTATTTCGCTGAAACGAGTGCTTTAATGATTCTGTGAATCTGTGTTAATTCTATCTCCATTTGTCTCAGATACTAAATGTTACTTATAAACACCCCATTGACTCTCTTTTAACCTGAAGCTGTTTGAATGTCATCATTAATTCTGCAGGAGTAAAGGAGTCTGCGTTAGTAGACCCTGCTGTAATAGTCATAAAAGTGAACAACGTATTATATTGTGCATATTTCCTCTTGTACTAATATTTCTATGCAGTCTGGATAGTTGGATAAGAGAAAAGAAAAGAAAAGAAAAAGAAGAAAAGAAAAGAAAACAACTTTTTTCAAATAAATAAAAAATAAGGGTTATTTGTGCTTTTCAATGTATACTACTAGACATTCTTTATACAAAAAAAAAACCTAAATACAGTAAAAACCGGTTAAAAGGGTCAATTAATTATTATTTACAAATTATTTTGTTTCTTGGGGTGCTCTTATAATCTTATGCTTTTTTTCCATCAAAAATGGTCATAATTTAGATTAATAAAAAAAATCTGAAGAAAAATAGAAAAGGTACAGGTAATGACCCTATTTACGTGGATTGTTAAGTTAACATTACATCACTTAATAAAATGTACGTTTAAAAGTTGTAAAATACACAGGAACCAATATGCCAATCCCATAATACCTGAAACTTTGTCACTGTAATTTTTATGCTGAATTTCTGCCAACCACATCTGCCAGCGTTTTACTGTAAATTTAACATGATATTTTTTACAGTGTGAATTTTTTTTTTTTTTTTTTACATGACTTTTAAATTAAATAGTTACCTACTGGCCTTTTGTGATTGAGGATGATGGCTGGCTTTAGGTTGATGATAACTGTAGTCCAACTTTATTTACCTGCTCAGGGGGAAAGAAAATAATGTAGTATTCTACTGTGAACTCCACTTTCAAGAAAATGTTATTGTAAAGCTCCAGTCAAACAATCTATTTATAGAGCCATTCTTTTTTTTTTCTTCATTTCTTTTTTCTAGGAAATACTGTTGTTAAAAACATGGATGGGCTCTTAGAATCCAAAGTTACTCTCAAGCTTGCAGGCTGTTTTAGCCATGCCCAAAGAGTCACGAAAACCACTTTAGGATCTGATTCATATATCCTGACAGGCATATAAAAAACTCAGTATGCATATGTAAGGTCTCATCTGTGCAGCACATTTCAGCATCTGGTGGCAGACGGCTCAGACCTCAGAGTCCTCTGAGGAACATCTGTGTTCTCATTACTGCAGTTCGGCCACATTTCACTGCCTGCATTTCCTGCTCTCATATATCTGGAGCTTCTACAGGCCACGAGCTCGTGTTTGTGTTAGTCGGGCCGTCTTTAGTAATACAGGTCAACTCAATCCTGACCCAAGACTGGATTACACAGTCATCTTGAGGGAAACAGATCAACAATCCTTATATAATGTAATTGTGCTGTTTATTACGTCTTGAGGTATCTGAAGGTAACCTAAAAATTACGAATTCAGTCATCATTTATTCACTTTTTCGTCTTTACAAACTTTTATGATTTTTTTTCTTCTTCTGTGAAAACCCCAAAAGAAGATGTTTAGCAGAATGTCCAAGCTGGACATTTCCATACAAAGACAGTGGATGGTGACTGGGCTGTCAATCTCCACAAAGCACAAAAAGCAAGTCTTCTATATAGTCATACCATAAATTAGTGCAGGGATCTTTTCATTTTCATCTTTAGGTGAACTGTTCCTTTAAGTTCTGTCATCATGTTCTTCAGTATGATATCACACTCATGATATAAATATCATTTACAACCTGCAGCAGACATTCGACATGTGAAGGGAAATTTGATACATTTATGAGCAGTTAAATGCTAAGCCATTAAAAGTTGTTAAATCTTGTGACCAGCAGTCGCCCTGCTGCTGCAGTGTGTAAAAGCAGATATCATTACTGTACTTTAGTGCGTCTGAATTCCCACGTGCGTGTGCTATTTCATATCTGCCGTCTTTGGAAAGTAACACAGCTCACTTATGATTTATGCATGCCATAAATAGAAGATAGGAAGTGGAAAATTGAAAATGTATCAAAGCTGAACATTTGCTGCTTGACTTAGCAAAGAGAAAAGTCCTGTTTGCATGAGCGACTGCTCTGCGATTAAGAAAAAAGGCCTTCGTGACCAGAACAGTGTGTCCTGTCTCTGCATACAGGACTTATGAGATGCTGCAAGATGAAACTTCAATCAATAGAAGATTTTTGTGCCTTGCTATGCAAGTTTAATGCCTCTGAAGAAAGTTCATTATGCGCACAGTCACGTTCACTAAAACCTGCCAGCAGCCGATCGCTACGTGTGCAGTGATGAAACGTTTTTCACAAGCAATTAACTTCAGATATCTCATGTCAGGAGTTTACACCGAATGCTTTGTTTATCCAGCTGATGCAGATGTGTTTGGCACCGATTATGTGCAGGTGTAATGACTCTGTAATTTCTAACTTTCACCTGAGTGGACATGAACCAAAAATTCAGACTAAGAATATAAAATCAGAGTCACACTGAATGTCAGACTCTGTTCCGTGTTTTGTGGTTGTTTTCCTCATGTGCCTTCCTTTCCCATGTTTAATTTGTCCCAGGTGTTTCCCTTGATTGTTTCATTGCTCCCAGGTGTGTCTCGTCATCCCCTCCTCCTGTGTGTATAAATAGTGTTCCCTGTGTGTGCTCCAGTGGCCGGTATTGTTCATGTCATGTCTCCATGTATTGCGTGAGTGTTCCGTGTTCCTTTGTGTAAATTAAAACCCAGTTGGATTGATGTACTCCTCGTCTCTCTCCGTTCCTTGCTCCTGACTCTGCTCAGCAGTGCACCCGTGACACTGACTTTGTGTGTTGATTTTTTTTCCCCCGTCTTTTTGGAGCTTGACAGCCCCTGGCCACTATATGCTTCTTTTGTGTTGCACAGAAGAAAGAAAGTCATACAGGCTTGGAATGACATGAAAGTGAATAAATATTGACAATCAGAATTTCAATTTTTAGGGTAAACATTCCTTTTCAGAGGTTAGTTACAAACGTGTATATATCAAAAATGTATAGTTTTCTTTCAGTTTGACGATTGCAGGCAGGACATATGCCATGTGGGACATTTTAGAAAGTGTCTGGCCATTAGATCGTCTTCTCCTCCACAGTGCACAGTTGGCACATCCACCTAATGAGAAGCACTAGAGGTGTATTTTCAGAGGGACGTCTCAAATAGGCAGCCGCCTGCTGAAGGGTGAGATCTTTACAGCAGACTTTCCTAAATAATTCATGAGTGTCAAGCAATAAAACCCCTTTTTGTCACAGACCACAGGTGCATGGATGTTTACAGATGCTGCAGACATCAGGCCTGTTGGGATTCCACATAAATGTGACTCCCTTCAGTGGATTTCAGGTCTCTGCGAGGAAATGTCAGACAAGACCCATGTGCTTTCTGATGTTTTTCCTCTGATGCTGGTACATGACCCGTGATATAAGAGCAGATAACACAACATGGTGCAAAACAACAAGTGAAGCCTATAATCTGATCAATCATTCACAGATGTAGACCAGAGGTTTTCAGACCAGTGCACGTTTGTGACAAGGAACATACTATATTTTTTTGTCTTAAAAGCCTTTATCATATTATTTAATATGTGCATTTCTGTTTACATTTTGCTGTCAGGTCAAAAAGGTGGTTTTCTTGCATTGTTGGTTTATGGCCCTTTATAAAATAATTAATTAAAAAATTAAGAACTAGCCCCAGCCACCCCAATAAATACACTAAAAGGAAATTATATTTCTGAAATGAAGCTGCTTATTTGCATTTATGTCATGTCACATGCGATTGATTAATAATGTCACATCTAAATGATGCTCATGTGTTTGGCTGCTGTCTTTGGTGCTGAACGTCTGCCTGTGTGAAAAATTATATGTTAATGCAGAAGAGAGCAAATTTAGATTTTTACTTTTGCCATCTGTCCTCTACCTATCATTCTTCTTCACATTATTATCATTATTATTTTTGTACATGCTTCATTTCTTTTTATGTTGTTGCTCCTGTCTCCAGGGACAGACATGTTTCCTTATATTCTCTTATGATTATTTTCTCTTATGGCTATTTTTGTTTCATAACAAAGTCTGGATTGGAATAAAAGCATTGGAGAGGTCAGTCATTCACACACGCTGAGTCTCATGTGTTATTACAGTACATGTCAAATACTGTAGCTGATGTAGAGTCTACATGGCAGGAGTAATTATGGTAATTACATGTCAAAGCTACTGCGTTCAGTTAAAGTCAGCAGAAATATAAAAAAATATATATTTTTGACTATATATATATATATATATATATTGACAAAAAAATATATATATATCCAATCAATTCTCTATGGACAAAATCCCAAAGTCCCACCCTAATGAGTGCCACATATACACATGGTTTCTCGCTGGATCAATGATTTCAATGATTTATTATTCTGTAAATAAGTAAATATTTGTAAATCGTAATAATTTTAAATGTAATTGAAATACTAAGCTTTTGTTTCACCTAACATCATGATTTCACTTTCAGTCGCAATGCAATAGCATATTTAAATGTTTTTGATCAAACGTCCACCGGCTGCTAGTCAGGGTTTTGTATTTTATGTGTGACCGTCTGTGAGCAGATCAGACACGAGTCAAGGACACAAAGACGTCCTCGCTGGACTGTGACTATTAGTGCAAACTTCATTGTTATTCTATCACTCGTAGCGGGATTAGAAATATATCAGAAACGCTCTTGAGAAGGTGAAGGGGTGCTGATACACTCAGCAGAGGAGAGGAACACCAGAAGTTTGTCCTACAAGAAGCCCTGTGACATTTAATCTATCGCTGTAGGGAAGACGAGAGATGGGACGAGTTTCATCAAAGTATGTCAACACTGGAGAGGAGGGTGAAAGACACGCTACAACCTCACTTCTGAGACCCAGCACGATTGCTTGAGAAAACTGAAATATTACAGACCAATGAGCATTTAATGAATGAAAACCCTGCCCTGCAGCTGATTCCAAAGATGTCATTGTTCATGTCAATCACAGTGCTGATTTCTACACAACTGACCTATACTACAGGTAACCAAAGAAAACAGCTGCAGGCAGGGATTGTGCTTAACTGACTTGGGATAAAAATTATTATGGGCTTAATTTACAGGCTCAGTTATAACTATAGTTCAAGATACATCATAAATATATTGTGTACATTTACTTACCTGTACAATAAATTAATTTTAAAAATAATAAGAATAACAAGGCATCAAGGTATTATTATAAAGAGCCCCTAAAGGGACATGAGATGAAATGAGATTATATTAAAAAATTATATTAAATGTGTTCTTTTGATGAAATTTTCATTCCCTCACAAAAAAATCAAGTGTTCCCCTAAAAAAACTTAAATACTAAATAATATGACAAGAGAGCAAAAACTATATTTCATTGCTTTTGAGAGTGAACACAAGTTTGTCGGAGAGCACAATACTTTTGCAAAAGAACACAAAAGCATTTTTATTTATTTTTTTTCCTCTTTTTCATCACCATCTCCCCTTAGGGGCTCCGTATAATGACTTTGGACATTAGGAGGCTGTCTTATCTGCAATTGCTGAGGCCATAATAATAAACTACGTTGAAATAATTTAAGTAATTGAATTAAAAATAAAATGTATAACGAGCAAATAAAAATGCATGCACATTGTAGCAACAGACAAAAACCTGTACACTCAGACTCCAGGAAGTTGCATAAAGACAGTCAATTGGAGCTTGCTTGACTAAGAAAGTGTTGGCATTCGAAATTCCCATGCGGAATTCTTTCAATAATTTCATTGCAACGTTAGTTGTTTGTGAAGTGTTGGTGCAAAGCCAATAAAGCAATGTTGAAAACGTGTACAAATTAAAATGACATCAAGAAGCAGCCTGGAGGCCAGTTCAGTCACATAATAACTGAAGAAGGGGGGGAAAATGCCTCCAGAAATCACTGCAGTTCATGAATTCAAACTTCAAATATTTATCCTGAAGGCAGCTTTAAAAAGTTGTAAGTTTCTCTCTGTGGGCAGAGTCATCCCCAGGATCGATCGGTCGTGGTGAGGTAGGTGAAAGTTTTAAGATTGAGAATGCTATACTGACTGTACATTTGTTAAAAATGCTAAAATAGATTTGTTTTCCCTTTACTGGAAACTGGAATAGTTTATGTGGGATAGTTTATGTGAAAAATGAAAATGAAAATTCTGTCATTAATTACTCAACAATATCGTTCCAAACCCGTAAGACCTTGCTTCATCTTTGAAACACAAATTAAGATATTTTTGGTGAAATCTGAGACCTCTCTGACCCTGCATTAACAGCAATGCAACTGAAACGTTCAAGGCCTAGAAAGGTAGTAAGGACTTTGTTAATGAATTTAATAAAGTCGTTATTTTTGTTTTGTTTTTTGCATACAAAAAGTATGCTTTTCTCAAAGCTTCATAACATTACGGTTGAACCACTTATGTCACCATTTTAACATGTCATGTCCTTACTACCTTTCTGGGCCTTGAATGTTTCAGTTACATTGCTGTCTATGCAGGGTCAGAAAGCTGTCAGATTTCACCAAAAATATCTTAATTTGTCTTTCGGGTCTTACGGGTAACATAAGAAATAAGTAAGCTAACATACTATGTTAATGATTCAATACATTCATATATACACAAAAACAGGTAGCAAACATTAATAATGGGTCAAATTATACATTAAATGCAACTGTTTTCTAGTAGAACAATCAGTACTGATTATACTGTAAATAAACTTACATATTAAACATTTCCCTCAGCTGTCATCTTGGGTGTGAAGTCTGAAGCAACCAAGAACGGACATTTGTAATCCCAAATGTGGCTTTACACATCAAAAGAGGCTGATCTCTCTTATCGGGACGAAGCTAAATGTTGGGTCACTTGCTCCGGCTCAAGGGCGAGACACTCTGAGACACTCCAGATCTCCATCCTCAAAGGAACTGCAGTGATAGAGAAGAGCACATACTTACAAATGTGGAGATTAGCAGCTGTGTTCACTGAGAGCTGGAGGCTTTATCTATTATCTGCTTCTTTTGGACCTCTGGTGCTCCGCTGCTCTCTGGGGCAAATCCAGAGCGACTGAAATACACAGAGAAAAGCTGTGTTAAAGAACAGCTCAAGTGTTTTTGCCTTCGAGGAGCAAAAGGTTTGTGTGGGGATCTGTGAATCAGGCCGTGACCCAGAAGACACAGAGAAGCTGAAAATAGTTTCATATACTTGGGAATGTAAAGCAGTCGACGGCGTGAGATCGACGGATCGATCTGACTATTAAAATGATAATCTGTCTGGGAAATCCTCCAGTCAGCCAGGGATGATTTAAAGTGTCTAAAGAGCGAATGAGGAGGTTTATGCGAACGAGTCCCACACAGCGCCTGGAGAGATGCAGATTCAATTTGAAAACACACATATAAAATGAGTTCAAGAGATTTAATGAGAACCAGCTCCCATTAAAACAAACAGCAAGGAAGAAAGAAAAGGAATGGATGGAGGCCACAGGCACATAAAAATAGTCTTGGAGAAGTTAAACGTGACAAAGTTGCAAGTAGCCTATTTTCTCTGCGATGACCTGCAATGGCTTCTGTGTTTCGGTGTCCGAGGTCAACGGGGACAAATATCACGGAAACGTTTAGTTTGCGTCGCACAGATGATAACAGGTTTGCTCAGGCACTGCAGCCACATTGTTTTGCTCCCTTCAGTTTGACTGCTGACCTTGAGTTTCCTGCATCAAACCCAACAGGAGAAAATGAGGACGGGGACAAATATCATGAAAACGTTTAGTTTGCGTCGCACAGATGATAACAGGTTTGCTCAGGCACTGCAGCCACATTGTTTTCTCCCTTCGGTTTGACTGCTGACCTTGAGTTTCCTGCATCAAACCCAAAGGGAGAAAATGAGGCACGAACAGGTTCAAGTTCAGATGTTTTCAGCACATTCTCAAGCTTCTGTTGTTGACTGAACAAAACAAAGACAGTAAAAGGCTGATTATAGGCTTCTTAAATGTGCAAGATAAGCTGCAAATGAGCTTTCAGGTATTTCACAACCTGAACAAAAATAAAAAAGTTTCCTTTACATTTGCATTGTTTTTATTAATAAGCGACACTCATCGAAGAATGATCATCGATGAATGAAAGAATAGATGTTAGATCAGTCAATCACAAACTGAAGTTCTATCCTCAGATGCTGAGCTTTATTGTCTGAACATTGGTGAACTGGTTCCTTTGATTCAGTCTTTTTCTGTTGGATGTTGGTGGTTTGTTAACAATGTAAGCCGTCTGAAGGGGTCTTGGTGGAGGTGGGTTATCGAGCATTGGATTGCTTCCATAGTTTTTTATTTGTATCGGTCTGTCCAAGCTTACCTCAGCACAAACTCAAATCTCCTCCCCAAACTCAATAACTCATCACAATGCTGGCCGCTGATAGAAGCCCCAGGCACTTCAGTTTCCCATGTTTCAACTGCTCAGAATGTGTCTGGTCTCGTCTCTTCCTGACCAGACTGTCAGAATTTAAAATGCTCAGCACATTTTTCCATATGTCCATCTGAGAATCAGAAATGGGCCTCGGTTATTGCAAAAAGCATCTGGATGCCTTTGTGGTTCACATCAGAAGAGAAATATATATATATATATATATTGTAAGCTTTAATGTTTTAATAAAACCCCTAACTCTGATTAAGTAATGAATAACCATTTCTGTCAGGACCACTATTGTCAAAGATGACTGACAAATAGCATACAGTTTGGATTGGCGGTATGGTTGTGTTCTGGGCAAGAACTCCCTGTGCATCCATGCAGCCTAGTATGGATAAGAGCAGGGAAAGCAGCAATAGCCTAATAATTACTAAATAATTATTAGTCTGATTCAAAGGAGAATCAGAAGGCCGAATCCTGACTGACGAGAGGAGGAGTTGGGGATGGAGGAGGGTAATTAGCTATTGAACAACACGAAAGCTGGTGATAATACCGAAGGACCTTATATATGTGTGCTGTGATGGGTGTCACATCCCTATAGGTAGACGTGGATCAGCTGAGAGTCAGCTGATGCAAGCTTGACTAACGTGACCTGCCAGAACTAACGCTACACTTGAAAATAACCATATATACTTTTATAAACAAATTAACTGACCCATTTATTTAGTCGCGCACTTAACAGTTACAATTACCAGTAACATTTTCAATGTTTAGTGCACATTTTATGTTTACAAATATTTGAGTGAATCGAAACAAACATTCTAGAATATTTTCTAGCAAATCTTTCAAAATTAAAATTCTAACTCTAGTATCTGCAGATTATGCACTCAGGTTTTACTTAACTTTTAAGTAAATATTTAAAAAAAGTGCAAATTAAGTTTTTATTTAGAATCAGCATTTTTGCGTAAGTAGCTATAATCATATTGCATTATATAGCAGTGGTATATTGGCCATCAGAGACTCAAAAGGTATAGATCTCTGCTGCTGATAAATGTTTCTTTACTTAAAAAAATGGTCAACTTTATTTTCAGCAGATGAAACAAGCAGGAATCTTCTTTCAGCTCAGTGCCCTCATATAAAAAGGTCTTTCCATCTGGACTCAGAGGTTTCTTCTCTATCATTATTTAATCATACTGCTCTAAAAGAATAAGAGCGCATCTAGAATATTTCCACCATGTTATAAACCTCTTCCACCAAACACCGTGGAAATGGGCTTGCGGGAGTCTTGGGCCTCATACTGGTGTTTTTAAGTCAATCTTGGAAGGATATAATGGCATGAGGTTTGATGTAGATGTGGTGGGAAGGAAGCCATCTGAATCTGTTGACAGTGTCTCACTGTATTCTCATGATGTTTGGAGAATAATGAAGCTGAGGAGCGAGCGGGGGGGATTTGAAAGAAACACATTTGCGTAGGACCGGTGGTGGAGGCTTTGTGCTCTGACTTGATGTGGCACATTAAGATGGCACGCAGTATATGCGGCTCTATGGGCAGCTTATTGTCAGCAGTGGAGGCAGAATTTGCTTGTCATGTTGAACTGTTTTTGAAATTCATGGATCAGAAGGCCGAATCCTGACTGACGAGAGGAGGAGTTGGGGATGGAGGAGGGTAATTAGCTATTGAACAACACGAAAGCTGGTGATAATACCGAAGGACCTTATATATGTGTGCTGTGATGGGTGTCACATCCCTATAGGTAGACGTGGATCAGCTGAGAGTCAGCTGATGCGAGCTTGACTAACGTGACCTGCCAGAACTAACGCTACACTTGAAAATAACCATATATACTTTTATAAACAAATTAACTGACCCATTTATTTAGTCGCGCACTTAACAGTTACAATTACCAGTAACATTTTCAATGTTTAGTGCACATTTTATGTTTACAAATATTTGAGTGAATCGAAACAAACATTCTAGAATATTTTCTAGCAAATCTTTCAAAATTAAAATTCTAACTCTAGTATCTGCAGATTATGCACTCAGGTTTTACTTAACTTTTAAGTAAATATTTAAAAAAAGTGCAAATTAAGTTTTTATTTAGAATCAGCATTTTTGCGTACGTAGCTATAATCATATTGCATTATATAGCAGTGGTATATTGGCCACCAGAGACTCAAAAAGTATAGATCTCTGCTGCTGATAAATGTTTCTTTACTTAAAAAAATGGTCAACTTTATTTTCAGCAGATGAAACAAGCAGGAATCTTCTTTCAGCTCAGTGCCCTCATATAAAAAGGTCTTTCCATCTGGACTCAGAGGTTTCTTCTCTATCATTATTTAATCATACTGCTCTAAAAGAATAAGAGCGCATCTAGAATATTTCCACCATGTGATAAACCTCTTCCACCAAACACCGTGGAAATGGGCTTGCGGGAGTCTTGGGCCTCATACTGGTGTTTTTAAGTCAATCTTGGAAGGATATAATGGCATGAGGTTTGATGTAGATGTGGTGGGAAGGAAGCCATCTGAATCTGTTGACAGTGTCTCACTGTATTCTCATGATGTTTGGAGAATAATGAAGCTGAGGAGCGAGCGGGGGGGATTTGAAAGAAACACATTTGCGTAGGACCGGTGGTGGAGGCTTTGTGCTCTGACTTGATGTGGCACATTAAGATGGCACGCAGTATATGCGGCTCTATGGGCAGCTTATTGTCAGCGGTGGAGGCAGAATTTGCTTGTCATGTTGAACTGTTTTTGAAATTCATGGTAAAATTTGTGCATAATGTAAAGGGTCTCATTTCCGTACATATGCATGTCATGTCTCTGAATTGGCTGTTTTTTTTTTCTGGATTTCTCTTATTTTAATCAATGGCTGTGTTACATGAATATGTTACATGAATATCTTGCAGTATTCGAGGTGGATCTGCCTGTTAAATTATATAATCTGAAACCTTAGACAGATGTTGACACAATTATGATCTGAAGCTAAAACAATGCTTGTGTTTGAAAACAGAAAGGTCAAGTCTCTTGGTGCTGAAAATAAAATAAGTAAAATAAAATGTTTCAAAGCTTTTAATTGTTATGACAATGTGCTCTATCAAAAGTATTAATGTTTTAATGTAACATTAAGGCTATGTATTTATACAAGTATGTAACAAGTAAGAGAGCAAGCTCAACAGAGCGTTTGTAATTACCTGCGCCTCTCCCTCTTCAGGTCATGTATATAATACATTTGTGGAGGGAAAAAAATATTCTCAATATCTTTTTGGCGTACTATCCTTTTGACAGTTAAAGGGATTTCACATGACTGAAGCGAAGCTGGCGCCGTCTTGCGCTTCGGTTGAATCTTGAAAATGTGGCTGGCGCTCAAAGTCCAAATAAAATAGTTTATTTCGTTCTGAATGATTGAACGTATTGGTCTATGAACGGTTCAATAACTCACTCATGAACAGTTAATTGCTACCACCTACTGGCGTAACCCACCAAAGTCGCTGGAAAATTCAAACATTCTTGTCTGTAGCGCGATGACGTCATGTAGTTTGGTGACGTAAGGTATTCTTTAAAACGCCCGTGCGGTATTGACGCAAGGACCCCTTTTCTAATTTTAAAATCTATTAATTTGTGTAGGTTTCCTTCCTGTATTAAAGACCTTTGGAAGTAAGTTGTGCATGCTTATTAAAATCTAAACTTTCTTTATATTTTCCTTAAATATCTGTTTTCCACAGAAGGCATACATCCATACAGTTTTGGAACTACATGAGGGTGAGTAGGTCTAAATGATGACATACCGTTAAAGAGGAAAACATGATTGTGACGCAAGGTAGCTCAAATTCGCACTTTTTATTACATGTATCAGTTCAATATTCATCTTTTTGACTTACTGGTTTCTCTGATATGGATTTGAGCATTTGACTTCCTGTATTATATATCCTCCATGAGAGCACAGGAAATTATTTACAGATGGTAACATGGAGAGAGCATAATAATAGCAGACCTCAAACAGATTGAATTTCACTAACAGAAACCACATAAGAAAAAGGAGTAGGTCTTCAACCCTGCTCCAGAGCCCCTTTGACCTTTATCAAACACAACTGAACCAGCTAATTCAGCAAGATCACTTGAAAATTACAGGCAGGTGTGTTGGAGCAGAGCTGAAGAAGCTTCATTGGGTCAATACACTACTACTGATTTAACTGGTTAATTTTAAAGGTCTGAAAATGGTTTGTTTTTTTATTGTCTGTGTATAACACAGATGAAAGAAATTAGTTCTCAGTATCTGCTTTTATTAGAATTTTGTCTTTTGATCATTATAAACTGTATCAGGATCTATTTGCATTGTTTCACTTTTACTTAATTAATGAGATGAATTAATGATCGTCTGTGCTTCTAAATTCACATACTATCTGAGTAGATACTACACTTGATTTTGAACTTACTTCGCAACCATTAAAAAGTGTGTCCTATATAGTATAAATATGGGTCGCATGAATGAAATTCGGACTACATTTGCTGTGTTGTTACTATCACACGACCTACTAGCATCAGTTGTGTCACTACTGCCATAAAATATTGATTTGAAACAAGTAAACATTATGCTTTTCAATTTTTTTATATTATGTTATGTTATGTTGATTAAAGAAAAAAAAAAAGAACTGGTGACCCTTTACATTTAATGTGGACTCAAGAGATCTGAATCCACTTTCAGACCCAAAGTCTGTGTGAATACAAAGAAAACTGGGTTTTCTTTTTCACTCCTTTCACCTTACAGTCCATTTAAAAACTAAGTTTTAAAGATGATGAAATTCAGATGAAATTCTGGAAAACAAGATTCCAAGACAGTATCCTTTTGTGATTCACATACACAACGTTGTCATGTATCTGTGATAAACTCTGCTTCTGTTAACAAAATTCTAACTTAACCTGGACTTGAACTCTCAGGAACAGACGGACCTCTGTATCAGTGTTTGGGGGCGTCTGGGCGGCCATCTGAGTGACAGCACCTCCCCAGCAGACTGGTAAACCACAGGGAACAAGCAAAGCCTTATAATTACAGTGTATCCTCCAGTCCTAATAGCAACTGCTTATATTTAATTACATACTGCCACCGGCCCAAACAGCGCTGAGAGTGAAGAGCACTGCTGTTGCCTTGACAACCAGTGGAGAAAATAATGGTAATTAATCAGCGGAGAGAATGACGGGAAAAAACTCAGCCCAAACAATTTACGGATCATCCCTGTTTGCTGCGATTCTCTGAGAGTTTGGTGAAACTTTTCATTTTACAGGGAGTGTTGCACATAAATGAAAACAATGATGTTGTTGGATTTTCAATCTTGTATCTGTTTATGGTTCAGACATCAGTCTGAATTGTGAAACAGTTTATTGCTCATTTAATGGAAATGGGCTAAAATGACTTTGCAAGGGGCAGGAAACAAGAACATTGTGAGATTCTGGTCCACATACATCAGGAACAATGTCTTCTTTCCAAAGTTCCTCTATTAACAGTGTGAACGACCCTTTTCTCATCATCATCCTCATATGACGCTCAGCAGGACCATGTAAATCATCATCGCATCAAAGCCTGTGCAAATCACATCTGGATGTCGGTCTGAATACGGCAACAGTCTGAAACACACAGCGGGACTCAAAGCCCCTGGAGACCAAACGATTGTTCATTTTCAACCTGCCTGGCTGCTTTATTTCTAAGTGTAGTTTGATTCTGGGAAATCATCAGAGTTTGTCAAGATGACGAGATAAAAGCTGCTGAATGGACAATAAATCATCAGCTGTCACGAGGAACTGCGTTTGTGCTGTAAAAGAAGAGCCGAGCGTCTCAGGAGCGACTCAGGCGTGAGTTTAATGTCACCTCTTATGTCACATTGATACGCTATTTCCTCTTATTTAAAACAGGCTTAAGTTATTTATGATCAAGTGTGATGATAATAGAAACCTCCATCATCCTCTAGTATAATGAGCAGAGATCATGGATCAGGTATCGAGTGTTTACTGAATCTTCAGCTCAGTGTGTGTTTGAGTCTCCTCAAGTTCTTCTGTCTCTCATGTAAAGCTGGTGAGTCGCTGTTTGTTCTGTCTTTCTTGAAGAGTGTCAAATAAATGTCAAAACTGCATTGATTATTCAGTCGTGATGATGCTGCATGGAAACGCTCGAGTCATTTACTGTATAAATAAATGCATTGTTACATCTGGATTATAATTATGTAAAGTATAGCAAGGTAAAACCATGATGTTTGTGATATATATATGATGGTAACACAATTTAATTTAATTTGGACATGTACCATATATATATATATATATATATATATATATACAGTGCCGTGAAAAGATTTTTCCCTTCCTATTTTTTAATTTTTTTGCATATTTGTCACACTTAAAAGATTCAGATCATCAAACAAATTTTAATATTACACAAAGATAATGCAAGTAAATACAAAATGCAGTTTTTAAATGATGATTTAATTTATTAAGGGAAAAAAGCTGTACAAACCTACCTGGCCCTATGTGAAAAAGTAATTGCCCCCTCCTGTTAAATCATGAAAGAACTGTGATTAACCACATTATTTTAGAAAGCTGAACTAAATTTCACTAGCCACACCCAGGCCTGATTACTGCCAGACCTGTTGAATCAAGAAATCACTTAAATAGAACCTGACAAAGTGAAGCATGCTTAAAGAGCAACACATCATGCCACGATCTAAAGAAATTCAGGAACAGATGAGAAACAAAACAGTTGACATGTATCAGTCTGGAAAGGGTTATAAAGCCATTTCTAAGGCTTTGGGACTCCAGCGAACCACGGTTACTGTGTCATACTGCTTATTCGATATCATATCCGTCTGACGTATGAATTATGAATGAGTGTCAAATGTGTGTGTGACTGAAACTGCTGACGGATGAATTCTAGACTGATGTGAAAAAGCAGCACCTCCCTGGACAGAATCCACTTCCCTCCAGCAAAACATTCACAGCTACATTAATAACAGTATCCATAATGTCATAAAGACAACTAAGAATATTAAGGCCAGAAACAAACTCTCTGCTAGTATGCAAACATTATTTTGACAAAACCAATAATTATAGTTTTTGCATTATTGTAAGGGGTGGGTTTAGAGTTGGGGTAGGTGTATATGTTAAATAAACACAATCTAATAGGTAGAAAATTTAATTTATTGTTAGCTTCCTGTCTTTGCTGCATCCCTTCTAGCTACAACCCTGTTGCTTCTCCATGACAGTCATTTCAGAGAAAAGTGAGCATAGAAAAAGTCAGATTACCCTAATGCCCACTCCAGCGCCCCTTGTGGCAAGGATGATATGCATGGTGTACTTACCGACAATTTTGCTCTTGCACCTTTAAACAGAGTCAAGCAGGTGTGTGAGGTTGATTTCCCAATGGCTCTGCAGGTGGCCTCATTCATTGCCTGAAACACAACAGCTGTTTAAGATTGCAGAAGTTCCACTTGACAAGGACATCTGCTTGATCGCTGAGATGATGAATAACAGCAAAACTTCACAGATTTCGGAGATACTTCACCAGATCGCTTAGATAAGGGACACTGCACTTTAACAGACCATACCTGGAGTCAAAGCTTTATTAGAAGCTTTATATCCAGAGGTCTCAGCTAAACTGAATTCGACACACTGATATTGTGAGAGAACAATAAAGGATGTTCCATAACTTTATCATCACATTATTTGGTAATATAAGGTCCTGCAAACTAACACTTGTGATAAAATCAGTCAGGTTATCCACTTTCATTGGCTTTGATTGCCAAATGCTTTATGGTGTATTTTTCCTCTTGCATAAATGTTTATCCACTTCCTTTGGTTCTTAAAGATCAAGAGTGTAATTTCTGCACCACCGGGGGCACATAAAAGAATTGCAAAAATAATGGTTTCCATCTGTCCATTGCCAACAAGTATTTTAGCATCAACTTGTCAGGCATAATATCACTGTGTTGTGTACAGTATATCTCTGTCCATTATTGATTTGGATACTTATGCTAATGTTATACTTGTGAACTGCAGGAGTAAATGTGTCTCTGCTCTGCTCATACAGTTGCCCAAATCTCCTTTGTTGTCTTTTTCTGTCTGAGTATGGCATTTTTTGCCTCTGAAATGACCATCTATGTGCCGGCAGTCACAGCTGCCCTCCAGGACATTTTACTGATATTTTTTATTCAATTAGCCCCCCTCACAGTCCCTCCAGACTGATCTTGTGTTATATATTTTCATTCAACAGGAGGCACATGGTTCACGCACATTTGCAGACCATGACACAAGCTTTTGTGTTCAGAAACCACATGGAAATAGCCTATTTTTCTCCTTAAATGCACCTCCATTTTCATTTGATCAGAAGCTCTTGCAATCATTCAAGAACGTTCCATCTCAGCCCCATTATTTCATAAGAATAGGTTTGAAGGGGTAAAGGGGTGTAAAGGATCTTGATCGGATGGGAATCTAAATGCGTTTCCTGCCTGTTCTAATGTAGAGAATTTCAAATGTGAATAAAATCAGTTGAAGCTAGAAGCCCCTTTCTCCTTTTCACTTTATCCCCGTTATCTTTCCACCTCGCTTTCTCTCTCCCGGCTCCTTCAAGGGTCTCTTCACACGCTCACGGCTCTCCTCTCGCTGTGTTGTTTAACCAGCCATGCCGACGGCTGTAAACTGAGAGTGTTATTTGGTGTTTGGAGCCATCACTTTGTTCAAAGAGCTGCCGTTGGTCTTCCTTTATGAAATAGGCTCTGAAAACAATGACAGATGTAATGTGACGAATGAGTGGCAGAAAAGATAGAGGTGGGTTGTGAAGATGAGTTCATACTATAATTCTACAGACAAGACGAAGTACAGGAAGTACACCAGGGATCCACTTACACTAAATCTAATGGTCTTCTCCAAAGTTTCAATGGTATTGTAGAAACTTGTAGGATAGGAAATCTTTCTGAAGACTGAGAAGGTGTTGAATAAAATGCAACTGATGCTTCTGGCTAGTTCCTTGTTCCAATCTCACTGTTGAATCACACTGGAGAACATGAATCTCAGGAGTCTGCCAAGAAGATCCTGGCTCTTTGAAGGTGTCCATTGCACTCTGCTAAAACAGTTTATGAATGCAACTTGGAAGAGTTACAATCAGTATTTCACTTCCATGGAACCTTTCCATTGCGCAAAAGGTTCTTTAGAGGACCTTGTTCATTGAAAGGTTCTTTGGGGAACCCAAAAATGGTTCAGGAGGGTTGGTTCAGAAAACGGTTCAGGTTAACACAAGCAAACCTTCACAAGATGGATCTTACCAAATGGGCTGAATATCTAGAACATGCTAGATATGAAGTCAAAATTTGGGGGAAAAAATGGGGGGAAAAAATCTACATCTATACACAAGCTGAGTGCCAAGCGCAACTTTTAGGTGCTATTTTTGTCCTTCAGCTCAACTGTCATGGACCTGCATGCACAGGATAGTGGGATATCATAGGCAGCGAAAAATAAATCTATGCTGCTTTCAAAAAAATGTTCAGATGAAGATATCTCGGTTGACAGGATGTGACACGACCATTGGATTTGGACATGTCTTATTGCCTTCCTACCTCTGTATTCTGCCTGTTTTTTTTAGTTTTTATATGCAGCCAGTGACTACAGTAAATATAAAAAAGATCCCAACATCCATATCACTGGAAGGTTTTATCACAGTTGACATGACATGTGTCCAATCAAGGTGTAATATCATCTATTAAAGTTTAATTAACTGACAGCAGCTTTTAATGTGAGTTGACTAGAGATCGCAGCATTCAAAACTGACAGAAGTAGCTCAGGTGGATCAATAGGTGGATCAATGAATGGATCTAAAGGTGTGTTCATGACATATGATAATGTTTATTATGCTGCCTTCAGGTGCACCTGGGAAAATTGTACCTCAGAGTTGGGTATTATGATGTCCCACATTCAGGTCAGATATATAACGTTGAAGTAGCCTAAACCAAATGCAACAATTGTATTGTCAACAGTAAACCCAAATAATTACATCTGAATTCATAATGTTGAAAATAAATTTCTAGCACTTCTTTATACATGGTATCAAAACTAAATGTTTGTGTTACATTAAGCAGCTGTGGAAGTCAAGTGATTAACTTCACACTTGTTGTCTGTCAGCTGTTCCATAGATCACACCTTAAAATGGTTGAAGTGCAACATGTGAAATTAAAATAGCTAGCAAAATCATTCATTCTAAATCACTGTAGATTTGCTTGTAGCTTACTGATCTCTATACATAGATTATAGATATACAGTATAGATCCGATGCTCTGCATTTTTTCAGCCCGTCATGTCCTTTACAATGGCTACAATGCGTACACTAGAATCATCATCTAAAATTCTAAAATCATTTTACTGCTGTAGTCACTGCCATTTAATGTATTTCTGCATGGGGTCAGTTGGTACAAGGTGTAACCCTCTGAAAATCTGAGTTTAGAAGTTGCAATTATGAGTTCTACAAGGACTGTCTTTTCTATTGAAGTGACAAACGTTTGGTTGTGCAGGTCCTGGAACACAATATTTCTGTCACTTCCGCAGTGATGCTCAGTTAAGAGACCAATAAAGAATGTTCTATAACTTTATCATGATTATTGATAATATCAGGTCCTTCAAACTTACTGAGTCAGACAGGGTTTCCTCTTTCATTGGTTTTGATTGGCAAACGCTTATGTTAGTTGTGGACTGCAGGGGGCGATGTGCCTCTGCTCTGCTTATAGGTGCCCATAATATAAACTGGCCAAATCTCGTTTTTTTTTTCTTTTGAGTGTGAGTGTTTCTCTTCATCCTTCTTCCCTCAGCAGAAATGACCTTCTACAGTATGTGCCGGCAGTCAAAGCTGCCCTCAAGGACATTTTACTGATATTTTTTTTATTCAATTAACCCCCCCTCACAGTCCCTCCAGACTGATCTTGTGTTATATGTTTTCATTCAACAGGAGGCATGGTTCACACACATTTGCAGACCATGACACAGGCTTTTGTGCTCAGATGCCAAAAGGAAATTGCTTATTTTTTTCTTTAAATGCACCTCCATTTTCATTTGATCCAAAGATCTCGCAATCATTCAAGGACGTTCCATCTCTTCTTATTTCATAAGAATAGGTTTTAAATTCCTTAGAGGTAAAGGGAGCAAAGAGGATCTTGATAGGATGGGAATCTAAATGCATTTCCTGCCTGCTCTGGTTTAAAGAATTTCAAATGTGAATAAAATCAGTTTAACTAGAAGCCCCCTTTTTCCTTTTCATTTATCCCTGTCATCTCTCTCTCCCGGCTCCTTCAAGGGTCTCTTCACACGCTCACGGTTCTCCTCTCGCTGTGCTGTTTAACCAGCCATGCCAATGGCTGCAAATTGAGAGTGTTATTTGGTGTTTGGAGCCGTCGCCTTGTTCACAGAACTGCCACAGGTCTTCCTTTATGAAACAATGACAGTACTGAGAAAATATGGAGGGGAGATGTGAAGGTGGGGTTATGATCACTCATGAAAGCTTTTGACGATGGCGGTTGCATGAACAGGTGGAAAACAGCAATAAATGCTATATCTTTTACTTCCAGTGGGTCTAGTCATTTGAGACAGAGCTTGTTGGAGAATTATGGAAACCTTGTTGGAAAATGTATTTATTCAATTTGATGGTACTGTTTGATTCAGCACCATGGACAGCAGCCCTCTTTTTTCCGTTGAAGCTCACATTGCGAATATGCTAAATTATTTGGGTTTATAAAACTTAAACCGCGCACAGCCACACAGACACCAAAATACACACTACTGCACAAAACGAAATGAGAAATGACACAGTGTGTACTCAAAGTTTACTTAGTATGTACTTACTGTACTTGTTATTTTACTGCCCCACAATACTGAATTAATCATTACACCGCCATTTACTCTTTTGTTGTCAAAGTACACAACAGACATGTTCTAATGTATTTGTGTGATTTGTGTCGCTGTTGAAAATACTGTCACAGCGCTGCTGTAAGATTTTGACATGTGCATGTCTCAAATGCGTGTATAATTTTTCCATTTAATTTGTCTAAGTTCCATTATTCTATTTAATATTCATGCAACTCAACAGTTTCGATGTGTGTGAAAGAGAAGAGAAGAGTCACATCAGCCTGTCTGCACATTTCACTGTTTCATTAAATGTGATTTAACTGAACATAAGATTTAGACGGAATTACTAGACTGAATTTCTGAGAGAGAGAGAGAGAGGG